>NW_006799968.1:2523110-2553163 GCF_000485575.1 Poecilia formosa | reverse complement strand
ATATATATATATATATATATGTTATAAGTTACATAGACACACACCTCATGGAGGGATTTGTAATCCAAACTGTTGCAGTGCCAATCAGACTTTATGTTCTCCATCATACTGCCTGATTTCTCGTCTTACTACCTGAAAGCAACCATTGTTTTTCTCGCTGAGACGTGTAAGCAGCGTGGGTTAATGTAGTGGCAGTTGTATGGTTTTAATCTGCCCACCCGGTTATATAATGCATCATCTTTGTGGTCCAAATAAATTACTCTCGCAGGCTCTGGTCTTCTATTGAATTTATTTTGGGCTCTCGTAAAACTGCACCGGGCCACAGAGGTTACCTCATGATGACAGCTATGATGCTTTGACAAGAGCCGTTAGGAAATTAAATTAGGCAACAAAAAGGCCCTCAAACGCACCAGAGTTCATTAGTGATGAAAAAACCCTGTGTATTTTGAAGATATCAAGAAGTCTGTTGTTGCTTATGCAGTATTTACTTGTCACATAAAAGTAAAAGAGTTTATAAAACACAAACTATTAATAGACTGACCTGTTACAGGGCCCCTTTAGAACTTGCAGAGCCAATAAAGTAATCTTGCCACTAGCTTACAAGCTATTAGCTAAAAAACTAAAGCTGCTGACATTTCCTGTCTTGCACAAAAATTTGTTGGTGTATTGGTGAATGTATTACGTGGGTTTAAATGTTGAAAAGTCAAGTACATGTGTGACTTATTATGTTCCTCCATTGGATATTGAGCTTTTGTTTTGGGACAGTGTATATCACCTTTACTGCAACCTTGCTGTTTAAGGATCATGTATGACTTAAATGGGTGGTTTATGAGAGATCTGTTAATCACTGAATCTATGAGAATAAATTAGCAGGAGGTAAAAGAAGTGTTGAAAGACTTACGGATGAGAAAACTTCTTTGATGGAGCAAGAATTTAAGCATAAATCCCACTTTAGCTAGTTTAGCTAAAGCACTAGTGCTAAAGTCAAACCATTAATGTTCATGTAACGTTTTATACCACAATTACTTGAGATTGAACAAATACTCCAGAGTAAATGCATTTTAATTATTGGTTGGAATTTAGCTAACCTGTTGAAGCATCTTTTAGGTATTAAAACTATGTTTTTTTTTTATTTATTATTATTTTAAATAGTTGTTAGCAATCACCACAATAAAATCTGTACATGTTAAATCCATTTTATGTAATTATTTAAATTGTAATAGTTTATTTTTTCACTGTACCTACAAGCTCAACACATTTTTTATAGATTCCTGTTTGAAGAGGTCATTATCCTACCAAAGATATAAAGATCAGATCATTAAACTACAGCAGCATGTAGAAATATGAAAACTGAATATGAAGTTAAACTTCCTGCGTTCAGTGAAAAATCCCCCAAATAGAAAATAAATTTGCTGATCTGGAAAAAGAAAGTGATGTTTGAGAAAAAACTTATTTAATTTTTTTATTATTATTATTTAAAAGAAACTTTAGAATATATCATTCCTCTGACCTGAAAGAAAGGCGCACACTTTGAAACAGAAATACAAAATCCGTACATTAGTTCGATCTGCATTTTTGCAGTGCATGCACACTGCCTACCGCTAATGCATACTAAACATGGCTATGCATAATACATAGGCTAAAAATAGACGAGTGGAATGCTAATTGGCGATAGGGCATCGCTATGGTGGGTGCTAATTGCAGTCATAATGTTTACAGCACAAGGAATTAATGATATTTTTACTGCGAGTAATTGAGCCCGTTTTGGTCCGGACATGTGACGAAGACGACGGCTCCAGTTCCCCTCACAAAGGAGCAACCGGTGGGGTGTGTGACGGTCGGGGCTTTGAACAGGCCGGCCTGACACAGACATCAATGAGCCAGGTCCTCCGGGGCTGAGGACGGGCAATAATTAATCTTCCCTGACATCATCATCCTCATTGTCACCTAGCAACTGTCCACTTAGGGAAGCGCAACAGAAGCCTATCGGGGGCTGCCCAGAGTGTGTGTGTGGGTGTGTGTGTGTGTGTGTGGGTGGGTTTGCGGCGCTAGCTGACTGCAATGCAAATGCCACTATGATCAAAGTGACGCCGTCAACCTTTTCCACATCCACAACAGTATTTACCTCATTAAATTTACAAGAAAGTAAAAGTTAACACAGAGAGAGGTGGGGAAAAACAAAGTACATATCTAATTTCAAACGGATTTCTGAAACAAATCAAGCCTCGGTTGAACAAAACCGCGCAACAGCGTCATTATTTATGAAACCAAAATCAAGCGGTAATGGAAAAGCTGTGTAGGAAAACAATGCCCCCCTCCATCCCCTTCACCCATTGTGCTTAAGCAACTGGGCTCTGTTAATCACACACGCTTAATTAACTGATCAGTGAGGGTTACTACCTCTATAGGAGATGGAGCTTTGGCCATTTACTGCTCTGGATTATACAGATGCGCTTTAACACAATGCTAAAGGAGGGAAAGACATTAGTGATGCCTTCAGAGAAGAAACTGTTGCCCATCTATCCGGGAAGGGTAATAATGCAATTCTAGACAATTCGAATGCCATTATTTCACAGTGAGATGCCTCGTTCACAAACGGAAAACGTTTTCCCAGAAGTGAATGTCCCAACCTGTCCATCCTAAGATCAGGCTGAGAAATGCTCAGATAGATAGCAAACCCACCGCCCAAAAACCTACATCTACGTGTCCACAAAACTCAGTTAGCATGCTAAAGTTCAAAACAGAACAATTAAAAAAAAAAAAGACTGAACTCTTAAGAGTAAGTCTTTAGGGTCATGTAGTTGCCTTCGAATGATCAATCTGACTTTAGGAGCAATGTCCTAAACTAAAAACAAAAAACAGTTGTTGGACCATAATGCATTGCACCAGGTTTGGGTAAAAACTAAACAGATTAGCTGAGACTTCTCATCCCAACTGTGGTGGAGGAGGAGGGACGGCTTGCAGCTAGAAAACTCCATCGAATGTCTTCAAACATCACAGACAAGGTCATCCGTCCAACAGCGAAAGCTCAACCCACACTGGATAACGAGTGAAACAAATGACAAAGAGCAAAATACCACAAGAAAGAATGGCTGGCCGACTAGAATTAAGCAGAAACAACTTTTCTTACCCCAGCGCAGGGGAACTTGGGTGCACCAATGGTATGTGAAAGCATGCATGTTCAAACAATGGTACAGTACGTGTATATTTATGGACAGAAAACAGCAAAGGACATTAAAAAATGGATGTAAACACTTCCTGAGTTTGTTTGGAGGAGTGATGGCCGTAGACTCAGCTGAGAGGAAGGATCTACAGTAACGCTCGTTTGTGCAAATAGGACGAAGCAGTTTGTCTACAAAGGAGTTTTCTGGTTCTGCAACAGCTACATTCATGGTTGGATCTGTCATTGTCCGACGGTGACGTTATTTTAGACAGAGTTCCCCGACTACCTGCACTAGACGGAGGGGAAATCCCAGGACCCAGCTGGCCTTCCTGTTGAGACCTTCAGAGAGCCGGACAGAAAAAACAAATACTGGCAAACCCTAATGAAGTGGCAATGCTAGAATAAAGTATAATAACTTAACCCTCCAATTCAACCTCACACTCCTGGATTAAGCATTCAACTGTAGTCGAGCATCAAAAGATACAGCGCTCACACCTCTGGTCATCTCCTGGGTATTTTATCATTTATTCTTATTAATATCAACATGCATGAGTGGCTTTGAGTCCTTCACCACTGCGCTGATCGTTCAGGGAATGAAGGGGACAGTGAACCAAAGCATGCCCTAAACGTTTGTTTGTTTTCTGTCTTGTGCAGGCAAATCCATCTTCTGGAGGGAAAATTAAAACAAAGGCGGCATTTAAATAACTTCCATTAAATGTTGATGGGCTCCATTACCTCCACCAACCACCTGACCAGATAAAAAGAGAAGCAGTTGTCTTTTTTTAATGTCAATGTGCATAACACACACACACACACACACACACACGCACACACGCACACACACACACACACTCAAAAAAGGGACCAACCTGGGAATATTACTCAGACTGAGATGCCAAGAACATCTGCTGGTATGACAGCACCGCCTAACTAGTATTTTCTGCCTCAGTAAGAGGCAAGATTAAGTTGTCAAATAAATAATACTGCTTTCTGGTATGCACACTATGCAACACAACACAATCCCAGACACACACACACACGCACACACACATCACGCTGCAGACACCCCCAGCTGAAACAAGTCGAGACAGTCTGCAGATCAGGAAAAAGTTTTAAAAGTAAAGTAGCTCAATGGCTTCAGATGCCGTAGACATACAGCTTATGTACGGTAAATGTGTTTGTTTCCATATGTATACATTTGTCTATGTGCAGGTGTACATATATATATATACATCCACTTACTAGCAGCTTTATCGGACATGTTGCTAGTACAGGGTCAGGTGTCCTTGTTCCCCAGTTCTTCGTGGCAGAGAATCGACACTGCAGGAAACATTCCTCATAGTCCATATTGAAATAATAGCATCACACTTTTGCTGCATATTTGCCCCAAAGTGCTCTAGTCAGTTGAGATTTGGTGAATGTAGAGCTCATTGTCTTTTGTTCAAGGAACCAATCAGAGATGGTTTGAGTTTTTCAGCATGTTGAATTACACTGTTAGAAGTGATGATGCAAGGTCATAAAGAGATAAATGTAGTCAGAAAACATATTCGGGTAGTTTGTGACTTGTAAGCTATGTCTGACTTAAACTAAGAACCCAAAAGTGCACCAATAAATAAACCCCCACATCTTAAGCCATTAGCATCAGCATGAACTTTTGATATAAGACAGGATAGATCCATACTTCTCAGTTGCTTGTGGCAAACTGTGACCCGGGATGTCAAAGCTGAAATGAAGACTCATCACACCATCTGCTATTGTCCAGTTCCAGCTAGGCTTTGTGGATTGCTTCAGATGGTGTTCTGCACAACTGATTATTTGAGCTGTCAGCCCATTCACCTCTGACCTGAACAACTGGATATACTCTCTTTTTTGAACCATCCATCCATCCATTTTCTAACACCTTTGTCCTTAGTGGGGTCGGGAGGGTTGCTGGTGCCTCTCCAGCTAACGTTCCGGGCGAGAGGCGGGGTCACCCTGGACAGGTCGCCAGTCTGACGCAGGGCAACACAGAGACAGACAACCATGTACACTCACCTAGGGACAATTTAGATAGCCAACTAGCTACCTACCCACCTGTCTAGGTGGGTAGGTAGCAAGCTAGGTGGGAAGGCATGACAGGTAGTCAGGTAGGTAGATAGGTAGGTAGCCAACTAGGTGGGTATGTAGCTCGCTAAGTAGGAAGGCATGTAGATAGTTAGCTAGATAGGTAGCTGGCTACGTGGGAAGATAGGTAGGTAGTTAGCAAGGTAGGTAGATAGATGGGAAGGTATGCAGATAGTTAGCTAGGTGTCTAGCTACCTAGCTATCTAGGTAGATAGATGTCGTAATTTTTTTTGTATTTTTTACCCACCTTGCTATCTAAGTAGGAAGGTAGATAGATAGGCGTCTTTATTTTTATCCCATCCTCCCTTCTTGTAGAGAAGACCTGTCCTAACACCAAACGGCAACCAGACTCCTCACACCGTTAGCCTCAGCTGGCAGTACAAGACATGCTGAACAGAAACTGTCCATGGCTCAACAACAACTGGAAACTGCAGATGGCAGTGCACTCAGGTAAAAGACAGTGACAGAGTTCTTCTGCGTGTTTACTGCTGGAAAATTGGGGAATAACAGCCTGTCATACGGGGACACATCAGCCTTTGTTAAAGAAATTACTTTGCTCTTCACCCAGCTCTCTGATGCCGGGCCTCATGCACAAATTGTCCATTTGGCGAGTGCAGTCTAAATGGAACTGCGTCTTCGCCATGTTGCTCCACCACAGCACAAAGAGGCCGTGGCAGATAGGAATCCAATTATCCGAGGCAAATAATGGATGTCTCATTTAAGATGTGCGACTGTTGCAGCAGTAATGGCAATGGCACAATTTTCCCAAAGCCAGTCTCTATCAAGCGCATCACGGTCTGTTCAACACTAACTCATATACATCCGCGTATGGCGAGAAGTCAATCTCCGCAGATCATAATAAATCTTTCGCCGGCGCGGGAAACGCGGTGGAAGAAAGAGTGTTTACTCACATGTAACGCAGGTGTGGGTTCTGAGCGAAGGCTCGAGGCTGGATCACCCGCAGATTACAATTCATGATGGTCCTGAGGAGAAAAAAAGAGATAAAGAACAGATATCAAAAAAATGACTGGATTTACTCTTTCTTTTCCCCTCTTTTTTTATGCGGACATATTCAACTCCAAGCACAGATTCTCATTATGTCGCTATCACATACACAGCGGGAGGGCGGCTGGATTTCTCATCCCTTATCCAGATTTTCTTCCATCATTTGGTACGGTTTTCTCCTTTTTCTTCTTTTAGTTTCAAGACAGAAACATACAGAAATGTACGTAAAAAGGATCTCCTCTAGAAAAAGAACCTATGTCACCTTACAGACGTTCACGCAAAAAGAGAACATATCTCAATCTTTTCTTCGTCTTCACATCCTAACCTCAACCTGCGTGCGCATCGTGCCGAGCCGAGTCGAGGACCAAACAAAAGTTCACTTTGAAGCACCCTTTGGTGCAAAGTTTGCAAACTACTCTGTCTTCCATGCAAACGGAAGTGAAATTCCTCGCCGGAGGAGCAGGCTCTGTGTCATTGTGCTGACTTGTATAGGAGTGAAATAGTAATGAAATTAAACTAATCCCCAGTCTGCCAAAGGAGACCCAGTGGAATTCCCACAAGGGCTTTCTGGATCTCCCAGCGCCGCAGTACGGGAAACACTGTTCTCAATTGCAATTGTAATGACTTCTAATCTTGTAATCACAGATGCCTCATTCCAAAGAAGTCCTTGACATCCCTGACATCAGCGAGAGCTTCATAAAGCACGGAGCTGATTGCACCCAGCTGCTGGTGCCAATTACCTTCCCGCCCCCCCAAAGAAGATCAAATCGTGCCATTCTGGAGATTTGCCATCACACAAACGATCCAGAGGTCATTAGGTAGGTTTTTAGGAGAATCCTACAGTATATTCTACAGTAAAAAGTAAAATCTGACTTTTTCCAACAATTAAAAGCTGTGCCACCATGGTAGGCCACCAAGATCAGGGATTAGATGACGTTTATCAGGTATAATGAATTGTCAACACCAGTTGCATTAACGATGTGGTCATAAATGGTTTAAAGTTCTGGATGAACATATTTGACTGAAGAAAAATCTGAATTTCTGGATGCAGGGTTTCTCTCTCTATACTTTTAATACGCTTTTACAAACGATTGAGACAAGGCATGAGCACTTTTACCCCGTAAGAAGGTTACCGTTTGAAAGCCACACTTCTCCTGTGGTTCAGGTCCCTTTACCAAAATGCCAAACAAAGTTTTAGAGTTTGCACCTGTTTTAGCACAGCACAACTCAGAATCATTTCTCCTGCTTACAAGGCAAAAAGGTTGTTTTTTTTTTAAGTTGCTTTATAAATCGATTGACAATAATGACCAATGTGTAAATGATGAAGGTTGGTTTGACAGATAAAAAAGTTCCAGCTAACCAACAAACACAATTTGGCCTTGGACAAACTTGCCCAAATCTTTGCAGTTTCCTATTTTTCTTTCCTCTAAAACATAAATATTGATGGGAAAATTGTAGCTCCCTGTTATATATATACATCACCCACAAACATGTTCATATTAAGTGTCAGCAGTTTTAATTAGTGTTTGAGGTAAGCAATCCAAACTTGACACATGGGAGCTTCATCACTTATTGTTTTACTGAAAATAATTCTCTTTTTTGTGTCAAGTTTTGTCAGTAAAGTTGTAAATAGTTGATAATTTGTGTTTCCTAGTAAAGCTGTAATCTAATTAATTGATCCTTAAAGAGACAGTATTATGTAAAATCATCGTTTTTGAGCCTTGTATCATGTTATGTTATTTTTTTATCATAAATATACCTGGAGTGTTGCATAGACTCTTTCAAAAATGTTTAAGAAATCCTTTAATCTCTATGGCAACCATTCATCTAGTCAAAACACCTGGATGTTTCTCCTTCTCAGAGCTGCACTTTCCAAGTCTCCACCTCACAAGAAAACTCCTCCACTTGGCTCCTTCAGACTAGCCAGTAGCAATTAGCAAACACCTGGTGGAACTGCACATGTACTGAGCTCATTATAGGAGCTACTTATTTGGTACAGATAGCATTTTTATAAAAACTGAAGGTAGCAGAGTTACATGACTGTGCTATGAAATGGCCCTATGTGCAGGGGCGGATCTAGAAAAATATTTATGGGGGATTTTTAGGGGTGGCAGTATAAGCCCCTAAGCTTATAGAAAGTGGACTGACCCACATTACTTCCTGTCTAAATTTAGAAAAATAAATAAGAAAAATAAGAAAACAAAAAAATAAATAAAATCAACAATTATCAACCTACAAATAAACTCTGTAAATAATACAAAAAATAGAAATTTAAGAATAAAGTAACAAAATTCAAATGGATAAAGAAAAAGAAAAAATAGCTCCAACAACTTTTCCGCCTTTTCTCGCTCTATGTCGGCATTGGACCCGTTGCCATGGCAACCGACAAACAGCTCAACGAGCAAATAGAGCAGAGATTACCGATCAGGGGAATCAACACCAAAAAGCAAACATTTCCCACACAAAAAAGTAGCAAAAACACTAAAACAGAACATCCAGTCTGTTACATTATGTTGTCAGGCATAATGACAACATAATGTTGTCACTGTGATTATTAATAAATTTTCGCCTGATCAACGCGGTGGTTGATTAGCTGATTTAAACAGCTGTTCTACTGATGACTTGGTGTGCGGGTTGACCAGTTTTAGTGCTAACAGAACCAAAACACACCGAACTGCACAGCACATGTTAATGTTATCAAAGTCAATACCAGGCCAGCAACAGTTAGGCTAGTATAACTGACCCACTGCTCACTTGTTCAATATTTTCTTTAAATTAAAACGTTTTCCTCACCTGTGAAATCTGAAGCCCTTATTACCATTATCTATGGTTTAATTAACTGCTAAACATTGCGTCAGTTGTTCTGATTCTTTGCGTGATTGTAGTAGTTTCCTGACCGCCGATATTCCTGACTCAATGGACAGTAATGGGCATGTGTGACTTACGATAAATCACGTAATGTCCAGTCCAGTAATATTTATCCATCAATGCTGCTGCCTCGCGCTGTGTCCTTCTCTCGCACTTCCCGCTACTTAGCAGTGGGTGTCAGGTTACATTGTGTTGCATTCAATGTTGTCGGAAAAAAAAGAGTTTCATGCGCTTAATGTCCGATTTGCCATAACTATTTATTGAATTCATTGTCGCTAGCTGGGGTGGCAACAGGGGTGGCAAGGCTCTCGTTTGGGGTGGCAACTGGCGCCCCTGCCTATGTGTCTGAAAAATACACAACACTGCCCCTTTAACTAATTTTACAATAAAACCAATTTAATTTCTTATTTTTCCATCAAATGTTATTCTACCTAAATGACAGTCAGTAGTTCTGGGTTATGCAAAAAACTTGAGTTAGTGTTAATTCAAAGTGAATTTTAATGTTAGTCTGATAGAACATTGTTATTTAGTATTTGAAGTCGCTCCAATTGCCTTTTTCTGTAGCCTTGTCTAAGAAATTATGCTTAAAAAGAAAAAAACAAAAAACAAAAAAATGAAGGCCTAGTGGCACTGTGCAGTTTACACTAAGCCTCAGTAAGACAGCTGCTCCCACAGATCAGCAGCAGGAGCATAACAACAGTTCTGGGTCTTACTGTTAGCGCTCCAACTCCGAACCGCACTCGACATCGGCGAGATAATTTTGAAAACGAAAGCGCAGAATCAATACCAATCACGTTAGATCTGCAGAAGGCTGGAAATGATTTGCCCATAATATCAGCCTCCTGTTCCAAAGATCTGCTCCTTCATTACCGCACCATCTTTTTTTCTCGTTTTACTCCTGTAGAGACGGTGATGAGAAGGTTAAACGTAACACCCCCCCCAAAAAAACAAAAAAAAAACAAGCAGTGACTCTTCCCAGGTTGGTCCTGCGCGCTGCCTACAGAAACGGCAGCGTCACAACGGGGTTGTGGAGGAGCCCCGCGTCCCCCGCATGAGGCAGCAAAGGGAGGCAGGCGGTAATGAGAAAAATGCTAATTTGGCGGTGCAGATATTGCACTTGGCCTCCATGATGAGGGATCAGGTAGAGAGGCCAGCTCCGACTGTGGAGGGCAGAGGAGAAGATGGCTCTTTGAGTAGAGGTGGGAGGGTTGGAGGGGGTGAAGGGGGGGATTAAGTGGAAGTGGAGGTCTGAAACGCACGCGGCTGGAAAGTGTGCGGGCGCGGAGCGAGAAAGCAGCGCCACCTATCTTTAAAAACAAAACAAAACAAAACAAAAAACGTGAAAAGATTCGCCATGAAGACCCTCAGCTCCTCCAGGGACTCTTGATTCAATTTCCATGTCTTCCTTCTAGCGTCATCTGATCAGCTGCTACCCAAAGCAGAGCGGCTTCTCAGGGTTTGACTGGCAAGAATTAAAGGCTTCTTTAAACTTCAGCTCATGTTAGCAACAGAAATACTCCCTTCAGGCGGCCCTGCTCACTCAACCAACATCTTCATCTTCTCCTTATCAGCCATTTCAGAGTGTTTTCTGAGCCAAATCGCTCCCGTCATTTTTGCCACAGCTAACTTGATGTTCTGTGTGCTTTGCGAAGGCATTCACACCCCTCAGATCTGCTCATATTCTGTTGTCCCGCATCGGACTTACTAGCATTTTACGTCACAGGCTAACGTAAAGTAGCGCATGTGAAGTGGATGGAAAATAATATCTTGTTTTCTTTTTTTAAAATACAAATAGAAAGCTGAGAAGTGTGGCATGGATAGTTTTTCAGTCCCCATTTATTCTGTGACTTTGAAATGAAGTCCAGTGCAAACCAACTGCTATGTGAAGCAACCTAATTATTATTAAACGCCGTCTTTAATGATTTTTTTTTTTCAGAAAACCTAGCAGAAACTTTCCCGTTTGGCGTTTGATAAGCTAGCTTGAGGAGCTAAGCTATCTGGTAGCCAATCAGACAGATCAGCATGGCAAATAAGATTTCAATAATTTATTTTAACTTATGTTTTATAATGATTGATAAACAGATTAGATTTTATGATTTAAAATATATATATACGATTTTTAATTTATTTTTCAAAAAAACTTTGTTAGAAACCATGACAGAAATATCAGCGTCATGAAGGACATGAAACACAACAGTTAGGCCAATAAAACATTGTGGAGGAATTTGAAGCAGAGTCAGAGTATAAAACAATATTTTAAACCTCAAACATCTCTGTTAGCAAAGTTCAACACTTCATGCCACAATGGAAAGACTATGGAGAAACTGCTAATCAAAAAACAGTGACAAGAACAAAACTATTTTAAAAGAACAGTGAAAACAGGTCAGTTTGCCACAAACACAGCAGACCTGAGGGAGAGGATGATCTGATTCGATCAAATCAAAACCAATTATCTTGGGCAAATGGAAAAACTCTGTAGGTGTGGAAGAAATCTAACACTGCATCTCAACTTTTACAGACCATCCCCAGTGCTAAAGACATGGTGGTGGCAGGATCATGGTGTGATAAACGAAGTTAGAGTTGCTGTCACCATGGAAGAAAACCTTTTGATGCTTAAAAATTTGAGATTTGGGTGGAAAACATCGACCGGAGTCACAATGACGTCGCTAAGTTCAAAGCATATTGATTTGTTAAAATGACCTAGTCAAAGTCCATACCTAAATCCAACTGGGAATTTGTGGCAAGATGTTAAATTAGACGTTTCTGGATGACATCCATCCAATCTGACTGAGATGTTGCTATTTTGCAAAGAAGAATGGGTAACGAAATGTGTCTCAATTTGAGCAAAGACATACTGCAACTGGAGTAAAAGTTACTTCTAACAAAAATACTCCACAATTTTCAGATAGCCTTAAAATATCAGGCAGACAAGCATTTGTCTCATAACACTCTACAATTACCGGCCTCTCAACTCTGGGCGATATGAGCTTTAAGTTTCATCACGATATTTTGTGATCATGATAAAAGTGATCAAAAAGAACAATTTATTGCTTCCTTTATAGGTGACTGTATGCCTGTGACTGTGTGTCACAGCAATTATAGCCCCACAAGCACAAATACTGCTCTTGAAAAATGTTCCCATTTGTCATACGATTCTTCAGGACGTCGGTCACACGACAACAGTGTCACTTGTATCACTAAGCTGCAAATCCTAACTGCGTTTAATCCTATTTTTAACTTTATTGACGCTTTCTTTGAACAAACAGTGGCGAAAATAGTAAAAGTAACATCAATTTTTAAAACATCGTTAGCTGGAATTTACTGTGACAACAATGAATCAATACTATGACAAGAAATGTATCACGATAAACGATACGATAAATGCACACCTCTGGTTCTACTTCAGTTTTTTTTCCCTAACCAGAAAAAAAAACTGAACAGCATTTAAGTGTGTGTTCCCCCCTTATACACACACACACACACACACACACACACACACACACACACACACACACACACCAGAAGATAAAAGCATCAGCACTCACAGTCTCTGTAGTCCGGTGTAGAGCTCCATATCAACGTCTCTCAGAGTCTGCAATCCCGTCCAGTTCTCTAAGTGTCTGAAAAACGAACAAGAAAAAGAGGGACGGTAAATGAGACATACCTTCTCATCCGAGGGAAAGAAGAAAACAATAAGAAAACAAACAAACCAAGAGACATGATGGGGTGAGGAAAACTGCTTTTCCAAGTCCCCCGCTGCAAATTAACTGGCTGCGTTTTGTCAAAAGTTTTTGAATTCATATTCATTTAAACTGCAATAATTGGAACAGCTCTGACAGAGTGCTCTCTGCTGCCCTCTGATAGATTTAATTGCCAAGAGGCAGCTTCTGAGGCTTAATCTATGTAAGGGGAAGTGGGAGGGAGGAGAGGACCAAATAAACACTGCAGATGGCTTCACTTCTGTTAGCACCGTCAGACTCCATAGTGAAGCGCTTTCTGTGTGCTGGTGGGATAAGGAAAGTGCAGTTCATGCCTATAAATTAGCTTCGGGGAAGGAAAGCGGCTATTGTGGAATTAAAAGTTGTTGTTTTTTTGTTACAGTTTCAAAAGGGACGACATGAATCAGGGCCACGGACTTTAACGGTGAATGAATGAGGAGATAAAAAAAAACTAAACGAAGACGTGTGGAATTGTCCTAAACGAGAGAAGATGAGGAAAAAAATGGTGGCAAGATTCAGGAAACTGTAAACGTAAGTTTAAATCAAAAGGCAGGAGATGAACGCTCAGCAAATAACAGCATTACTGCTAACTGGAGCCACATACGCAGCGAACAACATGTTTAGAAGAGTTACTAAAACGATCTGGTTGCAAGCTCACGGGAACACGTGCAGGCCGAGCCCGGAGACAGATAATCAGATCACAGCTTGTATTTTTTGACAGCGTGGGGGAAAATTATGTTCTGGCAATTGTTTTTGTCAAAACCTATGTTTCGGTGTTCTCTGTTGGAGCCCGGGCATCTGGTGTACGATGATGAAGCGGGAGCTGAGACATCACATCACGTTTGCGTGAGTCAAGAGCTCCGGGGTGGATCAGCCACTTTTCATACGGTCGAGGAGGATGCAGCTCTCCCTGATCTGAACTTCATCATATATTTGTGTTTTGGTTCTTCTGCACTTAAAAAACAAACAAACAAACAAAAAAAAACAAAAAAAAAACAGGCTTTACAGTTTCAGCTGTACTATATCAGTTCTTGCAGTTTATTTGTTAATTTTTTCAGGCCAAACACACTGACAGTGGATGTGGAAATTTCTGCGGATGCAGTGACATCTAGTGGCACAAACTGCTAGTTGCGGCCAAATGCTGATAATTGGACATTTCCAGTCAAGAGTTTTGGGCCTAAAACAACCGAACATGGAGAAGCAGCATTCAGGTTCTACACACCACAAATCTGGAACAAACCTCCAGAAAACTGCAAAACAGCCGAAACACAGAGTTCCTTTAACAGCCGTCTGTTTAGAAATCCCTCTGATTAGCAACAACTGGAACATTGATCAACATGTCTGATTTTGATGACGGCCTTCAGTTGGACTAAACACTTAAACACTCGCAGAGATGACAGTGTTTAAGCTTGCATGTGTATGAAGGACTCGTACAGAGAACATCATCCGACTCTGACTAAGCTGCTTCACCCACAGATCCTTTTGTTGTCCTTGAAATCTTTCTGAAGGTTCTGTCTCCACTCAGGCGTAATGAGATCAGGAAGCGAAACCTAATTGCAGATGCACAGCAGATTGGGACTGATCTTTACTCAGACATAGAGAGGAAACGGATGCATCATGCTAATTCCCGTCGAATCGAGCGGAAGCCGAGGGACGAGAACAAAGATGATTTCAATCACCGAATCAGTAATAAACAACGATAATCAGAGCTAGTTGCCTATAGAGTAGACAGTAGTTGTTGTTTTTTTTTTCTTTATGGATACAATCATACTTTCACTGCGGGGGCACTAATAGCTGACCCAGCAGTACAAATGAAATAAAATAGTGTGGCAGCTATAAGTGCCTCACACTGGCAGTGACAATGCTGCTGAGATCATTTCTAAAAGGAGGGGATGGGGGGGAACTGCAGACTCTAAAGGCAGAAGGCGATAAATCTCACGCGGATTTATTCGTTCACAGCGGATGTAGCTTTACGGCGAATATGCTGAAGGAGACTGGGACCAGAGCAGGGATGATCCACATTCTGGGATGATAATATAATAATATCATTACCTTCCTAAAATAAAGTCTTTTTTTTGTTAAATGTGATTCCCCCCCCCTAAATCATCTCTTGGCAAAAAAAAGTGGTGATTAAAAAAAAAACAAACATTCAATTTAGTAAAACATGACACACCATGGTAATGAAAAATATGCTATACACCTTTGAATTTTTTGTTCTTCACATTAAAAAACAAAAAACAGGCAAATTAAACGACTGCCAATTATTTCAGGAATGTGACAGAATACTACTTTATTCGTATAGCACCAATTTAAACTAAATGGTGCTACATGTATAAAAAATAACATTAGAAGTGACAAAAACCCACAAAAAATATACCAAATCAATTAAAATACAAGTCAATGTAAGGCAAAATGAAATAATAAAAATATTAGAGAAATTCAAACATTAAAAGCTTTAGAGGATCTCATCTGCTGTAAGGTCTGGATCTAACCAGGATTCATACAAGTGACATTTTTCTCTTTTAATTTCATAATAGCTGGAGTTTAGTGTAAAGTTATGGTTTCTTTCTGAAGCAAAGAGATAAAAAATGTTCATTTGTGAAGAAGTTTTCCATAAAACTGTCAGACATGGAGAAAGACTCTCATTACCTTAGAAAGGCTGAATGGCAACAACATGAACAAACTTCCTGTTTTTTTGTTTTTTTTTCCCTCTCCTCCACGGTAGCAATATTGCTAGTGACAACCCAAATCATCAAATTACGGTTCATACAACCTGGTTACATACGTTTGGCCAGACTTCAAACATCCTAACAGCATGAGCAACAAATGACGACGTTAGCTGAACAGTCTGCATGAATTTGGAAATATTCTATTTGATCTCAGGCCTGGTGCAGCAGTCGTGCCGCTCCGGCCCCACGGAACTCCGAGGCACATGTTTTCCCAGCATGTTCCGACGGCGCTCCAAATGGAGTTCTATCATGTCGCTAAATGTTCTGTCATCTCTTCTCCCTCTTTAAGGGACCAGTAAATGTTTTGTCTTTAGGTCGAGGGGTCAGACGTTGCGGTGAGCACGCCGTCGTCTTCATGGGTTTTTAAGCAACTCCTGCGACGTTGTGATCCCAAACACGCCACGTAGGTGGCTGTTGTGTTGGTAGCCACAAAACATCACACTGGGAATCACTGAGCAGGAAGTTTCTCCCTCATCATCTGCTGTGAAAAGCTAGTGGCTGATTCAACCACTGGAAAATCTGGACTAAAAAAAGTGACATTTTAGAGAAACACACATTATGGATTGGCCTTAACGAGGGTTTCCACCAACTAGTTAAGGACTTGACACTGAAAAGGGCCTGTCACGATAAATTGTCCCAGAAGTTATTGCGATAAATGATAATATTGCTGTCCTGAATCTAATTTTTAAGTAATATATTGATAATGCAAGTTCAAAGACTAATAAGCTACAAATTTGTACAGAAAACTCCACAATGTAACTTTTTTACATTTTAAATATCCAAAATGAAACAGAACCAAAAACAACAAAAAATTTAAATTAAATAAACCGCACCAAACTGAAATGGATTATTATGTCTCTAAACAAAATTGCTCTTTAGAAAATTATTGAGCGCATTTCCATTTATCGTGTGATTAATTCCGACAAGTGTACACTGCAATAATTCACCATTTAAAAAATAAAAGCTGGACCTACACCAGATACTGTCAGACCCAAGCCGATTACCCACAATCCCTTGTTCCAAAACCAAATTGCTAATCCCAAATTAGCTGCCTTGCAGTCCAGGACTTTCATTTTTTATTTTGCTGCCAAAGGGAAAAAAATAAAAATAAAATCACATATCACATCCAAAATGCTAAATTTCTCATAAATTTCCAGGAATCACAACACATACATTTGTCCTTTCCTTCCTCAAATGGGGGGAATCAGTTCGCAGTTTGGTAGTGAATCACAAACAGCCAATAGCATCTCGTTCTATTGATTTCCTAACATCAAAGAGATTTGGACGAACACCTGTTGAATCAAACACCTGGGACGTTTCCAGGGCAACCATGTGGCTGGAGGGGCTGAAAACAGGAAAAACTGCTCCAGCAGAGGGCAGCTTTTATAGTTCTGGCTGTTTTGTGCCAAACCTTTCAGGTTGTGACGCTTAGCTGTGACAAATTATACAGAAATACCCCAAAGTGTCGTGAAGGGTTTTATGGTATCGAAGTTAAAACAGATGTTTCTAATTAAAGTTTAGTGAATAAAAGCAAAACTCACTCCGCCATCGATTCCTCAGTAAAACAGTAAAATCCCTCAGTGAATGACTGAAACTGAGAGAAAGATGAATACCGAGGAGGAGGGATTGCTGATAATACAAACAGGAAGCAGCTGGGAGGGAAGAAAAGCAGGCAGACTGAGGGACGATGAAAAATTAACACAGAAGCAGCTGAACAGGAACTCGAAGGATCAAGAACCAAACAGGAAAAAGTCTGGCAAATATTCTAAAACAAATTAACATAAAAATGCCAGAAACAGAACATAAGAACGAATTAGTAAACTATATGCAACGAAGTGAACAGATACGGCAAAATCTTTAATGTGATACTCGTGTCTTCTTCTGTTTTTATGTACACGATAGTTTATGTTTGAAGTACAAAGTCAAACTCAAAATGTTTGCCATATTCACATCACGTGCTACAAAGCCACATCATGTCAAGTAACACCCCACACTTCGTGGCGCCCCGGGCAGAGAGCCATATCACACATAAAGAGAACACTTACTGGAATTTAAGTAATTTCTCTCTTATTTTTCATAAATTAGCATAACTCTGAAACCCGCTGCACCTCCATGAAACTAATAACTCAGAAAGTGCAGAAACGGAATAGGAAAACACAGACTGAACTGGCCTGATCATTAAGATTCATTGTAGATTTTATTGGATTTAAGATTACATCAGAGGTTTGGACTAAAAAAACCCAAAGAAACGGAGGAAAGGAAAAGAAATGGAAAAGAAACCAAAGATAAATTAAGGCCTTGTTCATAATAAATCTTGCCACAGGGCAGCCAGCAGCAGTAATATTAAATGTCATTACTTTCCTTCCTTCTGCTCCTCGCTGACTGATGAATTAAATTTAAACACGTGAAAGGGGGCTGTTTGAATCAAGATGTATGGAAGGTCTGAAATGTGAAGGCAAACCTCCGGAAAACAGCCACAAAAAACAAAAAGAAAAAAAAAAGATTCGCAGAAGCAGACATTGTCGCTGCAAGATGAAATTACGGCCATATTTATTCACAACTTGTTGCAGTAATGCGACGCATTTAAATCGTTTGTCGGTTTGGCGTTTACGGTGCGGAATATTTTACACCCACAGCGATTAAAAACACAAAAGCAGCAGCTTGTGTCAGTCACGTAGCAATTCAAGCTGTATTATGTTTCAAATAACAGACGCAAAATTACTTTATGACAAGAGCAAGAATATATATATACACGCATTTTTTATTTTATTTTTTTACATATGCTTTCTGCTCTACGATACAATTCAGCACGACGCTCATTTTCATCAACAAACAGCCGAGGGGAAACACTCAACACCTCCCCGTGGACGCGGTCACGTTGTCTGCTCGGAGCCCGTGGTTGTCGTGGCGCGCAGAATGTGCGTGTGGATTAGACTGGCGTGAAAAAGTAAAAAAATAAAATAAAATAAAATAAAAAAAGAATGAATTAAATGTGAATAACAAACGCACTGCAGCGACACCGGAGCTTTCAATCTCGGTCCGCAGGTTTCCTCAGCAGGAAACAGGTTGAGATGTAAAATCGACATCGTTCGAAGTGCTTTAAATTCCCGGATTATCAAGCACGAGCGCTCATCCTGACTTCCAATTAGCGGGCGAGAACGATTATTCAACCTCACCGCTCGCAGGAAGGTCTTTTTTTTTCCAGAAAAAAAGAAGAATAAGAAGAAGAAGAAGAAGAAAGATTTGGGACAGCAGCAAGAAAAAAAGAGAACATGATTAGAAATAGGAAATAGTCCGTCTTATGTCTGTCTCCTCTGTTATCTGACTTCAAATGATTGGTTCCAGGCTCTCTGTTTTATGATCCTGTTTTCTTAAAGTGGCCCCCCAAATACATTTCCTGCTACACGAGCGCATTAATAACCGCTACGCGGAAGGAAACGATAGCATCGGAACAAAGCGTTCAGCGTCCACCGGCCTCTGCTCTCTCAGACGCCGGCGCCTGTCGAATCACAGCCATCTTCCATCTGCTTCAGAAAATGGCCTCCGACGAAGTAGAATGTGAACTGGGTGGTTCAGTGCCGGAGGAGAGCGCCCTGGAACCAAACAGGAACAGATTCCATCTCAGCGACGGCCATCTGTCGTGTTGGAGGGGCCCAGGGCGACACGACGAACCCCCACCTACCTGCTATCTTGTCCTGAGCTCTCCGAGTGTAATCGACAGAAAAAAACGCTACTGAAAAAATAATAATAATAATAATACAACCAACCACCCAGAATACGGAGTAAGTTTAATGTTATACCTACTCTGTTTGGATGAATATAGAGGGAAAAAACAAACAAACAAGTCATTAATACTAACTGTGATGTCATTTTTGTAAAAGAGAAGTAGACATATTTGCATTTGGGCAAACACTGAAAGATTTTCATTTGGGTTTGAACTACTTTCATGCACTAACAATTTTTAACACGTTGCCTCTGAATGTAGAATTTAAGTTAAATGGTGGACGAAAAAATCTTTTTGATTTTTATTCCACAGGAAAACAAAAAAAAAAAAAATCTGAAAATTGTGGTCTACATTTGCAATTTATTTATTTTCCTTCTTTTTTTCTAATATGTGCTTCACACACAAAAAAAACTCGGTTTCTATTACAAATGTGCACAAATCTGTCAATAAAATGTTGAAAAACACAATTTTGCCGTTGCAATTTTTCTATTAAATCAGAAACCTGATTACAGTCACATGTGAATAAGTCATTAAAAACATGCCTTAACCGTCATCCTCCCAACTACTTCCTGGCAACGTCCTGTTGTTGATCACGTGACTTGGGTGATGTGAAGAAAGTGTTTCAGTTGCAGTTTTGCCAAATAAACCAATTTTGATGCAACTCAAAACCCACAGATTTTAATTGGCATGTTTTCATTAAGTACATTTATTTTTGAAATGTCAAGGTGTGCAATTGTACGGTTAATGGAAACACAGCTATTGGTACATTGCTAATTTTTAACATACAATGACTAGCTTCAGACCTTCATCAGGCAAAATGTATCTCACCAGATAAAAGTCTGACCGAAAAAGTTTAACCTTCCCCTATTTTTCTGATGTGGCTCCTTTTTGTTGTTGTTTTACCTTTGTCACTATGCTCCCATCTTAGCTTTAAATGTGTGATTTTTTTGGACTCTACCAAATTATACTGATTCCCTGAAATAAAATCCAAAGCAGACAGTTTCCTTCAGAAGCCTCCAAACAGTAAACAAAGTCCACCATCACCATAAAACCCAACACACCAAACACTCTGCCACAAATCACCAAAACTGAAAATCCTATAGCATAAAAATCCTTGAGTTGCTCCAATTATGAGTAGATACGAGCATCACCTGAAATCTTTGAGAAAGGTTCACTAAATCCTTTTCTTCAACTTATGCCTACTGGAAAAACACTAAAGTTCAGAAACAACAAGTCAGAGCTACAGGAAGCAACCTGAAGCTTTGAGCTTTTACATAACACTGAAACTTAAACGATGTTATTGATGAAGACAAAGAAGAACATAGCTAAAGAAAACACAAGTAAGGAAAAAAAAAACCTCAAATTGAAGTGATTGAATATTGTGAATTTATTTGTTTGTTATTGACTACATAAAAAAATAAATCGATGTAAAACCTAATCAGAACGCTGGAACCCATGTTCCTTTAAAGTTATGCTGCTGAGTTTGGACTAAAGGCACTAAGGGAATGATGAAATCAGGAAATAGCCGTGGTATTTTCAGGGCACAAACTGTGAGAAAACTTCATCTGAGGGTGAGGGCGACTCGTTCAGCATGGCAGCAACCTGAATCTGACATCCCGCAGCACAAAGAGTTGGCTGAAATGAAAAAAAAAAGAAAAAGAAAAAAGATTGCTTTTTAAAATGACCAGCATTGAGTCCTGACCTGAATCACACTGGGAACCTTTTGAAAGAGCTGAAATCTGCCATTATGGAGCCCGAAGTCAAACCAATAGAAGAAAGGCATGTCAAGCAACCTGCCAACAGGTGCGAGGATTTTCCAGATGGATGGATAACACATATTTAGACTCTTTTCATTGTTGTGACATAACACAAATAAAAATGCTGTGCATGCTGCATTCACTGGAGAGAAAAAAACAAAAGTGTTCTCTGTGTCAGTTCTAAGGTCTTAGGACATAAAAATAGTCATTTCTTTGCCATTTCCAAAGTTGTGTGTGAAAAACATCTCAGGATTCAACAGCTAATAGAATCGCCTGTAGCAGTTTTTACTTTTCTGTGTTTTTTGTAAATATGAGAGGGAATTTCCATCCACTTTTCCTTACACCACACGTCTGCACAGAAAGGCATTTCTTTCTCCACAGCTTTCTTAGGAGGGCCAGTGCAGCATTTCAATGAAGTTGCAGTCTGGAAATTGACTAGACCACCAAGATTATTCTCCTTTCTGTTGTAGACTTGCTGCTCTGTTTGGGATAATTGTGCTGTTCATGACTCACCGGTGGCAATGTGCAAACCTCCCGTAGCTGCAAAAGAAGCGCAAATCATCAACCCTCCACCAGTGTGCACTGGTTTTCTGTTTTCTCCCTGAACTTAATGGGTAATTATCAGGCTTCTGCAGAACCTGATGGGACGCTGTGAGGAGCTCCTGCAAACCAGTTGTGAAGTAGAGACACTTCTGAAACATGCAGGACGGTGTTGGGGACTGTCATAGTAAAGGCATTTTTATTTTCCCAGAAAGGCTTGTGGGTCACTGAGTTGTTATGGCGATTTTCTTTAACAGAGAAGCTATATAGACATGTTGCATGTTATCACTTACATCTGGAAATTTTGCACATGCGCACAACTCTGGAGGGCAAAAATACGATTGTTTTCCTTGCCATTCATAGCCACGCTGCCGCTGTAGAACAACTCCGTTAACAAAATGAAACCTGGAGATGTTGGTGTTGAATTAGTGCAGCACGCCACAGCAAAGGAAAAACAAACCCAGAAAAAAAACATTGAAGAATAACTCAAAACTACTTATACTCTTCTTTTCTCGCTCCATCGGCTGTGCTACACACAGACTTGTTACTGAAGCAACCGACTGACAAGAGTGCCACTAATGTATCAGGATTCAACACCAAAAGACGGGCAAACATTTCCCACACAAAGAACAAAACGTTCAGTCCGTTATAGTATCACCTGCTACTGATGATCTGTTACAGTTGGCAGGTTGGTCGACTTTTTTTTTTGTCCCACTGAACTGAAAAGCACCAAATTCTGCAGCACACCTACATGTTAAGGTTGTGAAAGTCACACTAGCATAACTCACCAAGTTCCCTCCCTCCCTTTTCTTTTACTTTAAACTTTTTTGTTGTCTAGTTGTTGCAGTGTTGACAATTAGTAGCAAAGCACTCCGTCCCTTTCTGTTTTTTTATATATCACGTGTACGTTTAAATTTAGTCTGTTATGTTGACAACTTGACAGCTAAAACCAATGGTAGTCATCATCTGTGAGCCGTAGTCTGTTTATGTTCGTAGTTTAGCAAAGGTAGCAGAGGAAGCCATGTTGGCTACGTTTCCAAATATTGAGCGAATAAAGGCGGAGCCAGAGGAATGTCAAAAACATTTTATCTCTGGTGAAGATGGATGGTTGTTCATGGTACACGCAGTGTCCGGTAATCTTTGTAGCGTAGCTTTTTCCACATACCTAACAATAAGTCAAACAATTAGTTTGACTTATTGTAAAATAAAAAAGGTTTGAATATATTATGTGATTCTGTACTTTGATTAGGTAGTTAATCATTTCTGAACCGTGTTTATATCAGTTCATTTTTGTATGTTTTTGTACAGGAACATAGTTGTAACTTATTTTTGCTAAAAGGTAAGGACTTTATCATGTCTTCCTAAGCTTTCTTTTTTTTTCCGTTAATTGACTTCTTAAGGCACGTTCACCCGGCCAGTTTTCCCCTTTTTCCCCGTTGGCACCAACAAAAAAAGGCAATTTCCCCGCAGCAAGCTTAACGACACGCATGCGACCCGACAGCATAGCATATGCCCCGATTTGATTGAACCAGATATGATTCTGATGGCGCACCGTGACGAAAAGCCTTCCCTGCGTTGTGCGCCGCGCTGAAAGCGAAGACGGCGCGAGGCTCCGAGGAGCACAAACAGCAAAATAGCTCCTGTTTCTCGGTAATCTCCTCTGATTCTGCCGCCATTGTTTCCAACGCTTCTGTCTGTCTGTGATTTACGACTTTGTTGGAATGATCTACAACGCTCGAGCCGCGGCCTTAATGGGAAAATGTTTAATAAAATAGAATGTCTCTGGTGTGTTCCTGGGATATTGATCTACATTCTGCCTCCCTCTCTGTTTTCATAAAAGGCAAAAGGAGCGCTCCTCTGCAGCCCAAACACTTCTGAGGGCGGGGCGAGGGGGGACACGATACTGAAGCAGCACTCCTCAAGATTAAAACACCAACCGAACATCAATCAGATAACCTGCTTTTCTTTCTTTTTTCTTTTTTTTGCCTGTTTCGAGAAAAAAACACACACACAAAAAAACGTTAAAAAAGGACAGCGAGAAATAAAAAGATGAGGGAAAACACGAAAGGAGGCTATTTTTCCCTCAATATTTACTGCAAGCGGGAGTCAGAAAATAAGTCATCCTCCAAAGCAATCATGAGGGAGATTTGGCATTCAAGGCTTGCAAATTGGAATCAAGCATCACAATCTCTGTGGCTTCGCTCGCTGAGACAAACCCATGCCTGTTACCTCTATGCAAATGTAATCACATGCACAGGCAGACAGATGCACCGACTTCCCTTTTTAATGTATGAGCTTATAAAACGATATCCACCTTCCATCTGTTGGTCAGAATCTCAATTATTCACCGGCCTCCAACAACGATGTCAATACACAAAGCCAATGGGACTTGGCGCTTTTTCACGTCCCTGTTTTCCCACCCGGGCCTTTTCATATTAATGACACATGAAGGTGTTCGGGGTCTGCCCCGGGCGGTGAGCTCTGGAAGCTTTCAATTTAAAAGTGTGTTTTAATAACGTTGTCAAGGAGGAAGCACAAAAACAAACAATTCAATTATAATTTAGTACATTTATTCAGTTGTGGTGGTTAGGGACGCACCAATTCACTTTTTTCACTTTCAATACCAATACTGATATCGATATCTAAGATTTACTATTAGCCGATACCAATACAATAACGAAAATCAGTGCTGACCTGACTTAAAGCATTTCTTTTTTTACACACATGCATAAATGTACCAAATTAATTTTTTTTGATAATGTTCCAGGACACCAATTGAGGAGCTTTCATTTTTCCAGTCAGGACAATCGGGAGTAGAACAGCCAATGTGAAATAAATGAAAAAGAAACTGAAAATGACAACAACAATAAAAAAAGCTTACTGTCCTGGTCAAACATGTAAAAATGAACTGCAACAAATCTTTCAAAGAAAGAGAGATTATGAATTCTAAGTATGATGAAAAATAAATAATAAAGCATGACGTCACTCAGAACACAAAATGTAGAATTACACTGAATAGATCTGCCCTCATGGATTAGGCACAACGGCACCAGTATCTGATTTAGAATATTTCCCAGTATCGGGACCGATACTGATATTAGTATCGGATCGGTGAGTCTCTAACTAAAATGACAGAATATGTCTTGTCATTGTAACCTCCTAAGCTGCTATAATGAACTGTGGATCTGAGGGTGAAAACTGAGCTTC
The DNA here is from genome assembly GCF_000485575.1 of Poecilia formosa. Taxonomy (NCBI): domain Eukaryota; kingdom Metazoa; phylum Chordata; class Actinopteri; order Cyprinodontiformes; family Poeciliidae; genus Poecilia; species Poecilia formosa. The sequence continues at coordinate 2,528,348 of NW_006799968.1, read as the reverse complement.
ACAAGAAAGTCTCAATTTAAGCATTGAGAGTTTCCTACTATTTTGACCTCCACTTAAAGAAACACGTCTTAAAATTGGGTTTTAAGTACATGTATCAGTCTAAAATTGTCTAAAAATATCCTTAAAAAATAATGATTCAGAGTCTTGGATTGCACTATACATGTTTGTTTTGTAAATTTAGTAAATAACTCTTAAATTATGATGCACAAAGTCTGCATACAGCTGTGTCGGTTCTGCTTTTTATCCCATTATCAGTGTAAATGACACAGGAAATGTAGTACGCATTTTCTGACAGAATGAAGAACAACAACCACCTCAGTGTCATTTTTTTCATCAGAGTGTCACACGGACAATTCCACTTTAATCCCATAACGCTTTGAACTAGAAACATTATTCAGCAGTCAATTGGCGGGTGGAATATGTGGAAAAACTGTGTCCTCTGTTGTTCCCCCGCCTAATTTTTACAGGGCAAATATGAAAGCTCGGTCAATTTGTCTCAATGAAATTACCAGCGGTAAGTTTGAACTGAAAGAGAATGATTCTGACATGAAAAAGACAGGCAAAACGAACCGTATTACAGTTATATTAAAAATGATTCTCTGGCCCGAGAAACAACCGACTCAGCACATCTACTCATCAGTAGATGTAGCCCTACAGCAACTGCAAGGGGGAATAAATAGGAAAGGACAAGAAAAACAATAAGTAGAATGGACAAGAGGGGTCAGTCACAGGACCTGAAAGTGGAAAACAAAATACTGAGGATAATATTTTTGATTGATTGCTTTTGTTATCAAAGCCTTCCTGTGAGTAATCCTGTAGGATCGTCTGAATTATTATGAGGCTTTCACACACGGATTTGGGCTGACTAAGCACTGGTCTCTGTGGTTCTGACCAGGTGTGGCTGCTTCACAATTGCTTTCACTAAAATGATCAAAACGTTCCTACAAAATGCAACACGGAGGAGCTACACTGCAAAACAACACAAAATCCTACCAAGTAATTTTGGTCGGTTTTCTAGTGCAAATGTCTCAGTAGACTTTAAAACAGACAAAACTAACTTATGAGTAACTTTTCAGCGAGATATAAGAGCTTGTTTTAAGTCAATAATTCGTTAATGTTGATGGAAAAAAAAATCTTGTTCTACTGGCAGATTATTTCACTTATAATGTGGGAGAAATTTCTAGTTCTAAGTGAGATAGATCAGCAGTGGAACAGGGTTTCGTCAATAATAAGGATTTATTGACTTATTACAAGCATCTTGCTGAATTTACAAGTAGCTGTTCAGCAAGATGTGGGCTGGGATTTCAAATGATGTCAAGATCTCAAAGTGTTAAAAACTTATGGGAATTTGATTGGATTATTTTCCAAGTGTGAAAGTTTGGGATAAATGAGAAGTAAGACTGGACAGATGTTTGGGTTTCCAGACTCTTTTCTTTATCTCATGTTCCAAAAAGGACAAAATGAATCCTTTCTGGACCATAAACGTTTCCTTTTTTATTTCTTGGTGACTTCCTCGACCTTATTATTTGTCACAAAGTCTTTATGCGATTTGTCCAGTCCACCCAGTATCAGAAACTGTAGTGAATTGTAGAGTGGAATTTTTTTTTTTTTCTTGTTTCTTGTAAGTTAGTTTTGTCTTATATCAGGCGTACTAAGATATTTGCACCGGAATCTAGACCAAAATTACTTGCAGTGTTGCTCTTCCATGTTGTTTCCTGTATGAATGTTTTTGTATTTTTACACTGTGCAGCACTTTTTCCCTGCATTTGTCTTTAAACTGGTAGGTATTTTCCTCCACTGTCAGCTCTTTCTCCTTCAAAGAAGGGCGGATTGGATTCGTGACTAATAAGTTTGTATTTACAACTCGGATTATTATCTGTCACGTAAAACGGCATCGATATTTGCTACAGTTTTCTCTCTTGTGAGCAAAATTTATGAAATGTGAAACTGATTGTTAGGGGGGGTTTATGTTAGACTCAGGAGATTGATTTTTTTTTTCTTCCTGTATTTTTTCTTCTTTCCTGCTTGTTAAACTGAACACTAAGAGCGGCTCTATATTGGGTGAAAATAACTGTCAGCCAGTTTTTTTACCCTTCAGTTCACTTGCTCTGTGTGTGTGTGCGCATGTGAGTGTGTCTGAGCTGGAGTCACGCCAGAGCCATCAGCTCAGAGTGTTTTAACGCAGCTAATATTCCCAGCCAGGACGCCGTTCCACGGCTGCCCCCGGACTGTTCTGTGTCACCGCTTTGCCAATCCAGCCCTGGGTGGAAGCTACCTAAGCCTCTGAGTGTCACTGCTCACACGAGGCCCAGCCAATCCGCAGCGGGCGGCGCTGGTGGTGGTGGGGGGGGCAGAGGTTGGGGTTGGGAGAGGATTTGGCAGGGCTGAACATCGCGGGAGCGCTGGTCCGTGCTCTGAAAGGTATCAACTCTTCGCACATGACTAAGCTCAAGTTTTTTCTGCCCAAAATGAAAATGACTGTAATTAGCGAGTTGTTTTGCCAAGTGTCGCTGGGCCACGATCCTCTCCAGATTCACGCTTCGCGTTGGAATTATTTGGCCGGGGCCTCGGATGATGGCGGCGGATGAGTCGCTGTCAAACATTTCCTCACGGGGAAACAAACGTGTCACGTCAAAACCGATAAGAAACAGACGACACGTTCTTACACCAAGGACGTTTTCAAGTGCAGCATCCGATTATCTGAAATGCTTTGTTTTTGTGCTTAAAGCAGCACTTGTACAAAACTAATCTTGAGTTTTTTTTGTGCTTGGTAAACAATTGTAGACGTTGCACGAATTAACGTCCTAAATCACAAACAAAATGGCAGCTGTTCTAAATTTAGTAGTTTGACGTCATTTGGCATCAGTGTCATATTGCGCAAGAAGCAAATACTTCTGACTAGCAAGTGGAACATAGTTAGGTTGGTTCTGATGTCATTCAGTGACCCAGAATCTGACTTATGAAATAAATGGGAAGCTTTGCAGAAGAGACAGCAGATCTCCCCCACCGTTCTGCAGAGCTCACCAAATGAAAATATTTCACACTATATTTACAGACGTTGTCTATTCCTGTCAGCTAAGCATCATCATTTTGAAAAAAAAAAAAAACCTGTGAGTTTTGAAGCCCATCATTTGCAGGGTGTATTTCATCACCAGTACGATGAAAAAACTCCTAGACAGTGAAGGGCAAAATCCTCACCATCTTCAAGATTCATCAAGCTTCTTTTTTTTTTTCCTCCTCGCTGTCAGCAGTTCTTTCTCGACTTTTCTTGGAGCACCGGTGTCCTGCTGAGCATGACAATGTTTAATCAAATAAGTGATCTTATGGCTGGATGTCGGCCAAAAGTGCCATCCTGCATGCAAATGCAGCACGGGGACGTGCATCATGCTCAAAGTTGATCACATCTGGATGCATGAATAAGTATTGATACACACACACACACACACACACACACACACACACACACACACACACACATATATATATATATATATATAAAACACAATATTATTCAAATGACCTATCTGCAGGAGATGCAGTCAGCATGATGGGCGGAGTTAAAATGAACGTGACGGGTTCTTTCTCTGTCGAAGGACGGAATGAGATAACAGGACAGGACAAGATGGTGTGGGACCCAGGAAGACGGGAGGAATATGACAGGAGATAAAGACCGTCATGGAAGATACCGACGCGCTCCGACAGGGTAGGATAGATTACAATTACGGACCCTACCGGATAGAAGAAGATGGATGGAGCGAGGTTTGGTGAAGACATGACAGGCAAGAATTTAAGTGTAACAACAACCAAATAACGAGGAACAGCTTCTTCCTTGGGTTAGACTAGCATGAGAGGAAGTGTGATGGCTGCCTCTCTGTAACACAACGTCATTTCATTTATCTGCAGATGTCTGACATCAGAAACTTCTTCAGATCCTCCACTTATCAGCGCTTCATCTCCATGTTAGCCAGAAACCACGGCCTACATTTAGCGACAGGAGCTTTGAAGGATTATTCTCTTGGTTATGAACTGCTACGTACTGAAATATGTGAAATTCCCTCCAGGATTAATAAAGTGTATTCATCCATTCATTCATGAAATACCTTAAAGGGGCTCTGTCGTGCATTTTCCAGCCACATAGTATCACTTTATAGCGCGGTCAAGTATTTACGTCATGGTTGGTTGTTATAAAACTGATATATGTCAAACATGACTTAAAAGAAATTTGACTTTGTCATGTAACACCTTGAAATTGGGTCTCTGCACCGTTCCGAAACCCCGCCTTCAACACGTCCGCACATCAGCATTTCTCCATGAGGTGATCACAAATGTTCGTCAGAGCGTTGGACAGAGAAGCGTCTCGTATGATGAGCTCAGCAGATGCGCAGTTCCACCTGGAGTTTTACCGATTGGTGCTGCCGCTAGTCTGAAGGAACCGAGACAGAGAGTCACAGGGGTGAGGCAGAAACTCTGATTGGAAAATCCAGCTGCAAGGAATGGTTGCCACAGGAGATTTCAAACATGCACAAAAGAGTCAAGGCAACACCCCCAGTACGTTTCTTTACATCATAACATGATGCAAAGCTCAAAAAAGTTGATTTTACATGATGCTGCCCCTTTAAATAAAACCTGACCTTCTGTTGCCAAAAAGATGTAGAGGGAAACAAACGGCACCATGAGGTGGAGACAGAGATTTGGAGCGCAGACATATTGCACCCTGAGCTGCATTCAAAGGGCTTTGATTATAGATTATGAAGCCATCTGTTAAGAATGCCGGTCACATTGTACGTAATGCAGAGCATATTTAATGTGGGCTGTGAGCACCTTCTGCCACTGATCCTTCTCACCTCAGGCAACAATGAATAAAGACACCTTTCCGAAGGCCAGCAGCTCCAACTGTGGTCTAGCGCAAGTCCCAGGGGTAGGAGAGGGAGGGGCGCGGAAGGGGGGGGGGCGACGCCCGGCATACGCCTATGTGAGGAACAAATTAAACGTTCCACGCACATCCTTCATGGCGCTGGTCTCCAATTTCAGGATATGATAAATCTGCAGTAGAGGGGCATCTCGCCTGAAGAATTCAATTAGGTAAGAAAAGAGAAGAGGATCACAGTGATATTAGAGAGCTGATTGGAGAGTTCCTCGGCCCTCCCAGTAATGAACCGCTGCGTTCCTCCACCGTGACCGGATTGATTTGACAAGTTGAGCTCAGAGTTCATCCACTTTTTTTTTAAAGTCAATCCA
>NW_006799968.1:2484225-2522428 GCF_000485575.1 Poecilia formosa | reverse complement strand
ATTTGGAGCCACACACAAAATTAAAGTGAAATGTTCCCTTTATTTTTTTGAGCAGTATATATAAAGACAGGGTGTCATTGTGACTCGTTGGAGATTCAGAATCGAATTGAAATGTAAGTGAAACCTTTGAGTTGTGGTGCTGGGGAGTAAATTATTTTGAGGTAACCTTTAAGAGAACTTTGTGACCTTTTCAAGCGCGGTAAGGCTTGATGGATGCTCCGGTCTTGATCAGCCGCCCCGCCCTGTAAATACTTTACGTCTCCATTAAATGTAGAATGTTCCCTGAATGGGCCGAGTCTGGTTTCCATCCGTCTGGAAGAAAACTAGTTCATGGGGGAACGTTTTGGGCCAATGAAAAAAAAACTCAGGATATTGATTCTTGTAAACCAAATAGACTTCTGGCTCATTTGAGTCCATCATTTACTCAGAGATGGAAATTTCAGTCCGTTTATGCCATTGCAAAATAGCATAAACTCAGTCAGATTGGGTTAAGTGTCTTTAAGTCATTAAATATTAATTATTTATAATTAATAAATAGAATATAAATAATTTTGATCATTTTAATTGACATGAGAGAAGAAAAGGTTGGTCTGATTTGACTTCAGACAGTGAGAAAAAAAAGATGTGTCTTTTAATTTAAGTAAATTTCCATTTTCAATTGTATCTGTGATAAAGGCAGTAAAGTTCTTCCTGGAAATAACAAATGAAACCCAGTCAGAAGTTTGGAACTAAATATTTCAGTATTAAGGCCACATTCACTACCTATTTCAGAAACTTTTTCAGCCAAGTAAACCCGAATGCCTCTTTCAGGGTTCTGAAACTTTCTCTGTCAGTTTTAGACAAAAAAAAAAAAAAAAGTGTCATTTTGATAAGTTCGAGGCTTTTTGGGAAGCTTTGAACACATCCCACCTTCCTTATCCAGAGAGTCCAATTGACTGAGTGAAAGAAAAAACCCAGTAATTATGGGGTTTGGGTAGAGATGCACCTCTCTGACTCCATCACGTTCTGTCTCTGTCTTCAACAGACAGTTTATGGAGGGAAAAAATGACATTTAAAGGTCCCTTTTATTTCTCTATTGGGTTTTTAGAGCTGTTTAAATGTGTCGGCTGTTGTCTGCTTCAATTGGCTGCGACAAGCTTGTTGTGTGACCTGAAAAAAAGGATTATATATATATTTATATTTCTCACTAAAAGGAAATTGTGTATAATATATTGTGTTCAAAGTGCTAAAATTATGAATTTAGTTGCAATTTTATGCATGAAACATTTCATAAATTTTTTTTTTAAATAATCAAAGTGTGAGTGGAGTAATCCCTGTCATAAGAGCAAATTAGAATATAGTTATTATTGCACTTTTATAAAAAATAAAAATAAGAGAAAGAATAACAAATAAATCTTTGGATTTTACTTTTAAACCTCAAACAAGAGTAATAGCAACATTGCACCTGTAGATGAACGTAGGGAATTCAACAAAAATACATTTTTAAATTATTTCTCTTATATGTGTCAAGAAAATTTTAATACATGATCTAAAATGACAAACTTTTCACTAAATGTAAAATGTCCACGTCTGCACTTTAATGTTTTTATTCATAGAGATACAAACCTGAGTTTTTGAGCGTTTTTTTAAAAAAAAGTGTAGTTCATGATTTAAACAGCAAAATCTGCACATATTTATATTTATATAGATTTGTTGACTAAAGCTCAAACGAAAACCTTTTCATTCTCAAAGGACAGAGGTGCTTTTGTTAATCAAAAGAAAAACTGTTTAATAAAAATTGATGGCTATTTTGGAACAACAGAGCAAAAAAAAAAAAGGTGCACAGACAAAATGGTGGTTTCTTATCGTAACGCACGATAAGAAACAAAGATGCTCTTTCATTTCAGAATTGAAATCAGTTGGATGTAGGTCAATATTTTATTCTTCACTCAGATCTTATGAAAAACCAGAGCCAGGTGTTTATGTAGAAGTGTATTAATTTTATGGTGTAATGAAATGAATTTGAACAAATCCTCCAATTAGATCGTTCTCAGGTCGTGTATAATCTCATTCATATTTGTTTAAAAACAACATTCTGAAGATGATTCCTCCAGTCAGGTTTTATTTTATTTTTTTATTATTTCTTGTTTTTATGGAATCATTTTTCAGATCAGAATCTTGTGGCTTAATTTAAATCAAAAAAAGTAGAAAATATTTTTTTAACTGTTACTGAAACGATGCAAAAATACGTTCATATTGTTCCCATGTGCTGGGGTTGGTGGGTTAAACTAATCTGCTTGTATTTATTGTTACCTGCTATGTGAATCCGGTAGGGAAACGGAAACAAACAAACAAACAAACAAACAAACAAACAAACAAAAACAAACATCTGCACCATTTTTTAATGTTCCCCTTCCATGTTTTCTACCAAAACATTTAACGCCCTTTAAGGAAACTTTTAGGCGTTTTCTGGTCTGATGCTGATGTCACTGCAGCTACGGTTTGCGTTGAGCAGGTGACAAATTCAAAAGGCGCCTGATGTTTTTTCCCCATTCTGAGCACGTTCTGTTTTGGTATCCACTGAACCTGGATTTCAGTCGAACTCAAGAGAAAAGCAGGAAGCGACAGACCACTGAAGCCGATCAAGCTGAGGAGATTAGACGACTGAGAGGGAGGGAAACAGAGGGAGGGGGCTTGAGATATTTAAAAACACAATTCATTTGAATTTTGAATGTGAATGTTTTGGAAAATCAGAAGCTATTTGTGGATGTGAAGGCAGCGTTTGTCCTTCAAATCCGAGAATCTGCGGCCATCGACGCTAATTGTTCGAAACAAAACAAAACAAAACAAACAAGAAGCTATCGCATCACTTGATCCTAAAATTTGGTTAATAACTTGTTGAATGCGAGGACTAAAAAGTCACAGTGGTGCTTTAACCACACAGCACTCTGCAAAAAAAAAAAAAAAAAAAAAAAGAGGATCTGCAAAAAATATTTCAACTTGAAGCACATGGAAATGAGGCCCAGGGGCAAACAGAGTTGTTTACTCGCAAATACCAGGAATCAAGCTTGAGGGAAATCAAAGCAAAAGGTTAAGCTGAATCATGTGTGTGACACTTCCCCACCTGAGCCTTCGTGTTAATTAGAGCTCCGGGTAAATTAGCATTTCCGTGTTGACGAAGAACCCTGACAGGAGAAACTCACACCTGCAGCAACGGATCCGAGCTCACAGCTGGAATTAGATTTAGCCGGGGATGATATTTAGCCAGGTGTTAAATTAACAAAACTACTTTTGTTGTTGTTGTTGTTTTTTTTGCAGGAGTTCAGACAGTGGCTAGCAGGGCTGTTAAGGAGCAAAGGGCGCAGCGGCTCGCATGTGGAAGGCGGAACGGGAAAACACGGAACCGTCATCTCGACAAAGCTAAGAGTCGGACTCAAAGGTTTAGTCAATTTACATTAAAAAGTTAAAGAAAATAGTTGCAGGGCCATCTTTTTTGAGAACTGCTTCTCATCCGTGTTTCTCGATTTCCTCTGCATTTCTCGGTTTTTACCCTAGAAGCGGCACGATTGATCCTGCTTTCTACTGGATCAATAAATATCAGGTATTAAAGAATCTAGCTGAGCTTTTCAAATCTGTATGCAACAGGAAGCAAGTGGAAACACTGAAACAGATGTAATGCTTCCACTGACCAGCAGAGGGACTAAAAACATGTCATGTAAACATCAAAGCCTATGAGACCATAATAACCAAGCTACATAATTGATTAGAGTAAAAACAAACACAACATTATTGCTCAGTATTGAAACAATGATGAACCTGCATTTTCTCTGTCCGCTCAATCTTCTGACGTCGGCCGTTAAAATCGCTTTACGTTACGGACATAAAAGCCGTTCTGAGTGGCCGTTTACAAGAAGACCGAATTTTAATGAGCGGCGAGTGAATTTTACAGCCCACTAAAGTTCCTCCATCCAAGCAGTCCCATTGCAGACAACAACACTGCTGTGGCGATTGTGATTCAATGTGGTGCAGCTCGACTTCACTGTTTTTCCAAACTGTTCTCCTGCAGACGTACTTAAAGCTCTGGAGCTTTTTCACACGGCCACAAGCTTCAACGCATTTCGTCAGGATTGAGTATAAAAGTTGGAAAGTTCAGCGTTGATCTCCAGAGCGGACTTTGTTTGCTGCGTCCCGTTACTCCACTCCAAATTGGATTTCCTCTGGCTTTTCTTTCAACAATTGGGTTCCCGTCTTGTCACTCTCCCTCACAGATCGGATCTGTGGACTCCGTAGCAAATAGTCGCCGTGGTAACAGAGAGTCCCACTGGAGTTTGGGTCCCTGCAGCTCCTCTCACGTTACCTCCTTAGAGTAACCCTCTCTTTTCAGTGTAGGCACATCTTCATAGGTTTTAAGTTGTTCCAAACTCTTTCCGTTTCAGAAACGGATTGGACAGAGCCCTGACCCTGTTTTAAAACTCACAGAATCCTGTGTGCAGAATTCAGAACTTTATGTAAATGTACATTTTTACTATCGCTGATTTGCCTTTTTATAACTAACAAACTCGACATATGAGTGACTCCCTAAACATTCTCTAAGTCTGTGACTTCAAATTACAGCTCATAATCACCCCCCATTAAACAGTATGGGTATGTTATACATTTTCTCAACTCATAAAGTCTGCTGAGTATTTCAGCTGTCCACTCTTGTGACCTTGATGTTCCTAGATACCACTGAGTGAAAGAAATGCATCTAATTTAACCAAAAAGTGTGGAAAAAAAGTGTATTATTCTTGGTTTAACTAGCTCTAGTGACCTCTGTGTTGGTCAGAGAAATTCAAAATTTGACTGAAATGAAAGCCAAGAAAGTCTCCTCTAAAATGATACCAAACACTACATTACAAACGTCCATCTCATGAGCCTAAGGGGTTGATAGCTATGTCTAAGCTACCACTTTGGAAGGGCTATCATAACAAAATATTGTCTAGAAGTTACATTTTGCCACCCTGAGATGGACTAAAATGTAAAATTTTAGTCATGTTTGTAACTTTGAAAATGTATTTCAAAGAGAACTTAATCTCACTTCAGCAGGTTGTACATGTATTATTTTTTTTTTTACCCTACTGCACACCCAGAGTGTGTGGAAGGGAGTGAGACGTGCTGACAGGAGATACATTTATTAGTGTCAATTGCCCAGGAATGCCACAGCACAATGCAATAGAGCACATTTAAATTGAATTCACATGTCCAACGTCTGGTAAAGTCACTGATAGATAATCTTTAAGTTATTGAAAAAGCAAGGCTACCAAACAGGTTTACCTAAAAAAAAAAAATCTACACTTCAACATTTGTATTTCAGCACAAATCAATAAACATCAGCTTCTCCATTTTAGCGAAGTCTGCAGACTGACTCTTGTTAAGTTTCTCTCAAATTACACTTTGTTGTTTTCCCAGCCGGGATGCGGAATGCAATAACCTTCGTTCCTCGCAAACAATGGATCCGCCACGCGGCTTCGCAGTGTCAACCAATTACCTTCAGCCAGAAAGATGGGACCGAGAGAGAGGCAGAGCTCAAGGTTGTTGCATATTTGATTTGTTCGGTATTTTTCTTCTACTTAACTAACAGCTTCTCCCTCTCACACACAGCTCACAAAAGAAAAATCTCCTAAATCCTCTTTTTTTTCTCCCTCTTCCCCAACACCTGCTCGCACTTAGTATTTTATGAAAATGAGGGTCCGTGAGCCCAAACCTAATCCGAGCAGCCAAACAGGGAAGCCTAAGGACGCGTTTCGTAAGTCGATCTGCAGAAATGAAGTCCTGATGGTCGGCTGTCACAGCAGAACATGCATGGAGGGAACGGGCCGGCGTGACAATGCAAAACACGGCTACTGTGTCAGGAGACCCGCAGCCTACCTCTGAGTCACCGGGAATTTCCTCGTTAGAAAAATCAATTACAAGACCTCCGACTGAGGCAATAATACCAGTAAAAATCTGCAATGTGGCTTAAAAACAACACAGAATGGCAGATAAGATCATAAAGATGCAAGATGACTTTAAATAAGTCCTAAGCTTATTACAAACAAAGAGTGTAGACATGGGGTGTGCAGTTCTCACAGTACGATGCAGTTAAAGCAGCAGTATTTATAGCACAATCAAGTAACTATACTAACTTCAGTTTGATATACCAAATTACCAAATATTGCTTAAAAGAAATTCATTTTGTAATTTAATGTCTTGAAATTGGATTTCTGTCTCTTTAAGGAAGTCCTACTCTCGGTCATCACAACATGGCTCCTCTATTAACTCGCTAACAATGTTTTCACCAGCGCTGCACTGAGAAGTAGCTGCTATAATGAGCTCAGTGGATGTGCAGTCCCACAAAGAGTTTGCTAATTGCTGCTGGCTAGTCTGAAGGAGCTGAGCGGGGAAGGAGGGATGCTCTATAATGCAAAAGCTCCGTCTGTCCTGGAGAAGATTTACTCCGCTGGACGTCTCAGGTGGATGACATCATAGGCGATTTGATCATGTCCTCCATCTATTTTTCTTCAAATAATAAAAGTGTTTACTTATATATTTAATCAGAAATAAATCAGCATTTGCTAAAAATGATAACTTTCTCTCTATTAACAATAAACAATGTGATAATTGACCACATGTGGTTGGGAGACATTATGAGTGTTAAACATTTTAAGGCTCAAAGAGTATTTGGGATTCGAACAGAAATCGTTTCTAGACAAACCAGCATATGTGAACAGGGCAACAATAGCTTTACGCTAAATCAGAGGCCAACAATTTCACTTCCACACAACAGATTTCTCCCCTTCGCTGACTCTCTCCCTGCATTTCCCACGTGAAATCACTGAAGAGGAACAAGTTGATCATCAACACATTAGTGATGCTTGACAAGTGATGACTTCCTGTGGAAATAAAAATCCTCCACAGTCCACAATGTCAGACCTAGACAGCTGCCAACTCAAGTCACTCCTCTTGACTGACACGCCACCGGCTTCTCCGCCGAGCTCCCATCAAAGAACTTTTTCCACACGGCGGCTGGAGTGACGGCGCAAAGTCAGTCTGACTCCGTAAGACGCCGCTATAGTTAGTAATGTCGAATAAAGTTCTCTAGCCCCGCTGACTCCACTGACATTGACTCGTAATATTGCGGGGGTCTCGTGTTATTAATAAATTATACACCAGCCTCAGAGTTTCATGAAGCAGAGTGAAATGCGAGCTGATGCAATTTGCTGAAATCTCCTAATGGTGGCAGCGTGAGGTCAAAATTGGTCAAAAGTTTGTTCGTTAAGTCCAGCATGACTCTGAGCTGCATTGCAGTTAATATTATCTAAAAAAAAAATGTAGTCAATACTAGCTGTTAATATTAATGATCTGGCTAGCAACTAGCTGGATAGCTGGCTAAGCACAGCTCCAACTCATCTGTTCATGGAACATCCAACTAAGCTAAAGTACCTCTAGAAAAGACGTCACTTTGATACATTTTAGCTAGCAATAGTTTAAAAATGTATATCTTTCTTGTAAAATAATAAAAATTATGTTATATTATATTATACTGTTGAGAATGAGAATCTCAATCGATGAATCATAATTTGTATTGACACACGGAGCATAAAATCAGCCAAGAAAAGCTTTCAGACTTTACTTATTTTATTAACTTTCAGCGTTGAAAGGAGACGCTTTACCATTACATCTGAGAAGAGTTTCTAAAAAAGTCTGTGCAGCGTCTGAGGAGAAGGAGGAGGGTAGCTGATTATATGGACTGAAGACACTCGGTCACATGTTACTACTATTTTCAGATTTGCTTACTCAGATAACTAGCTAGCTGCAAAGCCAGAGGGCTAGCATTGCAGCTAGCTATGTGAGAAGCTCCTTCTCCTAAATTTGACACAAAATAATTGAATCAATTTTGTTACTTCGCCTAACTCATGTAAACAAACTGACTCATTTTCAAATTTGACTATATTAGGAGTTTTTAAGCTGTTATTCTTAGAAAAATTGGTTAGAATATACCCAAATAAAACATAAGCAACTTGTTACACCGGTTTCACAGTTTGTTTTGTCAAACTGTCAAAATTTGACAAAAACTGTGCAAAGCATATTTCTTCCATTAAATTACCACAGAGCACTAAGTAACTACACAGAACAGAAATTATGTTTCAGCTTAACTATTATAAGTTCCCTGCTTAAGCTAAAGTCACTAAAACCACACTTGAATTTAATTGTTTATGTCATATACTAATGCTTTTTAGAAAAGAGCATTAAAATGAGTAACCAAACTGGATAACATTAGTAAACATGTGACCGTCAGTATAATATAATTTTTTTTTATTATTTTATCAAAAAGATAAAAAAAATCTTTAAAGCTGAAGCTAGCTAAAATTCATCAAAATGAGGTACTACTTTTCTAGATGCACAAACAAAAAGATCAGCTGAGGCCTATGTATTAATTTGACATGAATGGGATCCAAAGATCAATACTGCATTTGATTTACATAAAGCTGCTAGCAACAGGCTAACGTAGCATAGCGCACAGACTTAGAAATGGAGAGAACATTAGCCTTGGCCTGTCTGATGGTAATTAGGTGTGAAAATAATAGACTAAAAAGACTTAGGCCAATGACAAAATGAAATCTGAAAAAAAAGCAGCCTTTGTGATTTCTAAGCCTAAAGCAGAGAGTGTCATAGAGTAAGGACACCGTGATTTAGCACTAAGAGAGCGGGATGTCAGGCAATTTGTACGACAACAGCTTTTCCAGTTGAAAAGGAAACAGAGAGTGACTGTAGTACTCTGATTAGAGTACCAAGGTCACCTCAGCAACAGAAAGCAAGTAGGAAGATAAACCAGTCCCAGTGGACCATTTACTTTTAATAAGTTCTCATCTGCCTGCACACAAAGCCCTGTCAGGTCTGGAGAAGGAAGAAAGAAAAATAAAACATGAAATAAAATAAAATCCTTGCAGCTGCTCCTCAGCTCAGAGAGCCAGAATGGCCTGATGGCTCCATAATGTTTTGATGTAGTGTTGTATGTGCAGATACTCAACAGAACTGAGAGAATACAGATATCAAGCCATGCTTAGTAATCGATAAATAGAGGCCGCTGTGGTTCTCAAGGCCGTTACGCCGCGCCAGATGAATTGTGCTGCTTTCAGGAAAATAAGGTCCATTTGTTCAGCTCTGCTCTCTCTCCTCCTCTCACTGCCGATGACGCTGGCAGTCAAAGCGTACTGTAGCAGCTGGAACTGCGTAGCTTTCAATTTGAGACACGTCTTTACCACCCAAAACATCAGTGTCTCGTTTATCAGCACGGGAGGGTGAAACAGAAAGACCGACGCAAACGTGAATATGAAGGCTTGTAATCTGCTTTGCTTTGTCTGGATAAAAATAAAAAAATACACACACACAAATAACCCTTTTAAAGTTTAAAAAGGAAAGCTTTTTCCTCCATTCAGAAGCAAAAAAAAAAAAAAACCAACAAAACAAAACAAAAAAAGGCAGTGGCCTTAAAAATAAAAGAAAAAGGTTGCATAAACTCATTATATTCTGGCTCCAGCCTCGGAGTAACACTGAAGAGAAGTTCAGACATGAAGAAGAGGGAGTTTAATGCAGGCAGGTACAAACAGTACACCGCTGCTGATAAATGAAATGAGCACAGGAATAAGAAAAGTAAATAAAAAATGAAATCCACATGAATGACCTTTCTTACAAAAGAGAGAGAGAGAATTTAGCAAAAACAAAAAAAAAAGCAAAAAAAAGCAGAGGTTTTGCAGAACTCTCTACCTGTCGCTCACGCTGACAGACAGGCCCATTAAAGTTCTGGGAGTGCTTGTTCTCACTCTTCTTTTTCACAGACCTTTCTCTGATTAACATGCATTGCTTATCGAATTGCATCCCTTTACTGAATCTTTAGTTGTTATGATAGCTAATATTCAGGTATAACTCTATACATTCGTAAGGCCTGAGGAGAAAGCAGAAAACAGAGCCACCAACTGTGCTTTCAATTTTTATGTCATCGCCCAAAGCAAGCTTTGTATTTTTTATTTTTTTGCAACTTCAAAGGAATCAACGACAAAGTGCTCATATAGCCACTGGAATATCAGAGAATTGCACGATTATATCTGTAGTTGGCGATGGACTGGAGAGGCAGCGTTTTAAGCAGGAACATTTAAGCTTCCTCTTTTCCATGTGGACATGGATGTGTTCAAGACATGTGTGAGGTCTAACCTCTCATGCGATGCTATCAGTATTTTTAGATGTCGATTGGGGGAAAGCCTCACGTTTAGACCACCAAGACACTTTAAATTAGCTGTGGTTGTCATGCCAGGCCACTAGAAGGCGCTGTGATTTTAGCTTCCACCTCGTTGTAAACAAAATCCTTTGTGCCATGAACGAAGTGTTCACGTAAATTCCTCATCAGAAATTGTGTTGAACTGAAAAGGTTAAGTAGCACAACACAATGCTAGCCATTATTGATTTTGTTATTCCCTCGTTTATGTGGAGAACAAACCGTTTTGCGCATAAAAAGTTTCACTCTGAGATCCGGTTTTAAAAAGTGTCACCGTCAGAGACTCTGGTCATTTAACGTCCTGTGGCACGACGACACCTTACATGTGAAAAAAACTTGCCGGATAAATTTTTGCTCTGATTGCGAGACGTCAACAATGACTGAACCGACCAGCCGAATCACTCGAAAGGGAGAGTGACAGAGAAGGCGCAGCGGCACCACCCACCTTTTCACGTTCTCAGGGTTAGCATTTCGTCAGATGACGAGTGACTCTTTGAGTCCGAAACCTCAAACGAATAAAACGAGGTCCTGTTGGCGCGGTACGAAACAACAACATGGGTGAGGCTCAATGAGAACCTTGACAGCTGCATTATTCACACGGCTCCGGCAGTCATTGCTGACATGGAGGACAGTGAGGTGACTCATCCCACTCGATAATACAAGATGATTGATGCTTTTTGAAACACTAAACATCCCACATGAATAATAAGCAGGGGCCTTGTTAGAGGCGGGAAATGGTTTTTCTTCTTCTTCTTCTTTTTCCCTTTTCATTCTGGGAGCGGACACACGGTGATGGACGCGGTAAGAGTCGAGATGAGGATCCTCACCTGGGGAGGAGGTTATCTGCTTGGAAACTGATAGTATGTTAGAAAAAGAGAAAGAGAGAGAGAGGTAAGGAAAAGGAGGAAGAGAATTCGAGTAGAATCGAGCGTTTCCAAGCTACCGCCATCACACTTGCTCTATGAATCATCCATCACTACCATGTAGAAAAGGGAATTAGCTATAATGCTGCTTTCTGTGTGGCTTCACTAAGCCTGCAGATGCATGTTTAAGCATGCCTAATTGTATTAAAGCTTCAGTAAAGCTTACTTTACCTGATTAGACGGTGGAGTGACAAATCCTCGGAGCGCAAGTTTATACATTAGAAGGGCACGCGGAATAAAAACAAAGTTAAAAATCAATCAGAAAGAACGGTGTTAAAATAGATGTTAATTGATTAAGAGGAAGAACACAGTAGGGCTTGTCTTTTATGTTTGTGCAACTATGCAATAATTGAAAAAAATATATAAATGGACAGTTTAAAAAATGCTTTAATTCAGGGTTTCACGGTTGCTACAAATTTTTCAAAACTGAAATTTTCTCAACTCAAAGTTCTAGATTTCTTTCTTATTGTTTCCTTTTTAATAATATTTAAGGTTGTGACTACAAAGTGTTAACCTTGAACTGCAGGAATAGTAATTGTGTGCAACACAAATTACGAAATAAAAAGCTGGAACAAACCTCCAGTGGGACTCGGGGTAATTTCACAGCTTTTTTCCCCCCCATGTGAACTCAAGACTATAACTCTTTGTTGTAGCTTTAGGGACATATGAGACTTGTAAAAAAAAAAAGAAAATAAAAAAAAGACTTGAGTCAAATAGATAATTAATTGTGCTGAGGAATTAAAATAAACAAACAAAAAGCCCACAATATTAGACCTTTGTTATTGGAAAAACTTACACAAGTTCAGATAAAATTGGGTTCATGGTGCGTTAACACCGGCCCTTTTTAGGCGGCTTCAATCCAACTCTGGTTTATTAGTCTAGAAATAATCTGGTTCAGTGTGAATGCATAATCAAACCAAACAGACCAAAAGAAGTTAACTGAAATCCTGGGCTTCAGTTGAAGTGAACTCTGCTGTGGTTCAAATGCATATGTGAACGCCAAGGGGACTGAAGACCATTCCAAACACAGAGAGCGGGCTATGGAGCAGGGGATTCTGGGTAAATACAACCAAAACAAGCACAAGAGTCTAGCGCTGGTGGGAGAAATGGCTTGTTGTATTTTACCAAAGACAAAATAGAAATCCTAAAACCACTAAAATCTGACCTACTTCATTTTGTTTCACATTTTGTGAAGAAGGAAGTTGTGGTCAGTGTCTTCTTCAGATGCTTTTGTGTTGTTTTCTTCAGTAGCTCTTGGTGCAGCGCCCCCACAGGTGAGAGTATGAACAGGTTTTTCAAATGGTTTGTATCACACCAGCTGAAATTGGATCAAATGTTGCAATTTATTCTCATTGCAACATTTGCTCCAATTTTATTCCCCCAATCGAACCAAGTCTACCAGGTGTGAAAACACACTTAAGGAATGTGAAAGTACTTGGATTTTTATTTTAGAAGAAAGAAAAAAAAGTGATGCTAAGATCAACTTGTATTAGAAATAATATGAATCAATAGAAAACGGCAGCATTCGTCAAACTTGGTTACATGTTTGTCTAAAGAAACGTTTGTCTAAGCATCTTTCAAGACCTGGAAAATGATGTTATCCAATCTGATACTTTTCCAGACTGCGTCGGCACTTTTGATATGATAAACTGTTGCACACTGAAGCAACATGGACTCCTGAGCTGCTGCACAGGAGCAGAGGCTCAGCTGAATGTCAACAGCAAACTGCTGGAATGCAGAGACTGTGAAGGTCTCCTCCAGTCTTAGCAGAAGCAGCAGAGGCTTGAGTTTAGCTTTTCTTTTTTTTTCTTTTTTTTTTTGTTGCCCCCACCCTCCTGATCATCAATGCATCTTTTGATTGTTAAGTCGGAGCGAAGGGGCTTCATTAGTATGCATCTCTAATGGTGCCTCGGCTGCCTGCAGATGCAGCAGTATTGGTGGAGGTGTTTGGGGGTGGAGGAGGAGGGCGACGGGAGAAGCTGGGTCAGTCACATGGCTGGGACTCGTAGCAGCATCGCTGCATGCAGAAAGATCTGAACCAAGGCGCCGCTCTCTCCTCCTGATTATCTCATGGCAGCCCTGACCTACTTTTCACAAAGAGAGGCTCATGCAAACTTGATGATACGCCTATAACAGTGGGGCCCGTCGTGCATTGCCCGAGGTGGTGCAGGCGGCGGGGGGTCTCAGTGGTGGGAACCAACTGGCAGCGTGTTCGCAACTCTGTCCGGGGAAGTTAAACAAGATTAGAGACGATGATGCGAGAACAGCATGGGCCTAAAGATGCGACATTTCATGACATAAGATTTCAAAACAGAGCCATCACTTATTGATGGACCGGAGCAGGTCTCCTACGGACCTACGGAGCCAGAGATACGAAAACTATTCCTGTCATTGAATGAGCTAACCAAGCTCACATGATATCACTGATTATCAGTGCTGCAAGTTGTATTTGATAATAAGATATCTCTGTCATTTTCATATGCAGAAAGTGTTGGTAAATTCTGAGCATTTTGTCACAGAATTACAGCTGCAGCTCAGTGACTGTGAAGGGGAAGTTGTGTGTTTTCCAGCCACATAGTGCCATTGTGCAACACAATCAAGTAACTGTTATCTTCAGTTGCTATAAAAATGATACATGTGTCAAACATGTGACTTTGTAATTTAACACCTTGAAATTGGGTCTCTGTCTCTTTAAAAACTCCTCTTTCTGAAATTCCGCCTTCAGGAAGTCGTCACAACATGGCTCCTCTATTAACCCTTTAACAACATTTTTACCAGCAGAAGTAGCTCCTGTAATGAGCTCAGCAGATGTGAAGCTCCACCAGCTGTTTGCTAATTGCAGCTGGCTAGTCTGAAGGAGCTGAGTGGGGAAATTGCAGGTTAGGACTCCAAGGCGGAGCTAGGTCCCCCAAGGCGTTTTGCACAGCTGAATGGTTGCCATGGGAGATTAAAGGATTTCTTAAACATGCATGAAGGAATCAAGGCAAAACTCCAGGTGTGTTTTAGAGAGGGAAAAACATTCTAACATGATTTTAAGGTTAAAAAATGTAGATACTTCGTTTTAATTGAGCAACAGAAACCTCAATTAAAGGGGCGGTATTATGTAAAATCAATATTTTTGAATATGGTGCACAACGGCACAGTGGAAAAAAACAAATGAATGAAACATTTTCAGTTTTTAATGATGCAAATAAAATATACATTTGAGTTTCTGGGATGTCTCTACCACAATGTTGAGACATTTTTGGTTCTCATTTGCAAAAAAAAAAAAAATGGCGACAGATCATGATGTTTGTTCCACTTCAGCAATAAAGCAAACCTCAGGAAATGTCAGTCGGGTGTTAGGTTGTGAGCTACGGTCTGTGCACAGCTGGGAAAGCAAATGTGAGCTTTTGGATGATTTTACTTGTGCTGCAAATGATCCTAATCCCCTGAAAAAAAAAATCTAAAACGACACTCCTCACCTCTCTGAAGAAAAACGAAAAAAAAAAAAAAATCAATCAATAACACCACAGAGTGATGTATCAGGATGATAAAAAGACTAAATAAAGATGGATGACAAGCGATCCGGTGGAGGTAAGCATCAGAAGCCCAGACCTCGTAACCTCCCAGCACGACGCCGAGAACAAAGACGCAGAACTGGGAACAGAACAGAAGCTGGGCGGTCGGGCCAGACACTAAATATAGCTGCAAATGTGAAGGGAGAAGAAATGTTCGGCTGAGGGTTGAAGTGTGTGTTTGTGTGTAAATGCATCTAAGTCATATGTCAGGTACGTAGGAGGTACAAAGTCTTTTAAAAAAAAAAGTTGTTTTTTTTTGTGGAAAAAGAAAAACAAAACAATTTTCTTACAATCAGATCAGAAAGTTTGTCTTCAAAACGTAGACGTCCAATAATGAAATGATAAAAAGTCTTGATTAAATGTGATAACGACGGCTTTTCTTTACTCTGCTACCTTCTCCTGCTACTCTCCAATTTTGCACTATTCCATGATATTTCAACGTTTAGCTTCCTTTTTTCAGTTCTTTCCTCTTCACCGAGGCGGCATCTAGTCTGGATTTCTGTTTCTTCCTGTATGGGAGCCGACACATCGCTGCTAACAGCTTAGCTTTACGTCTAAGATGATACACTCGGTCTTGTCTTTCAGCATCTCTCTCCTAGAAAGAGCTAATAGTTTATTCAAGAACAAATTATCCAAAAGTATTTCTGTATTACACAAAGCAAAAAGCGCTCCACGTTCTGCACTGTTCCTTCATCACTCTTGGTGTGACTATTAATATTCTATTAGTCCACAACATGTTGTTCTTAACTTGAGAACTGAAGGTACAGCTGCTATATGTGAATATATAAATGATAAATATGCAACTAAGCACTAAGAGATCTACAAGAATCACAACTTGCAAAGGATTTTTGACTTAACTGGAAGCAGAATAAATTATATAATAATAATAGGTACAATATATATTTTGTGTATTCTTAAAATATTTGTCTACCTTTCGTGAGGTAAGGGAACCATTTTCCAGCTGATGAAAATGTTTAATTTAAAGTTAAACAGACAGCACAAGCTCTGCTTGTTGCTCACTTTTAATTGAATTGAGTGGAAATGGAAAAACTCCTGCAGGAATGCTGGTTAATTTCACTCTGAGCAATGCAATGTGACAATTTTCTCCTCCTCTTAACGGCCCAATGAAGAAGAATCAGGCTTTCAGATGATCAGATATCCTTTGAGGATTGTTAAATGAGGCGACTTTTAATCCCCTCTAGAAAAGACAAAAGAGATTATTTTAGATATGATGCTTTGTTTACAATGCATTACATAAAACTACACAGACCTGACTAAGCTGCACAAGTTCCACATCCATGTGTGCGCGTGAAATCTTTTGGCTGACAGTTCAAGTGCCACCCAAGACCTGAAGCTCTGCACAGTTTTACAACTGCGGTGCAAATTCTACAAATCAATTTCTGCAGAGAAGCCTTATGCAAGACTTAAAAAAAGAAAAAAAAAAGAAAATCTGAAGTCATAAACAGGTGGAAGAACGTGGGCTGCTCATGAGTTATAACCGGCAGGGAAAGTAGGGAATTTTTTACGTAATGCAGCAACGTTCGGTGTCTGAACTGGGGGGGAATCTTTCAGCCCACGCAAGTCGCCTCAGAACACCTTGGAAGCAATTCTGCATTGAACAGGTTCATTTCCTCTGCAAGATCGTCTCAGATAAACTGTGTGCTTGAAGGTGCTTGAAGATTAATACGGAGGTGCTGCTCAGTTTGAAAACCCCGGTGGGGGATTTCTGATTTATTTGTGATTTTTCAGACAATCTGAATGATAACGCGAAACCTTCGCATCACTCTCGTTTAGTGGGTTGGGTAAAGACATCCGTTACCAGTTTGTTCTTTAGAAATGATCACAACAAAACCTACCAACGTAAGACTGAAGAGCAGTTCACATAACCTGAATGTTTTCACTGTGTAACACACTAACACTCCAATCATATGGATTCAAAGAGCTACTAAAGATTACCATCATTATGATTTGTTTACTTATAATGTGTGTGTGTGTGTGTGTGCGTGTGTGTGTGTGCGTGTGCGTGTGTGTGTGTGTGTGTGTGTGTGTGTGAGATTCTGTGCATGTTCCACACAGCGCTACACAAATGTTTGATTCTGAGCCACAAAGAAAGGAAAATTATTACCAAAGCATCTGCAGAAGATGATAACTGAACTTTAAAAAACAGGAAAAGAACATAAAGAAAATATATCCAAGGAATTGAAAATGCCAAACTGCACCGTTCAAACTTTAATTAAGCAGTGGAGAATTTGGGGATTCTGTTGAAACCAAGCCACAAAAAAAGAAAATAACACAAAAACAAGAACTCTGAATTCTTTGAAAAGGGTTGTAGCTCTTTCAAACCGATCAGTAAGGAGGAAATTGAAGAAGAAAGCCTTCGTACTCGAGCATCGACAAAAAAAAAAAACTTTATTAAATGACCACAACCACTAACACAAAATTTGGAGAAGAGCCATCAAAGGCTGTGCTTACTGTGAGGCTTGGATGTGGGTCGCTAATGGATTGTCGATCTTTGAGCTACAGAGATAGGATTAACCTCGTCAACCCCGATGGCTGATGAAGACAAACGCAGCAATTTGTCAGAACATACCAGGAAGAGATTTTACACTCATGGGGTCAGAAGGAGATCATGTTATCTAATTGGATGTTTCATCATAAAGTTTTGCTAAGAACAAAACTAAAAGTTTTCTCCCAACCATTCTGAGTGAAAGGTTTTTCATAGGGTGTTCTCTCAGTTTGGTAGACTCTGTTGGACTAGGGATCAAATACTGCAACACCTGTTACATTTTCAAACCCTTTGAAAAACCTGTTCAGCCCCTTCACCTGCGGTGGCGCTGCAGCAAGAAGCACTGAAGGAAACAACACGAATACCTCTGAAGAAGACACGGAGCAACTTTCGTCTTCGCAAAATGTAGACACAAATGTTAGATTTTAACGGTTGTAGGATTTCTCTTTTGTCGATGGCAGAAGACCATGAGCCATTTCTCCCACTAGCTCCAGACTCTCATGTTTGTTTAGGTAGTATTTACCCAGAATGCACCGCACTACAGTTTGTTTCCTACTTTTGGAGCAGTCTCACAGTCTGCTTAGGATTCACATGTGCATTCGAACTGCGCAATAGAAAGAGACAGAGGTCTTTAGGCAGACCAGCGGTCACGCTTTTGGTTCGTCTGCATACAAACCAGACTTTTTAAACCAATTAACCAGAGTTTGATTAAAGCGATCTACATATGCAGGGCTGGTGTGGAGGCTCTCATATTGTTAGAAATATGCCTTAAAAATCTTCAATTCCACCAGCATGTGTGAATTTATGAGCACAACAGACAACTTTCAATCACTTCTAAAATAACCAAGCAGTGCAGAGACAGCTAGAAGACATCTTTTATACTCAATTTGACGACCTTGAGAATTTAATGGGTGCACATTCTGCAAGTGAAGGATAATCAAGGCAAATGAAACTTGTGACACAAATGAAAGAGGAGCCAAAACAAGTCTTTAAAAACAAGACGGCACACTCATTCATGAACAGGAGAATCAAGATTTTAAAAGATGTCAGACGACAAGCTTCAAGCCACATTTGGCAACAGAGATAAACAGTAAACCATTTAACAGGGTGGGAGTCTCATTTTGTTTGTTGATAAGCAGATGGCAATTTTACAATGCACATAAATCTCTGCAGAAAAAGTTGGAGCAGTGGCAGCTTTTAAAGCAGACTGCTTGGCTCAAAGGCATAAAGCGGACATTTCGCTCATCAGGGGTCACATTTTAGGGAAACACGACTTGAGTCACATCGTGTGGTGCAATAGAAGATAGTGCTTTGTGTGCTGACAGCATACTTATGCACATTATATTAGAATAGCCCCCATCTTTCACTCAGATCAGGATCAATTAATTTGGCTTGATTGGATTTGATCAAATACTGAAAAACAAATCTATCAAATCTAAGAACAGCTATTCACAGTCATTAGTCATTAAATGCATCAATCAACAACATTACTTTTATGAAATTATTTGTATTTCATAAAGGTCAGCGACATAAGCTCTCATGCATAAATTGGGATAAATTTGTAGTTCCTTTGTCCTCTAATGGACTGAAAACCTCCACCTGTATGGAAGTGAAAAAGGTTGCATCACAACAAAGTGGGGGCTCGTCCGGGCCGTTTTCCAGGTTCCTGAGACCAGAACTCCCTNGTGTGAAAACACACTTAAGGAATGTGAAAGTACTTGGATTTTTATTTTAGAAGAAAGAAAAAAAAGTGATGTTAAGATCAACTTGTATTAGAAATAATATGAATCAATAGAAAACGGCAGCATTCGTCAAACTTGGTTACATGTTTGTCTAAAGAAACGTTTGTCTAAGCATCTTTCAAGACCTGGAAAATGATGTTATCCAATCTGATACTTTTCCAGACTGCGTCGGCACTTTTGATATGATAAACTGTTGCACACTGAAGCAACATGGACTCCTGAGCTGCTGCACAGGAGCAGAGGCTCAGCTGAATGTCAACAGCAAACTGCTGGAATGCAGAGACTGTGAAGGTCTCCTCCAGTCTTAGCAGAAGCAGCAGAGGCTTGAGTTTAGCTTTTCTTTTTTTTTCTTTTTTTTTTTGTTGCCCCCACCCTCCTGATCATCAATGCATCTTTTGATTGTTAAGTCGGAGCGAAGGGGCTTCATTAGTATGCATCTCTAATGGTGCCTCGGCTGCCTGCAGATGCGGCAGTATTGGTGGAGGTGTTTGGGGGTGGAGGAGGAGGGCGACGGGAGAAGCTGGGTCAGTCACATGGTTGGGACTCGTAGCAGCATCGCTGCATGCAGAAAGATCTGAACCAAGGCGCCGCTCTCTCCTCCTGATTCTCTCATGGCAGCCCTGACCTACTTTTCACAAAGAGAGGCTCATGCAAACTTGATGATACGCCTATAACAGTGGGGCCCGTCGTGCATTGCCCGAGGTGGTGCAGGCGGCGGGGGGTCTCAGTGGTGGGAACCAACTGGCAGCGTGTTCGCAACTCTGTCCGGGGAAGTTAAACAAGATTAGAGACGATGATGCGAGAACAGCATGGGCCTAAAGATGCGACATTTCATGACATAAGATTTCAAAACAGAGCCATCACTTATTGATGGACCGGAGCAGGTCTCCTACGGACCTACGGAGCCAGAGATACGAAAACTATTCCTGTCATTGGATGAGCTAACCAAGCTCATAGGATATCACTGATTATCAGTGCTGCAAGTTGTATTTGATAATAAGATATCTCTGTCATTTTCATATGCAGAAAGTGTTGGTAAATTCTGAGCATTTTGTCACAGAATTACAGCTGCAGCTCAGTGACTGTGAAGGGGAAGTTGTGTGTTTTCCAGCCACATAGTGCCATTGTGCAACACAATCAAGTAACTGTTATCTTCAGTTGCTATAAAAATGATACATGTGTCAAACATGTGACTTTGTAATTTAACACCTTGAAATTGGGTCTCTGTCTCTTTAAAAACTCCTCTTTCTGAAATTCCGCCTTCAGGAAGTCGTCACAACATGGCTCCTCTATTAACCCTTTAACAACGTTTTTACCAGCAGAAGTAGCTCCTGTAATGAGCTCAGCAGATGTGAAGCTCCACCAGCTGTTTGCTAATTGCAGCTGGCTAGTCTGAAGGAGCTGAGTGGGGAAATTGCAGGTTAGGACTCCAAGGCGGAGCTAGGTCCCCCAAGGCGTTTTGCACAGCTGAATGGTTGCCATGGGAGATTAAAGGATTTCTTAAACATGCATGAAGGAATCAAGGCAAAACTCCAGGTGTGTTTTAGAGAGGGAAAAACATTCTAACATGATTTTAAGGTTAAAAAATGTAGATACTTCGTTTTAATTGAGCAACAGAAACCTCAATTAAAGGGGCGGTATTATGTAAAATCATTATTTTTGAATATGGTGCACAACGGCACAGTGGAAAAAAACAAATGAATGAAACATTTTCAGTTTTTAATGATGCAAATAAAATATACATTTGAGTTTCTGGGATGTCTCTACCACAATGTTGAGACATTTTTGGTTCTCATTTGCAAAAAAAAAAAAAATGGCGACAGATCATGATGTTTGTTCCACTTCAGCAATAAAGCAAACCTCAGGAAATGTCAGTCGGGTGTTAGGTTGTGAGCTACGGTCTGTGCACAGCTGGGAAAGCAAATGTGAGCTTTTGGATGATTTTACTTGTGCTGCAAATGATCCTAATCCCCTGAAAAAAAAAATCTAAAACGACACTCCTCACCTCTCTCAAGAAAAACGAAAAAAAAAAAAATCAATCAATAACACCACAGAGTGATGTATCAGGATGATAAAAAGACTAAATAAAGATGGATGACAAGCGATCCGGTGGAGGTAAGCATCAGAAGCCCAGACCTCGTAACCTCCCAGCACGACGCCGAGAACAAAGACGCAGAACTGGGAACAGAACAGAAGCTGGGCGGTCGGGCCAGACACTAAATATAGCTGCAAATGTGAAGGGAGAAGAAATGTTCGGCTGAGGGTTGAAGTGTGTGTTTGTGTGTAAATGCATCTAAGTCATATGTCAGGTACGTAGGAGGTACAAAGTCTTTTAAAAAAAAAAGTTGTTTTTTTTTGTGGAAAAAGAAAAACAAAACAATTTTCTTACAATCAGATCAGAAAGTTTGTCTTCAAAACGTAGACGTCCAATAATGAAATGATAAAAAGTCTTGATTAAATGTGATAACGACGGCTTTTCTTTACTCTGCTACCTTCTCCTGCTACTCTCCAATTTTGCACTATTCCATGATATTTCAACGTTTAGCTTCCTTTTTTCAGTTCTTTCCTCTTCACCGAGGCGGCATCTAGTCTGGATTTCTGTTTCTTCCTGTATGGGAGCCGACACATCGCTGCTAACAGCTTAGCTTTACGTCTAAGATGATACACTCGGTCTTGTCTTTCAGCATCTCTCTCCTAGAAAGAGCTAATAGTTTATTCAAGAACAAATTATCCAAAAGTATTTCTGTATTACACAAAGCAAAAAGCGCTCCACGTTCTGCACTGTTCCTTCATCACTCTTGGTGTGACTATTAATATTCTATTAGTCCACAACATGTTGTTCTTAACTTGAGAACTGAAGGTACAGCTGCTATATGTGAATATATAAATGATAAATATGCAACTAAGCACTAAGAGATCTACAAGAATCACAACTTGCAAAGGATTTTTGACTTAACTGGAAGCAGAATAAATTATATAATAATAATAGGTACAATATATATTTTGTGTATTCTTAAAATATTTGTCTACCTTTCGTGAGGTAAGGGAACCATTTTCCAGCTGATGAAAATGTTTAATTTAAAGTTAAACAGACAGCACAAGCTCTGCTTGTTGCTCACTTTTAATTGAATTGAGTGGAAATGGAAAAACTCCTGCAGGAATGCTGGTTAATTTCACTCTGAGCAATGCAATGTGACAATTTTCTCCTCCTCTTAACGGCCCAATGAAGAAGAATCAGGCTTTCAGATGATCAGATATCCTTTGAGGATTGTTAAATGAGGCGACTTTTAATCCCCTCTAGAAAAGACAAAAGAGATTATTTTAGATATGATGCTTTGTTTACAATGCATTACATAAAACTACACAGACCTGACTAAGCTGCACAAGTTCCACATCCATGTGTGCGCGTGAAATCTTTTGGCTGACAGTTCAAGTGCCACCCAAGACCTGAAGCTCTGCACAGTTTTACAACTGCGGTGCAAATTCTACAAATCAATTTCTGCAGAGAAGCCTTATGCAAGACTTAAAAAAAGAAAAAAAAAAGAAAATCTGAAGTCATAAACAGGTGGAAGAACGTGGGCTGCTCATGAGTTATAACCGGCAGGGAAAGTAGGGAATTTTTTACGTAATGCAGCAACGTTCGGTGTCTGAACTGGGGGGGAATCTTTCAGCCCACGCAAGTCGCCTCAGAACACCTTGGAAGCAATTCTGCATTGAACAGGTTCATTTCCTCTGCAAGATCGTCTCAGATAAACTGTGTGCTTGAAGGTGCTTGAAGATTAATACGGAGGTGCTGCTCAGTTTGAAAACCCCGGTGGGGGATTTCTGATTTATTTGTGATTTTTCAGACAATCTGAATGATAACGCGAAACCTTCGCATCACTCTCGTTTAGTGGGTTGGGTAAAGACATCCGTTACCAGTTTGTTCTTTAGAAATGATCACAACAAAACCTACCAACGTAAGACTGAAGAGCAGTTCACATAACCTGAATGTTTTCACTGTGTAACACACTAACACTCCAATCATATGGATTCAAAGAGCTACTAAAGATTACCATCATTATGATTTGTTTACTTATAATGTGTGTGTGTGTGTGTGTGCGTGTGTGTGTGTGCGTGTGCGTGTGTGTGTGTGTGTGTGTGTGTGTGTGAGATTCTGTGCATGTTCCACACAGCGCTACACAAATGTTTGATTCTGAGCCACAAAGAAAGGAAAATTATTACCAAAGCATCTGCAGAAGATGATAACTGAACTTTAAAAAACAGGAAAAGAACATAAAGAAAATATATCCAAGGAATTGAAAATGCCAAACTGCACCGTTCAAACTTTAATTAAGCAGTGGAGAATTTGGGGATTCTGTTGAAACCAAGCCACAAAAAAAGAAAATAACACAAAAACAAGAACTCTGAATTCTTTGAAAAGGGTTGTAGCTCTTTCAAACCGATCAGTAAGGAGGAAATTGAAGAAGAAAGCCTTCGTACTCGAGCATCGACAAAAAAAAAAAACTTTATTAAATGACCACAACCACTAACACAAAATTTGGAGAAGAGCCATCAAAGGCTGTGCTTACTGCGAGGCTTGGATGTGGGTCGCTAATGGATTGTCGATCTTTGAGCTACAGAGATAGGATTAACCTCGTCAACCCCGATGGCTGATGAAGACAAACGCAGCAATTTGTCAGAACATACCAGGAAGAGATTTCACACTCATGGGGTCAGAAGGAGATCATGTTATCTAATTGGATGTTTCATCATAAAGTTTTGCTAAGAACAAAACTAAAAGTTTTCTCCCAACCATTCTGAGTGAAAGGTTTTTCATAGGGTGTTCTCTCAGTTTGGTAGACTCTGTTGGACTAGGGATCAAATACTGCAACACCTGTTACATTTTCAAACCCTTTGAAAAACCTGTTCAGCCCCTTCACCTGCGGTGGCGCTGCAGCAAGAAGCACTGAAGGAAACAACACGAATACCTCTGAAGAAGACACGGAGCAACTTTCGTCTTCGCAAAATGTAGACACAAATGTTAGATTTTAACGGTTGTAGGATTTCTCTTTTGTCGATGGCAGAAGACCATGAGCCATTTCTCCCACTAGCTCCAGACTCTCATGTTTGTTTAGGTAGTATTTACCCAGAATGCACCGCACTACAGTTTGTTTCCTACTTTTGGAGCAGTCTCACAGTCTGCTTAGGATTCACATGTGCATTCGAACTGCGCAATAGAAAGAGACAGAGGTCTTTAGGCAGACCAGCGGTCACGCTTTTGGTTCGTCTGCATACAAACCAGACTTTTTAAACCAATGAACCAGAGTTTGATTAAAGCGATCTACATATGCAGGGCTGGTGTGGAGGCTCTCATATTGTTAGAAATATGCCTTAAAAATCTTCAATTCCACCAGCATGTGTGAATTTATGAGCACAACAGACAACTTTCAATCACTTCTAAAATAACCAAGCAGTGCAGAGACAGCTAGAAGACATCTTTTATACTCAATTTGACGACCTTGAGAATTTAATGGGTGCACGTTCTGCAAGTGAAGGATAATCAAGGCAAATGAAACTTGTGACACAAATGAAAGAGGAGCCAAAACAAGTCTTTAAAAACAAGACGGCACACTCATTCATGAACAGGAGAATCAAGATTTTAAAAGATGTCAGACGACAAGCTTCAAGCCACATTTGGCAACAGAGATAAACAGTAAACCATGTAACAGGGTGGGAGTCTCATTTTGTTTGTTGATAAGCAGATGGCAATTTTACAATGCACATAAATCTCTGCAGAAAAAGTTGGAGCAGTGGCAGCTTTTAAAGCAGACTGCTTGGCTCAAAGGCATAAAGCGGACATTTCGCTCTTCAGGGGTCACATTTTAGGGAAACACGACTTGAGTCACATCGTGTGGTGCAATAGAAGATAGTGCTTTGTGTGCTGACAGCATACTTATGCACATTATATTAGAATAGCCCCCATCTTTCACTCAGATCAGGATCAATTAATTTGGCTTGATTGGATTTGATCAAATACTGAAAAACAAATCTATCAAATCTAAGAACAGCTATTCACAGTCATTAGTCATTAAATGCATCAATCAACAACATTACTTTTATGAAATTATTTGTATTTCATAAAGGTCAGCGACATAAGCTCTCATGCATAAATTGGGATAAATTTGTAGTTCCTTTGTCCTCTAATGGACTGAAAACCTCCACCTGTATGGAAGTGAAAAAGGTTGCATCACAACAAAGTGGGGGCTCGTCCGGGCCGTTTTCCAGGTTCCTGAGACCAGAACTCCCTTCCTGAAATGTGAATTTCCTTCTGGAATTAACAAAGTATCTTCACTCATTCATTCATTAATTCAAATTTAAAAAAAAAAATCTTTTGTCTGTTAGTTCTTAAGCTGCTGAGATATTTTTAGCTATATCGCCATGTTATGTTGGCTTATTGAAAAAGGCTTGTAGGGAAATTATTGAAATTTTTGAGAATCGAAAACTGTCAAAGCTCATCTGTTTTACTTTCAGCTTCAATCATTTGGTTTTCCGAGGTGAGTAAATCTTTATATCTCTACCCACAATATCTTTACTAGCAATATAATGTTTTAAACTTTCCTCTTGCTCCAACTTTAATTGCTCAATATGTGGAAGCGTGGCCAACATAAACTGATTGACTTTGTTCACTTCCTCCACCGTTAGCATCAAACTGTGACCCTATAGAAGCAGACTATAATTTAAAAACACAGCAGAAACTCAACGTCATCGTTTACAACTCCTTCTGTTTGCTGATTGGCCATCATGAAATGGATCCTGAGGAATCAAACTCAATGCGAGAAATCCCAGACAAAGCAGTGAATGGAGATGGGAAGAAAGCAGAATTGCATAGGAAGGCTATGACCAGGCAAGCAAAAGTGTGCTTTAAGTAAAACAAAAACCCAAATCTGTCAAAAGGGAAATTGGCAGATCATATCTGAAAGAAAAATGGAAAATGGGGCTGGCCAGAAAAAGACAGATTGGTGCATCTCTAAATAAAACACATACTTTCAAATTCTTATCTAAATATAGCTGCAAGCCTCGCACCATGTTCGAGTGTAGGTAGTGGTGGGACATATTTAACTAACATGACCAACCTTAAGTTGGTCATGTTAGTTATATATATATATTTGCCATAATGACATTCCTGAAGTAGAGCAACTTCCAAGAAACCAGTCTAGACATGAAATCATGATCCCAAAGATTTATCATTTATAAAATATTAAAATATATGTCTTTCAGACGTTATACAACTTGTCAAAGGCACAGCAGCTACATGCACTATGTTTCTCCTTGTCCGTTTCACTTTTGCTAGTATATATAAATCTTCTGTTGCAAAGTTGCCAATGTTCTGCTATATGAAGAGATGAAAGATGTAGCATTCACACTTTATCTTGAACCATCAGTCACCGATTGATTTTTATCTCTGGACTCTTTTCACAGCAGATAGAGCAACTTGTCATAGCGGAGAGGAGAACAGAACCATCATGCCTTCCCACAGGTCATTACAGGAAAAAAAAAAGACACGTGACTGACCCTTGTGTTTTTTTTTCTGCCTCACCGAGTCAAAATGTCTTCCATCACAGGTATACAGAGTGCCACAATTCTGTTAACGACAGCAACAGCATGCATGCGTTGTTGAGTAAAAGGATCAAACCCGGGGCCTCAGGAGACGAGGGGGGCAAATGAAAGACATGATAATGACCGTACAGATCAGTGGCCGAGGCAGCGCAGAGCGTGAAATTGCGAACATGTGACTGCTGGTGGAATCTCAGGGCGAGATTCCTGTTAACTGGTTCTCAGATCATAGTTTCCTTTTTTCACTGTGAGCCACTGTAATCCAAAGTCTGTTCTTACAGTGAGCACACTGAGTGTCATCTCTAACAGTTAAATGGAAAGACAAATTGACACTTAACATTATGGGATTAATAAGATTTTCCTCCCAGCCCAAAGGAGAGGATGATTTTTTTCCTCCCGTCTGCTGCAGGGCCAGTCTACATTCTGGGTATATAGCAAACAGAGTTTTCATTGCACCAGTGGGAGTCGTTGATTTTGAGCACCACTAATGTTCCCTAAAAGTGAGAACATACTATTGTCATCTGTTTGAACTATGACACTTACAACAGAGGCTCCAGAAACAATGATGTAACACCACCAACTGTTTGCAAAAGTATTCTAACCCTTTGAACATTTTCACATTTTGTCATCCTGTAATCATACACGTCTCTTTAAATGGCCAGAAATGTCTGTTGTGTTCACATTTAAGTCTATGAATATGCATGGTATCTGCTGCAGTTGCAGCAAAAAGAATTTCTAAAAAGTACTGAGTCAAGGGAATCCAAATCAAATTTATTACACATTTTTTCAGATTTGTATTAGGAAAATAGATCTTTGAAGGGTCAGTGTTATGTAAAGTTTAGCTTTACATCATTTAATAGTTATTCCCTCATCAAAAACATACCTGGAGTGTTGCATGCCCTCCCCCGTGACTCCCCACCTCAGCTCCTTCAGACTAGCTAGCAACAATTAGCAAACACCTGGTGGAACTGCAAATCTGCTGAGCTCGTTATACCAGCTACTTCTCAGAGCAAAGATGGTAAAAATGTTGTCAAAGGGTTAATAGAAGAGCATGTGGTGACGACTTCCTTAAGGCGGAGTTTCAGAAAGAGCAGGAGCTTCTTAAAGAGACAGAGGCCTGTTATATTACAAAGACAATTTTCTTTTAATTTATATTTGATATATAGCATGTTTATGACTACTAAAGATAATAGTTACTTTATTGTGTTCTAAAATGGCACCATGTGCCAAGAAAATACATAACACTGCACCCTTAAAATCCTGTTTTCATCTCACTTCACAATTACGCTCTTATTTGTTTTGATCCGCCACATAAATGATGTAGAATCTTGTTGATGACGGGGTGTGAACACTTTTGCACGGCGCTATGTCCTTTCATGAATTCCTTCCAAATAGGAAAACTGCTTTAACATGTTGGAAGAGGCTAGCTAACCAACAAAACAACAACTAATAAACATGCCAAGATTGTTTGTATATGTTTTAAGGGGATGAGAGAGCAAGTAAACAGAAAAGGCACTAGAGCTTGGCTTTACATTTTAAACCCCCACAAGCTCAAAGCAACAGTCATTTTTAAAAAAGTACAGTAAGAAACACAGGTATGTGGAAAATAAGCCCACTAATCCTGCTCCAAGTTAAAAAACGCAGGCAGGATTCCTGCGCTCGGCTCACGGACACATTTTCACAAACCAGTAAAAACGCCTCAGCTGCCCACGGAAAGCTGATTTTTTTTTTCTTCGAGTCGAGGTCTTATCTTATCCGCTTCATGCAGCAATGCTTCTTGTGATGAATCTCTAATGGGAGAGAACTGGAAAACTATTATCTGGACTTGGCAGTTTTCTTTGGCTGGCCAGTACCCCCCACTTTCTTTCTGCACTTATTGCTAGTCACCTCTGCTGCAGCTTTCTGTCTACATAAATTAGCTTGATCTGCTCACGCCTTTTTAACAAAAAGGAGAAGAAAAAAAAAGGTGTTCTTGTTGGCAGAATATGCATCTTCCTACTTAAGAGAGAGAAGATCAAGGACCACTTGTGGTGCATGTGGGCCCTGCCTCTGACTGCTTCTTATTGCTATGGATACCAGTTATCGTCTTTTAAGAGTGCGGCTGTCTGGGCAGCCACAAATTATCATCAAGCATGAAATTGCTTTATTCAGATAGAAAAGATGCAGTAGGTGATGGTGCACTACTTAACTCAACCCTAAGTAAGCCACAAACTATAAAGGGGAATATCAGAGGGTTTTAGCCATTAAAATGACTTTAATTTTAGTCTAGTATACATTTGTAAATGTGATGTTAGTTGCTAATTATTGCCAATCTCAGTTAAGGTTGTCATGGAGAAATTTTGTTAATAAATTTTTTAAAATGTACCACTTTCAGAATATTTACTACCTTACACCAATTCTTTGTTTCTCATTCACGCATGATTACAAACAAGATGGTAAATGTGATCTTACTTATTTGTTAGAATGTAACTAATTTAGTTGAGTAATAAATTTGAAGCATTTATTAAAATTTGGCTAAATTAAATTCTCGCTTTACGTGCTAAAAGTAGCAGAATGTTTTTTTAATAATTAGTTAGAATTTAATCAAGTCTTTTTTTCTGCTAATCTTCTATATTTCAATGACAAAATGGTTACAAGATTCAGAATCAAATCAAATATTTGCAAATTGTTACACCAGTTAAATCTGGTAAACTCTAATAGTTTGTCTTGTTAGCGTATGCTAAGTCAGGAGCAAAAACTAAGGCTTTCATATGCAGTTTTTTTTCCTAAGTATGATTCTCTAAATGAGAGGATACATAGAAAGATATGTGTTAACGTATATCTTAATATGGAGACATGACGGAGGAGATCACAAGCTTTCCGGTTTTTAGCAGTTTTTGGTTCGTTAGATCAGGCTCCTCCAGTTGTTGCTGCTCAGACTGCAACCGTTTGTGTGACCAGTGCAGATGTGTTGGGCTGTGTGACATTGGTTGGTGTGGTCTCTGATGGGCCGTCATTGAGCTGCTGGTGGTGCTGCTGGCCGGACGCTGCTGTCCATACTGAGCAGCAAAAGGACGAAGGAAAAAACAGGACGAGCCGGCAGACTAGGAATGCACAATTAGTCCTGGGTCAGTCGCAATGGGTTTTCTCAAAGGCAAACAAGGCGATCAGATCGTGACTTTGAGTTTATCTAGAAAGGAGTACACTGATAAAACAAACTGATTGTAGTAAGTATGTATTTTTTTAGTAAAACTGGTTCAAAGTTTGCCTGCATGCAATTTTGGTTGATTTTAATCCATATTTCTTACTAAAAACATGATGTTTATATAACATTATTATTCTTACAAGAAGGTCTTTAATCCATCTCCAGCTAAAACATGCTGGTCTTTGGCAGTGACTGTGTCACAGTTGAGAACCTCAGCTCGCAGTTTGACTTCAGCAGTAATACAGTGTTTAAAGAAGTTAAAGCTGGATGAAACACTTTCGTCTTGTTCCAACACAGAAACCTTTTCAGCATGGAAATATATTGTATTTTAATTTGTGAGAGCTACTACATACCCATTTCTAGCTAAATTGAACATTTAGACATAGCTTACACACATTGTCAGCTAAATAACACCAGTAAAAACAATCTTGTTTGAATCAATAAAGTAAACAATAATAATAAAGAAACAAAATGTGTTTTTAACTGAAAAAAAAGCTGGCACACCCTGCTGACTGTCAATATTCCACACTAAAGTGTGGGATTAGTTTATATAACTTCAGTGACATATTTCTATGTACAATCTCTGCCATCGGTCTGGTGAAGGGTTTGCCTCGCTAATCATTTCTTGCAGATATTTAAAGGCACGTTTCCATGTCCAGCCCATTAAAAGTCTTCCAACAATATCTTGCAAAGACCAACATATTGGCTTTGACTTGAGGCAAGACTTTCTATTTAAAAACTCTCAGCCAGTTTTTGGTGGATTTGCTGATATGTTTTGGGTCATTGTCCTGCTACAAAGTCCAGTTCCGCAAAAAAGATGTCATTTATTTCCCCCAAGCATCCTTGGACCTGAAGAAACAAACTATTCCCAAACCACTTCCACCACCGTGCTTCACCGTTGTAGCTCCTTTTTTCTGTCTAACTGTATTTGGCTTGTGTCAGACATGATGTCTGTTCTGGTGTCCAAGTAATTCGGCTGTACACTCATTTATTCAAAGAGCAATATTCCTAAAGTCCTGGATGTTTGTCTGCACTCTCTCTGCCAAACTCTACTGTGGTCTTTGTGTTTTTCTTAGAGACTAACTACAGTAGGGTTTTATCTTTTTGGAGACTTCTTGAAGCATCTTATGGTGTGTTCTCAGGGTAAACGTGATTGGACAGCCAAACCAGAGTTAGTTGGCAGCTGTTCTGAAGGTCTTCCACTCGTAGACTCTTTTTGCATACAGTGGAATGACTGAAATTTTTTGACGACATCTTTCATCATAAGGTCTTCTTTCTAAAAAATTATGTCAAGAGCGACACCAAGCTAATCGTCTGAAGTTTAAATAGGTCTTGCAAAAATGATTAGTAGCAGTGTTTTCACAATGTAAACCTAATCTGAAAGGCTTGTGTGTAATTTTAGCCAATTGAAGTGGGAATAAATATTGGGGTTGTCCTCATTTATGCCTTACCAGAAATAGCGTTTTTCATGCATTTTACCAAAGATTTAAAGTAGTTATAACGCTAACATTGGTTAGTGTTGCTAAAAATGATAAATATCCAAATATGTTTAAATATAACACACACTGGGATATTTTCTTCCACGCCTGGATACATATCTGCTTAGAAACATTTACACCAAACTGTTTTTGTTTCTTCCAATTGAGTATCAAACAGGCTAAACCGAAAGATAGGTGTGAAATCAAGCTTCTTGCTCTGAGGTACCAACAGTTTTGCCTGATTAAAATTGAAATAATTTCCGTGGCTAATATTTAATATCCACCAAAAGCTTATTGTTGTTGTTTTTTGTTTGTGTGTTTGTTTGTTTGTTTGTTTTTTGGAGGGGGTTTAAACAGAGAGACCATTGTAACAACCAGAAACAAGACGCTTTCCGGACGTTAGTGGTCGAGAGTGAAAAGAGGGGACAAATAAGCCAACGGAGCAGGTTCGGCAATGAGTTAATCTGTATGCATGGGTCATCCTGCGGTCACGCTAATCACTAACAGTGATTACCTCTGACTGTTCCACCTTTTTACTTAATGCAGCCGAGTGTAACATAAAAAAAGAAAGAAAGAAATTGCTGCGCTCGTTCTGGCGAACAAACCATGGCGAATTCCCCCCTGATAAAACAGTCACGTCAATGACTCCTTGTGTTGTGGCAGGAGAGAATATATAAAGGGGTACCAGGCTACCCTCTAGTGGTCCGGGGAGGCGGTGAACCGTGGCACAGAGTGAGTTGTCGTCTGTATATTTATACGAAAAAATAAAAAATAATACGTGGTGGGAGGGTAAACGGGACACCAAAGACACTGATGGGAGGAAAAGAGAGAGAGAGAGAGAAAAAAAGTCCTTTGGAGGAAGAAGCCGTGCGGGGAATTCCGCTGCGTTAACGGGAGGTGTTTACTTTCTATGCAAATCAGCCTCAACGACACCGGGGGTCTTTTTTCCTTCTTCTTCTTCTTCTTTTTTTTAAGGTCTTGTATGTCTTTTTTTTTCTCCCCATTCCCTCCCTCACCCCCTACTTCTTCCTCTGACTTTTCAAGAAAGAAAGCTTTGATGTTGGGAGGAGGGATCGATGCCAGAAAGAGAGAGAGAGAGAGAGAGAGAGAGAAAAGGGAAGAGAGAGGGGGAGGATGTAGAATAAAAATGTAGCTACTTCTGTGGGTGTGTGGGAGTGCGGGGCGGTTTGATAGTCTGCCGTCATCATAGATGCTCTGTGTTGAGCTGCTAAATCGGAAAGCCACAAGTGAGCATTCATCTCCATCATCATCATCATCATCATCTGATAAAGTTTTCATGAAGAAGGTCTAAGATGGAGCTGCTGACCCTTCTGCATTTTTTGTTGTTGTATTTTCACCAGTATGTGGGAGAGGAGGAGAAACGGGGGAGGGGGGGGAGATGAAGTGATGCGAGGTTCTCTGCAACATCCACACACACACACGCACACACACACACACATCACCGCCTGGATGTGCAGGCCTGCTGATGCTGCTGCGGAGATACAACTTTATGTGGACGCAGACGTACAAAAAAAAATACACTTCCTGATACGGTTTTGTGTTGATTCACTCTGTTTGGAATTATTTTTACTCAATTAGACAATAAAAAAATTAAAAAAAAATGTAAAAATGCCTCTTTAAACTGAAAAAAAGTCTTCTGATAAAGACATGCAGCCAACAAGTCTGATCAGCGCGAGGAAAGCAACAGACAGGAAGTAGAGGAAGGATGGGTTTGGAGTGGGGGGGGGGCGAGGGGGGACTCAATTAATGATTCAGAAACGCGCAGCATAATCCGCAGCTACTTACATGGAGGTTATGTTTTTGAATAAGTCCGCGATATCCACACCGGTCCCGTTGCCGTCTTGCAGGGCGAGCAGCGGGAAGAACCTGCCGTTGTCGGACTTATTGCAATAGATCTCTG
The DNA here is from genome assembly GCF_000485575.1 of Poecilia formosa. NCBI lineage: Eukaryota > Metazoa > Chordata > Actinopteri > Cyprinodontiformes > Poeciliidae > Poecilia > Poecilia formosa. The sequence continues at coordinate 2,489,248 of NW_006799968.1, read as the reverse complement.
TTTGAGAGCAGCTGCAGGTCGGCGGGCAGTCCAGCATGGAGCTCAGGTAGTCCTGGAAAACACTCATCAGAAGCAAAACCCTCCACCAGCAAATCCGGACCGAGCGAAACCATAGATCCATGTCTCCGTTGGAGAGGAGAGGGAGGCCAGGGGGGAGGAAGAGAGAGAAAAAAGTGGGTGTGTGGGTGGGTGGAGAGGAAGAGGGGGGTTAAGTATAAGCAAGGGCTCCCGATGTCCTCTGGGTTCCGACAGAAACAAGAAAGGAGAGAAAAAAAAGAGAGAGGAGGAGAGTGGGAGGAAGGAAGGTAAGAGAGAAAGAAAGGAAGGAATGAATGAAGGAAGGAAGGAAGGACGGCTGGTGCGCCTGTACAGAGGATGCTCTGTGTGAGCGTTCCTGCCGTGGATGGATGCTGTAGTGTCCTTGCGCGTCAGAGGCTGCTGGGTGGGAGAAAAAAAAAAGAAGACGAAGAAGAAGAGGGAGGAGGTGGGGGTAAAAAGAAAAAAGAATGACGAAAAATAAAAGACAGACAAGACGCAACACAAATAAATAAATTAATAAATAAATAAATGCAGGAGAGAAACGCGAATCAAAAATAGGAAAGCGCGGTAAAAACAGTTTCCAGTCGCTCGGTCAGCCTCAGATGCATTGTGTGTTCCCACGAAATGCGGCGCTGCCGATGCCCGTCGTCGCCTCTCGCTCTCTCTCTGTTTCTGTCTCTCTCTCGCGTGCTCTCTCTCTTTCTCTCTCTCTCTTTCTCTCCCGAGCAGGACCAGGACGACTGGCTAGAGAGCCGGAGAGATGGAAAAAAAAATAAAATAAAACGAGAGAAGTTGGAGCATCAAGTCCCTCCTACTGGCTTTCCAGCCACACTGACACCTGCAGAAGCTGCATGCGATCAGCGGCGAGCCCCGCTCCGACTCACGCGTTGCACACTGACAGGTCTGCGGCGGGGAACACACGCGGGAGGGGGCGGGGAGCATGTGAAATAATTCACATGTAAATATATATATATATATATATATTAAAAAAAAGAATATGTTGCAAACATCCGTATAAAGAGGATCGACCAGAGCAATAATTCTATTTCCGCTTACAACAAAAAAATATCATTTAAAGGTATTCCACAGATATTTCTATGAAATCAGTCAAACTTATGTATGTATTTTAAATTTGTTCTGGTATTTTGTTGTGAATCTTTAATCAAAATAGAAGCTCCCCCGACTTCTCCCCAAAATAAACCAGTTTTTGTGACATCTTGTAAGGGAACTAATCTTTTCTTCATTTTATGTTTTGTTTAAAGCTACAGTATGTAACTCTTGTCTAAAAAAATATGTTTTTTTTTTTACATATTTGTTAAAACTGCCACTATGTTGTGACAGTATGTTATGAGACATAAAATCAAAACAAAAACAAAACAAAAACAAGCTCCTCCATTTCCTTCCAGTGCTCAACGCTAAATGCAGAAATACACTGCCTGGTCAATCAATCATGCTTGTGTACACGCTACAGCTTTTCCCAGTGTGTTGTGTGACACATATGCTAGGCTAGTCAGCATGGCCACCGATGATGTTGAATAAAAGTTTTCCTGGAATTTAAAGTGTTTTTCTATGCTGTTAGCCCATTTAGCGGGGTACACGAGGTTGATTGACAGCACTAAGACCCTGTATTTACAAACACATCACAAAAAAATCTGAACATTGGGATATTCTTTTCACTCATTTCAGAAACTGACGCTTATATTCCTTAGATTCATTACATGGAGTGAAATATGTCAAGACTTTATAGCTACAAAAAAAACCCAAAACAGTGTCAGAAAACTGGAATGTTGTGAAAAAGCCGTAGCATATTGATAGAAAGTTGAATGGAAAAAATAATTTTGTAAATAAAAACTGTGTTTGACATGTATTTATGCATTTTACTTTTTGAACTGAATCACTGGAGTAAACTAACCTTTCAATCATATTCTAATACATTGAGATACACTGAACTACTGAAATTATTCAAGGTGGTTTCAAACTTTTCCTAATAATGGAGATTCAGCTAAACTATATCAATAAATTTTGGATGCTATAATCAATGGAATATTGGTTATTAAATTTATTTGAATTTTTATCAGGATTATTAGACTGTGAAATTATTTTGCGTAAATTAACTTAGCTACTTCATTGTGGCAACAAATTCAGCTGAACACTTTGATAACACTTAAACTGAGATTGTGTTCAACTTTGACTAGCTTAGCGTCAGCGCTAAAGCTAAAGTCAGGCTTGCTAGCAAGCTGACCATTTTAACATTTTAAAAAATATACTTTATGATTTCTTTAAGCGCATTTTAGCTTTTTTTATTTACAGAATCTCTTTGCCGGCACCATGTCCAACCATGTAAACATGTTCAGTTTGTTACACAGATTCTATTGGTCGAGTTCTAACCGTCTATTTCTGTTAGCGTGAAAGCTAAACGTGAGCAAACAAAGGCGCTTTCAGGAAGTGTAGTTCCCTCCATTTCCTTCAAAATGGAATAAAAAAACAAAAGATGCTCTACAAACAATGAACACCAGAACATCTAAACACAAGGCTGCCAACCTGTCTGATCTTAGAAGAAATGTGCGATATTGTAGAGCTACCCGCCACAAAAGTAAAGAGCTTTATAACATGAGACTGAAAAATAATTTCAGAATAAATTTTATACATACTACATTCCTCGCATGACGAGAATACAAACTCTTGATACTCTTAAGGTGGTTCAGAAGTAGAAAGTAGTTTGTTGAATATATTAATTTGAAGATATTACTCATCTTTTGCTATGTTTTTGTTTAAAATGTATTTCATCCCTCCTGTGTCTCATTGCACACAAACTTGGCTTTAAAACCCACATAGCTGTATACACCTTGTTATTTCTGATTTTGTCCTCTTTTTTTCCCCCTTTTTTCTTTTCCTCCCCGTCGACCACATTCTACCTGCTACATGTTAACACAGAATTATGTCGTTTTTGCTTTGGTAAAAGCTCATTACTTTGGCTTAATTGGTCCCGAGCTCACCGGGGTTCAGTCGCAGGATAAATCCTCCTTCAGCAGGGGATGTTTAAATATGCCCGTCGTCTACATCATATAATGATACAATTTCATCATATTTTAAAAAGGGATGAACAAACCAAAAAGAAGAAAAAAAAATATTCCCCTTACTGCTTGTAAGATGTCTCAGTTTGCCAGATTGTGTTTTTGTTCCTGAGATTGTGAAAGAAAAAACTATCCCAGGTACAGACTTTGGTTTTCTTTCGGTTCACACTGAGGCTCCCCTAAAACACGGGCCCTTCCCTTTGCTCATATGTTGGTACTGAGATGATCTGGGTCCTTAGACAGTGGTGAATCAATGAAGAAATGAAATATCTGGCTCAACATCACACCATGTTTCTTGCTTGTTTCAATTGTTCCTTCTTGTCAGTTCCTAGATCCATCTCTCTCTTCTTTGTTGAACTCCTGGTGGGTTTAGCCTCGGTTCTCTTTTATTTTTCTCAAATGAAATAGAAGCATCTCTATCCAAGAAAAGACACCAGAGCCCGTACGACAGAAATGAGCTGCTTTGGCGGATGGATGGAGTTATTTGAGAATCACAAAATCCTGCATCTCCTCCACTTTAAAGGGGCAGTGGCATGTGAAGTCGACTTTTTTAGCTTTACGTTGTTATAATGATGTTATTCCTACATCAAAAACATACCTGGAGTGTTGCTTTGATTCTTACCTACATATTTGAGAAATTCTTTAATCTGTTGTTTCTCATAAACAGATGAGCTTTTGAGCTCATCTGTTCATGAGCTGAGCTCCTTCAGACTAGCCAGCAGCAATTAGCAAAACACCTGGTGGAACAGATCCAAGTCAATGTTCAAAATTAGCTTTGTGCTCAGCTAGGACTAACATTTAGCTGAGTAACATTTTGGTCGCTGATATATGGGTCTCCTTGCTGTTAAAGCCGATAATAAATTTCTACTTTTTACGAGCAGCTACTTTGAGACTGGACCAAAATGCAGACGAGAGCTCAGGGTGTGGATTGGGTTAAAGTTTCCTCCCAACAAAAAGCAGAGAACTTGCAAATACTGAAGGGAGAGGTAGCAGAAGAATCCAGCAGGGAGTGACTGAAAGAGAGGAGCTTGATTGCTGACACAGAACAGGCAGCTGATTAGTAACAGGACGCAGCTGAGGGATGGGACCAGGCAGGCAGGGTGAGGGAGAGAGAGCAACGCTGACAAGAGAGCTGGTAGAAGTAATAAACAATAATGAAACACAAAGAAAAGATAAGAAAGGATCTGAATAAATAAACAACTAAGAAAAGACTGATCAAAAATATAGATAAATCTACTGGTGTTTCATTATTTGGATTTGTGTAGAAGCTTGGGCTTTAGAATGAAGAAGTTAGAGAGACAACGGTTATAATTTGTTCAGTTTCCAGTAGTGCTTAGTATTCAGGAGGTAAATTCAAAATCAATTCAAGATATTATATCGGATATAACTCACTCAACGTTTCTGATTAAAAAGTATGGCTCTCAAATCAAACCAGTTTGGATTCCTGCACATATTGGAGTATTGGAAATGAATTGGCTAATAGTTTTTTTTCTAAAAGTGCTGCAAAAAAGAATATTGTTGATTTTAATGTTAAACTAAGTAAACATGAGATAAAGAATATAATAAAAATGTATCTTAAGTAGATACATACACTTAGAACGTAGTAAATTTGAAGATGAAAGAGAAGTGTTAATTAGCAATTTAGATAGGAATAAAAGTAAATTAGATATAAGGGAATTGTTCCAACGATCATCTGAAGATGTAGTTTTTAGCAGTATGTTTAGTTTTTTAAGAGGCTGTTTTGGGAAGAGCTGGTAAAAATCTGATCCATGCTCCAATCTGGAAGGTGTCGGTAACGCAAATTAAAAGCTGTTCGCCACCATAAAAACAGAAGGAAGACTGATCAACAGACAGAAACTAAGGCTGAAATAAATAAGAAAAGTGGTCATTTCAAGCACTTAAAAACACCT
>NW_006799968.1:2474567-2483251 GCF_000485575.1 Poecilia formosa | reverse complement strand
ACGAGATCTTTACATATACGAGATCTTTACATATACATACGAGATCTTTACATATACGAGATCTTTACATATACATACGAGATCTTTACATATACATACGAGATCTTTACATATACGAGATCTTTACATATACATATGTAAAGATATTGAGATCTTTACATATCTCAATATGTAAAGAAGTTACAGGCGCCGTACACTGGAAGCCCTTTATTCTGTTGTTTATATAAAAAAAACAAAAGCCCCCTTATCTCTCTAATAAAGGTGACTTGAAGATCATCTGATCTCTTCTGGCACAAGCATCACGTCTGGCCTGCATCAGAGTCTGAGTGTTAAAACCTGTTCAGTTGTTCTCCGTCTCTTTCACTGAACAGTTTCGGGTTTAATGAAACTGAGCTGAACGGCAAACAGGAAAGAAAAAAAAAATCAACAAAAGGTAATTGTGAAGGTATTTTTATGACAAATTATAGGTGCTCCCTCCTAAATAGCTCACATTTATTTTGACAATAACTAAAACTGCATAACTCACTGATATTAATAATAATAATAAAACACTGATGAGGTGTATTTATTTGACTCATCTATATGTAAAACAGTCCATTTTAAATTGTCCGCTTGCCTTGTGCAGGATGTTTGCAATGAACTATTTATACTATAATTTCTTTTTAAACGATTAAAAAGGCATAAAAATATCACAGGCAATAAAATTTGTCAACCAAATGTTTACTCTGGACTCAAGTAGTCAAATAAATCCATTTTAATCTGGTTTAAGATGACTTTGCAGTCTTGCAAGAAAATCAAAAAAATGCAACAGCTTGCAAAAAAAATATATATATATATAAAAACAATTCAACAATATTATCAAAGAAATGCTGAGGATGATTCAAAAGTAGATCTCATAGTGAATATGTTAGCTTCTAATTTGCTGCGGTCTCCTGCGTTCCCTCATCTTTTCGTAAAAGAAAACGTATCCTCTCGGTTGTCGTGGTTTTCACTGCTCAGCGTTGTGGTCTACAGGAAGAGCTTTACCTGGTTTATTTAAAGATGTCCAGAGAGACATTTTGTTTTCTACATGCTAAACACATATCAAGCTCCTTCATAAAAAAAAGAAAAAAAAAAAGATTTTCTCATGAAATAAAGATTTTCTAAGCGCCGTTCACGGTTGAATGAAAACTGTCCCTTGTTCCTCGGGTTACTCCTGATCTCTTGATCCCATCTGAAGCTTGAAAAATACCTTATCAACCACATGACAACATGATTCTTTTTTTTTATGTAACTGTTCAAAGGAAATACTGCATCTTCTCCCCTCCCTCCTTCAAACATCTCAGATCCTGTCATTCAACGAATCCCTCTCTGGGAAGGTCAACTCTAAAATCAGACGCTCTGCAACCCAACCATCCAACCTCCATCTTAAATGCCGCAACTCAATCAATCATCCCGCGTTGGACGTCAAGCAAAAACTCCCATTTCCAAACACGGCCGACATCCAGGACGGGACGGGAACGGCGTGTGTAAATGTACGCCCTTCAAAACGGTGCAGCTGAAGACGGGAAGCGCCGGGTGTGCGGCGTGTAAAGCCGTCGAAGACTGATTAACTTGAGGGAGAGCGCTCCGACTCTCCAGCAACTTCAAAGCCATTGAGTTCTAAGATCTTTTGCACACCAGAGAGAGCCACAGCGGGCGAATCTTTTGATAAGTCTGGCAGAACATTGCACTTCTTTAGTAAATTGTGCTTTTTTTCCTTTTTTTGCGTATGATCCATTCATGTCAGCGGACGACCAGAAACGCAACAATTTGTAGAAAACTTTGACTTGTAGCTGGTTGGACTGGTTCCAACAAGAGGAGACGATGAGAGTGTCCTCTTGGTGGCTGTGAGCAGTTTTGGTTTTGCTGAACGTGATGGACCAAGTTGAAAATCAAGAGGAGTCACTGGACGTACAGAAAAATATAGGGAAAAGATAATACTGAGCTCACAAAAGAGGCCAAAGAAACAACACAGGCAAAAATGTGAACAAACACAACTGACCTAAATGACACACAAGATACTGGCTGATCAGAGCATTAAGACACCATAGGGAATACAGTCACTAAATACAACCAACAACACAGTACAGCTAGGTTTATTAATAAACTAAACACCAAAAATGGAAATAATCTTTAAATACAATTATCTACTTCAATACGAAGCTTGTTTAAATAAATAAATAAATAAATAAAATCATGTCCCCTGTTTCCAGCAGGAACTGGTGGTGCGGTCCAATCAAACGTTTCCATTACAAATGTGAGCAAAACTTTGTTAATATTCTGCTAATTTTGAAAAAACAAAACAAAACAAAACAAAAACAAAACACAACACAATCTGTGATGTTTCCATTAAATAAGAAACGCAATTAAAATCACACGACTGAGTTTGTTCCCTCGATGAGTCACTGAGTGACTCCAAACCTCTTCCTGTCGCCGCCTTCTACGTGGTTTACGACAGTTTTACTGATCCAATGCCGAAAGTTTTGAACAAACAAGAAACTGGCGCGTTTCCATTGAGCAAATTCATTTTCGAAAAGTCAACTTAAACGTTAAATGGTCGATGGAGGAGCGTCTACTGCGTACGTTAAGTGTGCCAAGTCCTGGCCGCCATCTTTTCTCCATCATCTCCTGGGGATCACGGTAGTGAAGGACCTGTAAGAGAAACAAGAATCAATACTTCTGTGACAAACAAAAATAAACTATGAGTTTATAGAAACAGATACGTAAACTAAACGTGTGCGCTTGCAGATAGAACAAATGTAATAAAACCAACCAATGAACATGTCATCGCAATCTGAAGTATTGTTTTTGGATGAAAAAAATAAATAGTGCTTAAGAAAGTAACCGACTCTGGAGTGTGGCCTTGGGTTTGGCTCACATTGAACATTTAAAGAAAGTCATTTTCCAGCTCAAAACAATCCATAAAGTCCTCTTCTAGATCACTGCTACAGCTAATTTAGCAGTGATGACTTACTCTGGAAATTCTTTCCGTTCACAAAATGAAATGTGAAAGGATTGAGTCTCATTTTGCAGTGTGGTGTAAAGGAACTGATTAGATTTAATGACTGAAGTAACATTAGATGAGTTTTCCCGTAGTGATGATGGAAAGGTTTCTTGTTTTAAAGTGGGGGGGGGAAACTGTTGAGAAGTCATGAACAGTAAGTAGAGTGCCTCGAGGAAGTATATAGATAATTTGAGTTTTAAACCTGTTTATAATTTCGTTTCAGCGAGATTAATCAGGATGTTGTGTGAAGGCGTCAGAGAAGATTAGTAAGCAAACGGCGTCATGGAGACCAAGGAGCAGGCGGAGTTTAAAACAGGGTCTCATACTGAGAACGTCTCACTGTGACTTTCAACCCAAAACGGAGTCTGTCAACAGAATCACCAACAATTGCAGAAATTTGACTTTCACAGAAACAATCAATGACACAACAAGTTTATTTGTGCAGTATATTTCAGCAGTTCAAAGTGCTTTACATCATGAAAACTTAAAAACATTGTAAAACAATCATTCAGTCCTGAAAATGTTCTAAAATCCTGACTTTGTAACTGACTTTATGTGACTCTACAGGTTCAGGTCAGAGTTCATCACCACATTCTGATATTGGGCCAAATCTCTAGTTTGTAGCTCTGTTAACTCAATCTGTGAGTTGACTCTAGATCGTTCCTCTTTAGGTCCGAAAAGAATAACTTCAGTTTTATTAATAGAGACTAGAGGTCAGTGGAAGCATCTGCTGAAAAAGTTAAATAATCAAAATTAAACTGTCTGTTCATGCAAAATACTTTATGTGGAAGAAAACTAGTACGTACTATCTCCACTGCTTCAGTAGGCTAAGAAAAGTCACTCAAAGTTGATGGAAAGTCTAAACTGAGGCTCAACTACCTCAAAGATAAAAACCCATTGAAGCTCAGTACTTTTTTCCATTGACCACCTTCAGCCAGGATTCCCACTCCACACACTACAGCCTGTCATATTTTCACACTTTTTTTGTGAAAGGATAAGGATATAATTTATTGACAGCTGGCTAAGAGGAGCAGCCGCTTACAGTGTGGCTGTGGTGAAAATGTCAACCTCACTGTGATTTATTTCGTTTCTTAAGTTTAACATAAGGAGAAATGTAAGTGAATTATTAATATCACAGCGGTAGCTTCACATAAGCAGGACAATCGCTATGCACATTTCCATAAGTTCAAGCTTTTCCCTCAAATTATCAGGAAAAGAAGAAGAAAAAAGCCCAGTTAGCTTGGAGGTTTCTAAATCATTTAGGCAAGCAATTATCCACGCATGCTCACCATCAGCTCAAAGCTGGCAGGAAGCCGCTCCCAGAGGAATAAATAGCGTTTCATTTGCTTTGTACGTCAGAGTTTTAAATCACCACAGGTTCGTCGGTCTCAAAATCAAGGTGTCTTTAGATGAGAGGAGAGAAACTAACGGACTTTCATTACTAAGCCCCGAGAACATTTTTTTAACCTCCAGCTGCTTCTGATGAGTTGTACAGATTACCAGATGATCGCGAAGTGTTGGCCATCATCAATCTGAGAAGAGCCCGAAACCTTTAAGCCACTTTAAAGAAAAAAAAAGAAAGAAAAAGAAATAGTTGACAGCGAGGATATAAACACCCCTAACCCTATTTGGGTGATGAATGGGGAGATCATGCGCTGGCTTCGGATTCATATTGACCAATAAATAGGCATTGTCACTACGGGCTTCTCACAGTACAAACAGAACATTTTCAACAAATATGTAATAAAAAAATAGCTTTTATTTAGGATAAAAAAAACACAAGCATTTTTACTGCTGCTAAAATAGCACATTATAGTTGTAATAATGATACATTTAATGTAGTTATTTTAATTATGACAAATAGTTTTACGCAAAAAAGAAAAGAAAATGATACTGTTTGAGCTCTTTGGTAAGTTTTGGCTAAAACCACCGAGAATACAGCATTAGCTGCTAATTACACTATTACCATTAGCTCATCAGCAGCTTGTTGCTTCCCAAAAGTTGTTTTAAAACTTTAATTTTACAAAACTGATACACTTCACACCATTACTGGTTGTGTCTTTTTGCTATTAGAAACACACTTGAGAAAGTATATAGATAATTTGAGCTTTAAACTGTTTAAGGACACTATCTTACGGACACCGTCTGGACACAAATAAAGAATCAGCCAATTTACGCACTTTGGCGTCTAGATGTGGTACAGATGACTTCCTGGAGTTCATAACACGCACCAGAAACAGAAGGAGAGATGAGTGAAGTGTCTTTGACGACGACGTGGTCGGTGGTGTCAGAACTGCTGGGATTTTCACTCACATCAATCTTTTAGGTCGATCGCTAATGTATCGAGTTGTTCAGATGACCTGAGATCTGCCGACGTCCATCCCATCATAACCAAAGTACACCAATGTTTTTACGTCACGTACTGTGCCTGTAAAACGCCTCAACCTTTTCTGTTGAACATGACAAACTGTACGACAACGGCTTCTACAGTCACCAGCCTTAAGCAGCGCCTTTAATTTGGGATGCGGTGGACCTGAAGGTCATGGATGTTCAGCAAATCTGCAGCGATTGTGTGATGCTATTATGCCTGCATGGACTACAGTCTCAGCTCTTTTAAAATATGCTACAATTATGTCAGTTTAAGAGAAAAGTCCTGTAAGTGCATTCAAATTTCCCCCCAGAAAACTGGCTAAGCCTGGTGGTCATTCATCCAGTGGCCCGTCGTGTTTTTGAGTTACAAAAATGTTTGAAGTTGACAGGAAATTTGAAAATATCACCTGATAATTATGTGTTATTAAAAGACTGGAAGACTAAAACATGAACACCAACTATAAAGTCTTAAAAAATGCAAGCATAAGAAAAAATTAAATAAATAAGCGATGCTTAATCCTGGTGGGGGCTCAAGTAAAGCCTGGTGGCCCACCAGGCTTATAATACACTGGGGAAAACCGTGGCCTTTGAAACCAGAGAATTTGTCTTCTTTTGTTGCACCGCCGGTCTACCTGTTGCTGGGTACACAACAACAGGTGGGGGATTTTATGCTAGAGAAGCATCAGATATCACTCATTTTCTCTGACGCCTCATTGAAAGGACTTTAAAGTGGGAAGAATGACATGATGGAAAATTTTGGCAGGTTTGAAACACAACAGGAAGCTAGCTTTTTTCAGATCCTCGCTGGGTTTCTCACTGCATGATTTCGAGACGTTCAACACGTCTGGTTTAAATTTTTGGGCAGCTGAAAAAGCTCCCGCTAAAGATGACGACAACCTGTTGTGGGGATTCGGTCCTCAGGTGTGTTGGCGCAAGGACAGACCTAACAAAAGCTAAGCAGAGGCAATCCGGCGTTTCAGAGAGGAGGGGGAAAAAAAAAAAGAAGCCAACTCTCCCTGCCACCGTCTCAGAGATGCCGCTCTGCTCCTCCACAAACTACAGACTAAATGTTAAACCAAGTTGCCTTTTTCCTCCAGCTCCCAGGACGTGCATCACTTCTCCTACAGAGAGACGCTCCCTCCTCTGATCACTCCAAGTAAGAGGCTTTTGTGCCTGGGCAGAGATGCTTTAGTGTGGATCAGCATATTTCTGTAGTTGGACCACAGAGTCTCATTGCTACAGATTATTTTCTTGCTGCAGCTGTGTGATTTATTGGCTTTGTTTGCTTAATGCTGGGAGTTTCCAACCCTGCAGTGTGTTTGAGTTGTTTTCCTCATCAGATTCAGGCAAGAAATCTGATGTCTATATGAGGAAGAGTAAGCCAGCGGCCCGGAGCGCTGAGCTAAACTTATTTCCTCATATTAGTTTTTCCTTAAGACTAATGAGTAACTACAGAAACCTATCCTGACCTCGTCCGTGTTTTGTTTTTTTCATGTCGTCTTCCTCCAAACGTGGAATAATCCCTCTTAGTCTTTGAGAGAAAACAAGGAGGCAACTGGCTCTGGGTTAGCTGCCCTCTTCACTTTGCGCCAGTAAACACAAGTCGTCTTGTGTTCTATCTCAAGCTAAACGCGGGTTAAACGTTGCTTACTTGTCCACCTTTGTGTCTGCTAGCAGCACTTTGTGGTGCTGCTATGATTTGAGCTTGGCACCACTGCCCACATAGTGCACAGTGATTTTTCACCTTCTCTCACCGTTCTCCCATCCACACACACACACACACACACACACACACACACACAAAACACTCGCCACAGCAGATCAACATGACTTTGAATGTTTTGAGGATGAAAATGCTAAGAATAGCAAGCCAGACGACGTTTGAGCGCCATCGTTCCTCAGTGATGTTTTTAATGGTGACAATGTGGCGCCCTGTTTATTCCAGGCTCCAGTTTCAGCTAAGATAGTTACAGTTATCCAACCATTAACATCATTTGGCTCATCTTGTTCATGATACATAAAACTCAGCCAAAATATTAAAGCTGTACATTTCATTTCACTCACCTATAACATGCAAATCTTCTCTCCTCAGTATCTTCATCTCCATTGATCACATGACTGACATTTCAAAAATACACTTGCTCAATGGAAACATGCTAATTTAGGGGAAAAAAAAAAAACCTCTTGTTTTGATCAAATGTTTCGGCGATAGGAAGAGGTGAAGTTTTTTTTTATATTGAAATTGTTAAACTGCATCCTGTGAGTCACATGATCAAAAAGTGGATGTCGCCAAACCACAAAGACGACGACAATGAGAGGTAGTTGGAGGATCACGGTATGGCGCGTTTTTTCATGACTTATGTGAGCAAACTGATTCACATGGGATTTTAATTGAGTTTCTTATTTAATGGAAACACCACAACTGCAAAAATTGTTGGTTTATTTTCCAACATTAGCAGCGGGAAAACAGACAAAGTTTTGCGCACATTTGTAATGGACACTCAGCTACTGTTAGCTCTTCCTTGTTAATCCTGCAGCACGCTGTATTCATCCCAGCAAAATCATCTAACATTTTCTGAACATTTAGGATAAATACCCACAAAAGCCAAAGCGGGACCTGAGAAGCGTCTGCTGATCGTAACATGCTGAGAATCCAGCTAGCAAATCTCTGAGAGCCTTTGTTTCAGTTCTGAAACATTCCACGTCAGACTACGTTATGATTCAGGTTCCTAACTAAAGAAACTGGATTAAACTGCTTTCATGACGGGCTTCTGTTAAAGTTCCCATTTAAAATCACATAACAGATAAGTCAGTGAAAGACAAAGACCCAACGTTGGTTTTCGTCTCGAGATTAGACCATTATGCCTGACTGAAATGCCTGGATTCAGACTTTAGAGTTAAATAGCTCAGTAAAACAACATTCCTCTGAAAATGTTCACCTGGTAGACTTAAAATGAGGGAAAGTAGCGAAAGCGTAAAGAAAAAAAAATAAACAGATAAAGGCCTTGAGAAACTCTGAGCAACTACTGCTGTGGACAACTTTAGAAACATCCTGGCTCCAATCTGGAACCCATATGTGAAGTGCAGCATAAAGAAAAACACAGACACCTGACCCTGAAGTTACTTATACATACTCGGATGCACACACACTGGACGCTATGGTTACCAAGACTGTTGGCAAAGCATTCATTGAGACATTAAATTAAACTGACATGCCATAATGATTCAGTTCAGATTTTGAGAATGAACATATTTGCAACATTTATTCCTCTCATTTTAACTATAATGT
>NW_006799968.1:2470044-2474044 GCF_000485575.1 Poecilia formosa | reverse complement strand
GAAAGAAAACATAAACTAAGAACATAATAAAGATATAACAAATAGTTGATAATAATACAATTTACCCAACACACACACACTGGACGCTATGGTTACCAAGACTGTTGGCAAAGCATTCATTGAGACATTAAATTAAACTGACATGCCATAATGATTCAGTTCAGATTTTGAGAATGAATGCATTTGCAACATTTATTCGTCTCATTTTAACTATAATGTACGTAATTTATTCAGACTTATCTCCTGACAGACAGATATAAATAACATATTTTATTTAATGCAACTAATGTAACTAAGTTTTCAAGTCAAGTTAACAATACAGTTACTGATCCGCTGTTTTTAAGGCCTTATGTTGCACCGTGACGAACAAAGATCTTTACACGTTACAGTAAATTCACGTTCGCTGTCAAATATGTCAGCGTGAAGACAACGCCTGCTTTCCTGATCTTTAAATCATTTTTAGAGATTTAAAGATCAGTTTTTCCCGGATGCGAGTGGAGATTCATCGAGACGCTGTTTGCATTCTGCCCCATCCTACACTTACGGAAGGGCAGACACTTCAGGCTCGTGAAAAAGCTCTTAAAACGTAACAGGGAAGGTAACAACGGCGAGGCTGAGAGCCGATGTGAGTGTTCCACAAAGCGGCGGCCTCCACTTTATCGCCAGACGCTTTAGTCGTGTTCTAAATTTAATCCTGATTTAGAAGAGCTGAAGGACAAACTGGCTCGGTTTAGCTTCAAACTTCCCCTGCCCGTCCTCCTCCGCGAAGTGAAACAAGAGCCGAGTGATTAGTGACGACTGCTAGTTGTGTGGAGTCTGAGAGAGAGGATGGGAACAGAAATTAATCTGCAAATGCTGCTGCGCACAACAGCTGTTAAACGTTATACTATTGTTGAGTCAGACGACAAACACAGGTTTTTTTGTTGTTTTTTTCTTAAGAAATAGGGAAGAAATATGAAGAGGAGAAAAGACAGAACAGGAAGGGGGGAACACATTTTTCAAAGGTTTTGGTTCATTTGACACAGTTCAGTGTGAAAGACATCCACACCAGCTGAAAATGTAACAAATTTGACAAATTTGGACAACTTTGGTCCCACGTCAAACTGAGTCTACCGGACTTCCGGGTGTAAAAACGCCCGGAAGTTTTTACACCCGGGTGTTAAAACGCCCTCACTAGCAGGTGTACGTGATGTATCTCTATTTATTTAATGACCCATGCTGTTATCCAAAGGGATACAACATTTGTGATGTAGTTATTTCATGAAGATCAACTGCAAGCCACGCCTGGCAAACACTGCCGTTCCGTCCAGCCTCTACCTCCAAGCACGCCGCGCTGTGGGCATGCTCACTGAACAGATCGGCCAGCACGTACCCCTGCTGCTTCTCATCCATAAGAAGCCATCTATCATCTTCCATACAACTTCGAAGGCTGTGCTTGTGTCCATTGAGAAACAGCAGAAAAACCCCCCCCCAAAAAAACCCCACCACCATCACAGAGCGTCGCCGTGTACATTGTGGCAAAGCTAAACCCGGCGACAAGCTCCGCAATCCTTAAGCTTCAGTAAACAAACCTCACCCACCACCCCGCCTCTTACAGTCGCTGTTTTCACATCCGGATGCTCCTGCCATTCAAAAAGGCCACAGTTAATTAGTCAAGGTGCATTACACACTGTCATCCTGACCTGAGATTTACTCCCCCGTTGGCTTTGCTGCGCAGCAACAGAAGGGTGTAATTTCCTACGAAGGATGACAGTTTGTGCTTTTATTACAGAACTGGAGGATTTGATTATTACTCTAAGAGGCAGCGCATAGGCTGTGTGACATTCTTGTATACTTAACCATCTACAGTGAGTTTACAGTTTCCCTGCTTTTTTGGGAAAGAAACAAAAAAAAACTCTACATGCCCAAGAAAAACAATAACAAAATGAAAACAAACCCTGTAGCTGCAGCAGCAGCGTCTAATGCTGATGTTCTGAACCAGGCTCATCAACGCCTGCACAATGAATTGATGAAATTCACTCCTCACAAAATCTCAACTTGTTTAAAATAAAACTCAAGTCACAGGAGTAATACCAGCAGAGCAGCCAATTAAAACGTATGGGTGAAGTTTTTAAGAGATTCTGTCTGAAACGGTACCATTTTATTTATCTTATAGCCAACATGTTATGAAAAGTAAAGCAGCAATAATCACCCCAAAGTGCCGCTGACTGATTTGTAACTAGAAGTCAAGAGTCCATAAATGTAGGTTCACATTTATCAACTTGAAAAACTGTGACCATTGTTATTGGGAGTTTTAAACATTAACTCTTCATTATGGTACCTGCTACTGAGTGGAATATATGAGGAAGACTGAAGATTTAGTTGTCAGAGTTGATGCGTTAGAATCAGAAAAATGGGCTGGACATAAAGATTTGGGTAAGTTTCACAAGAGATACATTTCAGTGACTGATGGGATCCGACAGATCAGTGGTCCTCAACCTTTTTATTACCGCGGACCTGTAAAAACGTGGAAATTTTGCTGTGCCCGGGTGGGGGTGTAGATGTAAGGTCGTGTCAGAGGTCGCACCAGACTTTTTTTGTTCTCCATCATTTTGACTGACAGAATTTTAAATAATCGTTCATGTTCTATTTTTACCTGTCAAACTATAATCATATTAACATCAGCTATTTAGCCGCATATTTATGAGGTTTAGTTAATATTCACCTAGGCTCTACTGAACTAAATGCGTATTTCTGACTGGGAAAGACCCAGTTGAACCTGAATCCAGATCCCATCACACATAGAGCAGATAAATGCATCTAACTTTTTCTCCATAGTGACAAAAACCCCAATAACTTATAATAAATTAAATTAAACGACTCCACTTAAATTACTTCACCTGCTGGGGTCTGGAGGCACAGCTTCACAAATTCCTCCTGGTCGCATCTGCAGAGAAATCTGCTCTGGTTCATCGGCCAGTTGGATCCCAACCGATCCATTGAACTTTCAGTCAAAGTTTGACTTTTTCTTGCCTAATTTTTTTTTTTTTTTTTTTTTTTTGTTTTTTTTTTTTTTTTATCCTGTGCGGTTCGGACGTGCGAGGATTTTATTTATTTATTTATTTTTTGCTTGGTTTCACTTCCCCGAAACAGACAGATGTTATGCCTGCCGCGCTTCTGAGCGCCGCTCTCCTTCTGGGCGCTGGAGAGTAACGTGTCTTCAGCTCCATTTGTTAAAACCTCAGGGTGAGTTAAGTTTAATTCTTTGCAGCGGCAGAGCCGCGTCCGCGTTGGTTGTGCAGCCGCAGCGCACTGCGCATGTTACGATCTAATCAACTTGTGCACCTTTATTTATTTCCTCAAGATAATCTGCCGGCTCCTCTGTTTAGACTATAAATGGATTCAACATTGCATTCTCATTAGTTTTCTCTGTTCTGTATGTAATGGAGAATGAAATTAGACGCGCCATTTCTACCAAAGTTGTTGAATGGGCTTCCTAACCAGACGCTCCAAAGCGTCCGGTCCATAACTCTTCAACACGCCGCCAGCTCCCAGCCAGAAAGACGCATTTAGTTCAGTATCCATGAGATGATATTCAGAAAGGATTCTTTTACCGATTGATTTTAGTTGCCTCTGCTATGAACTCTTTGCGTAAAGTCCATCATATCCTCGCATGAGGGTGTTAATTATAACCTGTCAAATGACCGACGGGCTTAAAATGTTCCTGTCGTTTTAAAAAACATAACCGGTCAAATACGGAAAATATTCCGCCAACGCGACCTTTGGGTCGCATGTAACGAAGCACAGCACATGGCGCCTGGAGACGGGGCGCTACACCCCCCTGGCACCAGGAGGCGACACCCTGGTACAGAGAAAAGTTGGGCCGGTGGAAACGCGGTCACTCCGAAAAAGAGCAGAGCTGAGCCGGGTTGTTGAAGTAGAGCCGGTGGAAAAGGGACAATAGAAAGTTATCAAGCAAATCAGAACAGCGGAGTGGATTTTACAGAATGTCGCCAGTGAA
>NW_006799968.1:2443695-2467176 GCF_000485575.1 Poecilia formosa | reverse complement strand
ATAAAAGATCCTCCAGACTCAAATAATACATAAAACGGAAATATTTAATTATTTCTTGCGTGGCCTGTTACCAATTGGTCCTGTGGGGTTCAGGACCACTGCGATAGATGACATTTCTACAATTTGTCAAGGTTCTAATATAATACTCAGAACAGACACTTTGTTGTGGACAAAGTTAATGGCAATGGGAAACGGTAGATCCTGCCAACCATGCAGATGTTATTTTGACACAACCAAGAGTCCTACACTAATATTTAGGTAGGATTTTGGTTTAGATCACTTTCCTAAAATAATGGCCTACTTTTGGCAACAATGACTTTCTGTTTTCAGCATTTGCATTGTCGTTATTCCCTGATTGCTGTCAGATAACTGACTCTTCCACAAAACAAATAGTTCAGATGGTGTTGACTCAGTTTCCATATTCTACAAATCAGTTTCAATTTGTGTGGTGAAGAAAACCTTTATGGATCTGCTGCGAGCGTTTTGCCACCAGCAGGGGTCTGGTGGAGTCTAAGCCTGGATGGGTTGGGGCTGGATAGGCAAGAGAAAGGTTTCCAAAAGTATTAATCACCAATATCATTGCCGTTTTTACTTTAGAAAACAATGTAACAACTGTATATAGGACAACGCCTGCAAAGCAAAATGGTGCACAGTCTTTAAAGGGGCAGTGCTATGACGGAGTTTCAGAAAGAGCTTTTAAAGACACAAATGCCCAATTTCAAGATGTTAAATAATAAAATCAAATTTCTTTCAAGTCATATTTTTTTATAACAACTGAAGGTAACATAGCTTCTTGATTGTTATATAAAATGCTGCTGCGTGACTGAATAACACATACTACTGCCCCTTTCTTTTTCTTGACAGTCGGCCTAACACATCTTTTACCAAGAGCGTCTCTTTCTCTGCACAGACCCCGGCAGAATGAAGAGATTCGGAATATGAGTGTGTCATCTGTAATTAGAGAGTTCTCCATGACCGGACTGTTATCGCACCCACCTACCGTACAGTAGCCACAGGGAGCAGACTGACTTTAGCATGCAACCTTTAAGGAGCTCCTCCCAATCCTGTATGAGGAAGTGAACTCCAAGCACACGGCAACATTTGATGACATGGGGTTTTAGAAAAGAAAATACTGTAAGAAAATTCCCTGCCTTTTTTTTTTTTTTTCTTTTTCTTTTGTGCCCTGTGGTCTCGGGTGTTGAGCAAGACTAATCAGACGAAGGCGCGAGTGTCTGAGCCTTCAGCTTCGGTTAAATGAAACGTCAAGGCACCTCTCCGCCTCGATCTGATTAAAAAATGATTAATCAGGTTTGGTAAGGGACAAAACAGTAAAGAGATTTAATTTATCAGCCAAAGCTATTTAAGATCTAATTACATCTCAGGGAACAAAGGTTTTTAGATGTTTCAAATTAGCTGAGCTCTAACCCTGCAACATCATCCCCTTTTTGTTGTAGTCTGGTGGCAGAAGAAAGGGTCTCTTGTCAGGGACCGTGACAGATTCAGATGCAGAAAAATATAATTGAGAATGTCTGTATGAAACTGTACAAACAATGTATGTAAAATATATTTCAGCTTCTTTTAAAGAAAGACGCTCAAAAGAAAGCCGTATCAATAATTCATCAAATAATTTCAAAAGTATAAGAAATCAAACCGCGGCGTTTCCGCTGATCATGTATTTGCACAATCTGACATTTTGAAAATAAATTTGCTTAATGGGAACAAAGGAATTAAAAAAAAATGTTTTTTTTCTTTTGATGAAACCTTTTTGCCGCTAGGGTGACGTGGTTTCATGACCATATTGAAATTGGTTTATTTAAAAAAACTGCCAGGGAAATATTTTATTTCTCCCCCCCCCCATAACACATGATCAACAACGATGTCGCCGCTGGCGCAAACAACAAAGAAGAAGGGCCAGGAAGTAGCTGGAGGATGATGGCGTGGCATGTTTCTCAGTGACTTGTCATGTGAACAAACGTACGTGTGATTTGAATTTCTTATTTATTGGAAACACTACAAATACAAAATTATATTTCTTTAGCCATTAGCGGAACATTGACATAGTTTTGCGCACATTTGTAATAGAAACACAGCTACTGGCACCCAATGACAAACATGTGTTACAACATAATATGCTGCCCTCTATAGGGTCCCATTTGTTATTGCCCACCTACATGTATGGTCGCTCTTCAGGAAGTGATTCTTGTGAACGGACCTTTCATTCATGCTTTCGATTTTATAGATATAGAATATTGCATTCTGGGTACCAACTACATCAGGATTAATAGCATGAATATAAACGTCGTGACTACTTGCGGATAAAGGATAGATGGTTTTTATAATCTTTTTTTTTTGTCTAAGTTTTCACATCTGTTTAATAAAGACAGTGATTTATTTCATTTTATTTGACCTGTATTTTCATAGGTGAAATTTCTCAGAGAAAATAAATTCTCGCTTTGAAGAGAGACCTCTTCTGAACTGGTTTGTTTTCAGATAGTTGGATGGCACGTCTCAAAAATAATTTAAACTAATTATCACAGTAAACAGTGAAAACCTCAGATCACACAACACACAAGCACACCCACACACACACGCACACACACACACGCAACCAATACCAAACAAATCCCAATTTAACTCCTGGTAACAAGCCGTTTTCAGATCGCTCACAATTAGCTCAGTGGCTGTTTGATTGTTGTTCAAATTTGCCAGAAAAAGATTGCGGATGTGGGGTTCAGAAAATAAAATTCTCAAATCCGTGACCTGCTGGGTTAATAAACAAAGGGAGAGTAAAAGAAATTGCCTTCATCTAACTACATTTCTTTTTCTTTTCTTTTCTGCCTGCTCCACCACTGTGTTAAAACCACTCGGCTTGCCGTCTGAGATATTCTCACCCTGGTGTAAATCTAAGTGTTAGAAGAAGAAAAAAGGAATCAGTGAGTTGATTTGTAATGAGAATGCTACCAGAAATAGCAACAGGCTTTAAGGATCTTTATATGATCTTGATTCATGGTTTAACTGTTTTCCCGATGTCCTCACCATCGTGAAAAATCCATGTGTTTTTCTGGTTCAATGAGGCGTGTTGGTGCAGTTCGAGTGCCGTTCCCCAGACCTCCACAGTCTTTTCCAAGAGGATCTTCTTCTCGCATATGGAATGAAAATATAAAGCAGAAGGAGGACTCAGCTGCCCCAAACTTTAGCTGCTGTCATGTAATTTATGGCTATGACATTTTGAGATCTTTCCCTTTAAATGGTATTTACCCAGCTGAACCATGTGCGCCATGGTTTATCAGTTTGTTGGACGTTACGTCAAAATAACGTAGCAGGACGATATGAATTTAGTGAGAAACAAAACTATGTTTACCTGCTGCAACCGTTAGCTTGAAGGCAGTTTGATGGTGTGAAGTTATATTGACTGTTTCTGCTGAAGAGAGATTAACAACGGAAAGACTTTTGTCACATGATCCCACGGATGTTGCCACTGGCGAAAACCATGAAGAAGACGACAACAGGAAGTAGTTGGAGGATCATGGCGCGGCATGTTTTTTAGCGACTCATGACGTGAACAAACTCATTAACTTCTTTAGCAGAATATCGACAACGTCCCGCTCACCTTTGTAAGGGAAACGCAGCCATTATCTTCTTGAGAAGTTTTTGCGTCGTTTCCTTCACTGGTTCTTGGTGCAGCGCAACCACAGGTGAGGAGGGGAACATGTTTTCCAAAGGGTTTGGTTCGTTTGACACAGTGCGGTGTGAAAGCGAATTGCAGCAGCTGAAAATGGAACAAATGTTGCAACTTTTAATCTCCAATCAAAGCGATTCTACCAGACTGTCAGATGTGAAAACACCTTCAAAGTAAAGCAGCGAGAATTGAGAGACGGATCTATAGGTTGCTGCTCGGCCTGCAGTGGTGTGGGAGTTGCCCTGGTCTCTCAAAGACCCGAGCTAAAAGGCAACGCTCTCAATCTGTCCATGTTCTGACCCTCCTCTTTACGGCCATGAGATACTGAATCCTGAATAGAAGTGGCTGAAATGAACTGAGTCAATGTTCAGATATGTACGGCAGTTTGGGGTCCAGTGAAGGTTTTCCTGCAGTCTGAGGACTCATCCAGGCCAAACAGATGCATCCTGGCAAGTTTAGAGAGAGCAATGCCCAGTCAAGGCCCCGGGCACGGAGCTGCTGTGGGTGGATGATGTAGGACCGTCATGGGATGCTGCTGCTCCCTCCGCAATCTGCACTATGGAGGGAGAGCTATTTAGGATGGCAGTAAAAAGTTTTTATTGCTGATTACCGAGAGTGAAGCACTGTCAAAAATTACACTGCAGGTTTTCAAAATGAGTGCATGTAAGTCACTGGAGGTAATCGATAACTCAGACTTGAGAATGCGTTTGCACCGTCTAAATGAAAATGAAAATGTTGTTTTTAGGAGTATTTTAAAGGTCATTTTATTGTTGTGGATTTGTTTGATTTTTACTCATGCTCAAGTTAAGCATTTGAATGATTAAAACTGAATAAAAATACTGCTCTGAAAGTGCAGCACAGATCTGAACTGAATGCTGCTGCTGCTGCTGCTAAATTAACAGGAAATATTCTGCTTTTATCTGCTTGTAGTCACAGTGCAGCTCATGAATGTTGCATCTATCCAGACCTTCTCGGTTCTTGTTCTCGGTAATGTTCTCCGCCCACCAAGAATTATCCAAAGAAGGCTTTACTGGGTCTAAGTTGCACTTTTCTATATTAAAAAAAAGAAAAAAATAATTCACTGCTGCTCTTTTTGGCAAAATTATCCCATCATGGCGACATGAAATATGAAGGTTTCCGTGATTCAAAGCTCAGTTTATCCAGTCCTGTCAGCTTGTATCCTGCCTGAGTAAATATTTCCTAAAACAACTTTTCCCTGCACTCACAGCTCTTTTGGGATATATCTTTACCAGCTTTGTACAACATTGTGGTCATTTCCTCTTTGGTTTTTGATTAAAAATTTTAAAGTTTTAATCAAAAACCATAAATGAACAGCAAAGATTCCTGTTGAAAAGGTTGGGACAACATATAAAATTCTGACTGGCCACTTGATTTATGGCTGTAGTGTCGACTGACACCAGAGTTGTTTTTGATGTCAACTAGCAGCACCTCGTCACAAACCGCTAACAGGTTTCATGTCAACAAGCGGGTCTTTAGTGGAGAGCAGATTTGCAACATAATGACTGATGGTTGTGAGAGTTGTGTGGTGAAAACTCAGTACATTGCTTTACAATGTATCACCACTTTAAAACTCTCGTCAGCTCCGTTCCCCATTTTGCTGGCTCCTGGGTCTTCATCTCAAATTTTCTCTCTCAAACTTGTACGGCTGTCGCAGAGCAGGTGTGTTTGTAACGAAACTCAATAACACACGGGTAGACTCCATTACGTGGACAAACCAGGTGATTTCTGACTTCAATTTAACACACTGGATTTTTATTTAGGGCTGTCTGCTCGTGCCCTACTTTGTGTGGGCATTATGTCACATTGAATCTCAGAGAAACACGTTGAGGTTTGTGGCTGCAATGAGACAGAAATGTGAAAACGCTCAAAGGTAATGTAATAGAGGGAATCAAGATACTTCTTTGAAAACAAACAAACAAAAAAAAACTTGTACATTGACTTTGTGTCCCAGTGGCAAAAGTGAAGGACTCAAACAAAAGCTGACAGGCAGGTAGTGGTGTGTGAAAAAAACTGATGTTATTGGATAAATTGAACATAAAAGGTGCTCCTATGTTCAGATATCTGAGAAGCCCAAAGCGGAATATGTGGGGGGAAAAAATCAAAAAATTCAATGTGACAAAAGCTACAGCATCAAGAGACCCTTAGAGGAGACCTTTACCTCTAACAAGCCTTACAGAGAAACCCATCTACACTGAGAGGACATAAGGAGACCAAACATAGGTGTGTGTGTGCGTGTATGTGTGTGTCCGTGCGTATGTGCGTGGACAAAAGAAAATGAGAAAGCAAACAAAAACCATGTAAAATAAAACTAACTGAAATGAAAGCAGAGGTCTTCCAGATACCCAGCAGATATTTCACTCAATGAATAATGAAGGACCCAGCAAACTTTAGAGTGCATCCACCTGTTTCCTCTTCTTTTGTGAGACAAGCCTAAGAAGTCCAGTCAAAGCCACTTGAAAATAAGAAATAATCCATCAGAAATGTTCATGGCTCTGTTAAAAGTAGTTTTTTTAAATTCCTTTAAAATCGTGACAAAATCATAAGCAGAATTTTACTGTAGAAAAATATCATGGGACGGTGAGGAGATGGAGCGAAGACAGGCCTTTAGACGCCGGAGCGGCTGTTCGATTCCCGGCCTCGGCACCTCTGCTGCTTTTCTTCCCCTCTTCTGTCTGAATACAGACAGTAACAGCCGTTTGTGCCACAAAAAACCTTGAAAAAAAATCTGGTGTGTGCAGACGAGTGAGTATTGTATGACAAGAAAAGAACCATTTACATTTCTACTCTCTTGTTTCCTTGCCTCGCCCGTAAACATGCGCATGCCTTACCGTCCACGACGAGTTTATCCCAATCACCAGGCATGTGCCAAGTCAAAGGCTTCTCTATGCAAATCAAGAAACGGCTTTGATGAGATGCCATCTTGTGTTTGGATGTCAGGTTTCTTTGCATTGACAATGCGTCTCACACTGCTTCTCACTCCACATAACCCTGCTTATTTAATCAGCGGGGAACAGCAGGTGTGTTGCATCGCGCTGCAGAGACGACACGGCGAACGCCAGTGTGTAATGAATTGTGCTCCTGCGCACTTACAGATGCGACGCGCTACTTTGCACGAGCACAAAACGGAGCCAAGTCCTACCTGTAGCTGCTCGCTCTCCTCCTGTCCACCCTCCTTAGTGTCTGGATTACTGACACGACACGGATTTTCGACTTAATGGTCTAATGTGTTAAAGCGGGAATCCTTTGTTCATCGGCCACAATCAGCGGCCATCCAGTTGTCGAGATGCAGCGATGTGATAACCAGTTGCCAAACTCTTCTGTCTGCTCGCGGCCAAATGGGCCGAGCTCGCTGGCAAGCCACACCGCAGACAGATAATGTTCTTGTTGTGTACACATATCCCCTCAGCGGCGAGATAAACGCGTTGTAGTTGCAGTGATTATTCACGGGATATTTTTACTTCTCCGCTAATGATCATCTCATCCCTCGGGATTCGTTGTTTTCCTCGGAGTGGGCGTTGATATCCGCGGTATGACGACTGAGGCCGAACACACAGTGAGTCAGCGCCCGCCCGCGAAGCCACATAGGCCGATGCATGCCGACTTCTATCGACCAATTACTCACTGGGTCATCGCTGTGTGAGCAGGCCAACTTGGCTGTCAGCTGTGCCACTGAGCACTGCGTACTGTGTTGGAATGGAGATGAGGGACGATGGGGCGGCGGCGGAGCAGCGGAGGGCTTTTGGGAGGGTTTCTTATTCCGTTGTGTCAGGTTGACAGACCTTACTGGTGGCTCGGCGAATGTCAGCGCTCCGGGACGTGTGGCTGCGGGTCAACTTCTGGGACCTTGGAGAAAATGAGGGAGTCAGACTCCATTTGTTTTCTGTCTCTGTTCCCCGGGGAATCAAAGGGGAAGACATTTCCAGCCGTCCCGCGCGACTGGGTCTGACTCACTTAAGAGTCGCCGTTTTCACCTCTCTCCCTCTCTCTCGCTTTCTCCCAGCTTTGTTCACACATCCAGTAGACATGGCATGGGGGACAGTCGTGGCCTGGCGTCTTCTCAACGGCGGGAGAAGTGGGGGAGTGGAGTGAGGCAGAGAGCTGACTGGCAAAAAGGCAGCTGGAAAGACGAACGGCGCTGTCGGGAAATAAGGAGGGAGCTTTAGAGGAGGCCAAACCCTCTGAACAGGCTTCTTTCTTCATCAGCAGGCAAGTAGATTAGCTGTTTGAGAATGCTGAGGGTATGCCTTTAGTTTAGCTTGGTTTATCGATCGCTTCAAACGTAAGCTAAAAAGACAAACAAGAACGGAGCTCGTCGGGCATACGAATGAAATCGTTCGAGTCGAGAAAAAAAAAAGGTACAATTCCTTTCCTCCCTTTGATTAAATCACCCTCACATTGTTATTTACATCCTAAATCAGGGGAGTCCAACTCCAGTGGTCCAGAGCTACCACTCTGCAACTTTTATATCCATCCGTGCTCCAATGCACCCAAATGAAATTCCTGAATTCCCTCTCCTGCTGACATTGAGCTCTGCTGAGGCCTGGTAACAAGCGGATCATTCGATTCAGGTGCTGCAGAAGAGAAGCATCTGAAAGTGGCAGGATGGCAGAGGACTGGACTGGACTGGACTGGAGCGCCCCTGTCCTAAATAATACAGCTATCCCATACTGTGTTTTCTAATTTCCCACATTTTTACCATCGCTTGCCTGCTCATCAGAGTCCATCAGCAGGATGACTGGAAATCAGTCTCGGGGCATTTCTAATACTTTCTGATGCCTTTTGACCTTTTCCAGGCATTAGTAGCATAGACTTAAATAATATTTCTACCACAACACATTTTGAAATTCGCTGGAAGTGAAAAGTGTCTTCCACTAAAGATAAATGTTGAACATTTGAATTTGATCCAATCAAGCACTTTCAGTCTTTTATTAGTAAAACTCTGTATTCCCTCTTTCCTTCATTGTGCAGAATCCGGATTGTTTTTCTTTTCTTTTTTTTTTCTTAGTTTGTTTAACATATAAATGTTGCAGATGTTTTTTTGTAGGTATTAGCCAGACTTTGACACAGTGAGCCTTCGCAGTACAAATGCACATTATGAAAATTTGGTGGTCTGTATATCTTGATTTCCCCCAAATTGCACTTTTTGCTTTTTTCATTTGTGTGTGTCATTATAAATAATTCACTTTGTTCTCATTTATTTTTAGTCTTCAAAACACAGAATCGAAAGTAGCAGCGACGTCATTTTATGAAAAGTCGTAGAACGTCTTGAATGCTGAGATATTTCTCAGAATTTTACCTCAGAAAGATAAAAGTTATTCACAAACCATCTGAGGCCATAAACAGGGTGTCCCATCAAGTTCCTAAAAACTACAAAATAAGAAAATATCTAAATAAATAAAAACTTGTAAAAGTGCAGAGAGAATGGCGTGAAAAGTGGTTGTTGCAACTCCTCCTGTAGCATCTTCCTCATTTGACGTCGGTCACTTTGCCAGATCAAAACAAGTTTACACCAGCAGGCGATCACAGTGAATTGCTCACAGTTCATTTTTATTATGAAACTGATGACGCAGTAAAAACCTGTGACAAATCACAATAATGACGAGGATGTAAATAAGGCACGATCAAACATGTCGGCGCTGCAGCAATTAATTTAATTTAGCATGTTTTCATCATCGTGACTCACTTTTCTTATTCCAGTCTAGATTCAACGGTCGGTTCATTTCTATCAGCTGATTACTGGGGGCGTGTTTGGGTTTATAGTTTTTCTCATTTTGTTTCGTGTATCAAAAAATATCACAGCCAAAACTAGATGCATTTTTGTTTCTTTGTTGTTTTTTTCAGAAAGTCTTAAGAGTTCAAAACTACCAGGCCATATTCTGTTCCTGTCTCCTGCCTCAGCCTCTCTTTCAGCTGCTGGATGAAACACTCTTAAGCTATAAAGCAAAATTTTTAAGCTAATTCAGAAAAAAATATTTGCGATCGAAGACGGAAATGAATGTCCTTTCATGAAAAGTCAGGCTTTGTAGTTAATAATTTCTTGTTGCTCTTTTAGTGCTTTTGTCTCTGTTTCTGTTCAGCAGGTGTCTGCAAGGAAAGCTCTCCAGCTTTATCATTCTGCTCAGGAACTGTTTATTGTGCTTAACTTGGCTAATGAGATAAAAGCTTTTCAGCCGCGCAAGAACCAGTTTTATTTTGAATTTGTGGGTGAAAAGGAAAACGCTATATGCTACAACATAACAGCGAAAAGCAAATCATGCCAGAGAGATAATATATTTTTGCTCAAACCAAACGGCTCTAATTCAGATTTATGGGAGCCCCTCCTGGCGGAGCGCAGCTCCGGCAGACCGGCTGCAAGGCCCGAGAAGGAGGAAAATCAAAGATGCTGTGCAGTTCCATAATAATGTTTATTTCAGTTTGGCCTCCTTAGCGCAGCATTAGACCGCAATTCAATATCATAAATCACATGGAGTATGAATGGTCTCAGTTGGGACTTTGTGTGATTTTCTAGAAGGTATCGAGTGTCCGGCGGATTCCCCGTTAAGCGATACGACGCCTGATTGTTCAATAGGTGTTTTGAACGTGCTACAGACGTCTGTGGTGAGAAGTCTGCTTATCAATGATCTGAAACCCAAGCAAGAGAATTTGAAAGGAGGACTGTTTGTGTTGGCTTGATGGCAAACCCACAACATGATCGTCTCGACTTTAGTCGATGCAGCACTTCAGGCTAGTTTTTTGTACCGTTTGCAGCACGGCTGCTGCCAAGTATCTTGAGGTCTTTCCACTTCCTTACATGCAGCAAAAAATTATCTTACTAATCACCTGAAAAGTTTTTATTCTCAAAAGGCCTGAAAGTTTTGAAAATGTTGCTAGAAAGTTAATGAAAATCACAGGAATAGAAATTCCTTTCATCGTCCCGTAATACGGAAATTCCAGTGCGACAGCAGAAGGTGACAGGCAGTCAAAGCAGATTCACACAGAGATGGAATATGAAAAATACATAAAACTACTAAATAAAGACTAAAGTACTGTACAGCAAAGATAGAATTTTAACATAAATACCACCAGGCGTGTTATTTATGTAAAATAACAATGTGCAACCAAAGCAATGTGCAACCAGATAGGTCAATTTAAATTTTTTTTTTTTCAAAATGTGCATGTTAGTGGCGATTAGTGACCATAGGAAACTGTACAACAGAAGAGATGTGCAGATACCAGCAAAATGTAATTCAAGAGTAAAAACTGTAAATAACTGTGATCTTAGTATTTCCAATTGTTGACTACATGATGTGTTTATGATGTTTTTATGTTTTCATGACGTGAAGCACTTTGAATTATTGCCTTGTTTATGAGATGTGCTGTACAAATAAAACTTGATTGATTGAAACTGATTGTGGAGGCGTAGAAACCTCAGGCAGACCGACAGACACAGCATGCTAGCAGTGTTAGCTGCTCCTTAAATATGTAGTTAGCTTTATAAAATACAATGAACTGTTTCTTTCATGTGTCAACGCTGCTACCTAACGGTGGCAGGCCTTCTCGAGACTAATTAGAAACCCTGCAAGGTGCCATGTGGGCATGCTAATGCTTAGGGTTAAAACTAGCAACGTGTTAGCCTATTAGCAACATGTTTTTGGTTTTCCCAGCCAGTGTTACCTTTAGGTTCCTTATTTTGTGTTCTTGTACATACAGAGACATATTGTTTGCTATATATGTGGTAAAAGACGCAGCTTTGTTTTAATGAAGAAGATCCAGGCAACGATAGGGAAGATATTAGCAACAGTCTTTCGTTGCCTGAGTTTAGCTCATCTCAATATTTCTAGAAAAGATGGATTTGGCCGCCGGAGCAGTGTTTTTTCTTTTAACAACATAAAAAAAAAATGGGGGGGTTGAGGCCCCAAATAATGCACTGGTATTTTTGCTTGCTTAATTGTTTTAATTACATAAGTCTATTAATATATCAAAGCTAAATGGCTAAGTGGTACTTTACATGTCCGGTTCTGCAGTATTTCTATAGTTCTGAGGAAACAACAAACTCCAATGAGCCAAAGACATGAAGACATGATGCACAAAAAGAACCAGATGATAAAAATGAAAATAAATTTGCAATTCTAAATCATTTGTGAAAATAAAATTAGCTTTCTGTCAGCCTCACTAAATCTCAACTTCTACTGAAGAACTTTAAAAGCCTATTAAGGAGTTTTAATGATCTGTTCTTTAAACAGAGATATGAATAAAATATATTTTACAGACATGCCTGCACTAAAGCCATTTAATTCTCCTCTCCAGCTGTTCTAGAGAAATCCTATTTTGGACTCTGTGTTTGGTGAATGTATCTGCGGGGTGGACAGTTTTTTTTTTCTCTTGTTTTCATTTGCAGTATTGAATCATCCTCTCCACCCACTGGTGTGCAACTGAATTTCTGAGAATAAAAGAACATTTTCTCACTAAAAGCCCAGTTGACTTTAGCCTGTCCTTAATGTCATGTTTCATCCAAAGTTTAAAAACAGTCTCAAGCGGAGATGGTGAGGTCTGTGAATTACAATCTACAGGCTGGTTATTATAGATCCCCCCCCCAAGATACTGAGCAAAAACTACCAAGCAAAGCCACCTCACTGTAGAGTACAAAAGATTCAGAAGTCTGCCAACACAGAATTGATCTGTAACAGTGGCACATATGAGTGACTGCACAGAATCCCAATCATGTTGAGAGGACAAAAACTTAGGAAACACAACAGACACAGCATAACTTCTGAGGGCTGAGTGACAAACGGTCCAAGGAAGGAGCAGAAGTTGTCAGCAAAAGACTCCTGCAGACACAAAACCCAGACAGTGGAAGTGGAGTAGTTAAAGCCGTATATTAACACTGGAGTCTTTGTGTCCTGTGTATTAGAAATAAATCCAGTACAATGTCTACGAAGACAGTGAAAGCTGTAATGCTCCACTTGTGAAAGTAAATCTGTTGGGCTTTTCTGTGGCACTCCCTAACCCTGACCCTGATTGCGGTACTGTCACACAGAACACGTTGAAGAAAAAGAGAACAGCTCCCAAAAGGGGGGGAAAATTACTTGTTGAGACGAAAAAAAGTCAGAGTACAAACTACGTAATCGTTTGTGGCTGCAAAAGCACAGACGAGCCGATGTGCTCCGAGCCGATCCCTTTACACCTCTGAAAACTAACAATAGAGACACGGAGCACCAGCCACTAGAGCAAGGCTCATGACCCACGTTCTGTTTTACACCATATGATATCGATGTGCATGTGTTTCACTCACCTAGTGAACAACAAGGGACCAGGACACACTGCCAGGAGGAGGCAGGTTCACGGAGGCAGAGTGACGCTTTGGAGCAACCTTCTGCTCTGGGTGCTGCTGTCCACAGGATGTTACTTTGACATGCCATCTATCTAAGAGGTTCACGTCCCTGGTAGATTTAGATAGGACAACGTCACCAACACCGTTTTATTAGGGATAGTAACACTTCAGATCTTACAACCCCCTGACTGTCGTGTTCAAAATACATGAACGTAAATGGGTTTGTGAAGACACACCGGTGTAGGAAGTGCTACATTTTTCTAATTTCTACCAACTCCTTTTTGAAAAATGTGTTTATTATGTCTGATAGGTTCAATTGGGTGTGTGTGTGTGTGTTTTATGTCCAAAGTTTGCTTCTTATTGCAAAAGACACAGACACCTTAAGGACAATAAAGCAACATAAAGAACATACCAAATAAAAAATTTAACTTCTTTTCACATCCATTTTATTAAAATTTTCACCCATCTCAGTGAACATTGGGGAAAATCTGCATTCACGTTACTGCCATGATGTGCTTTTAGTTGGCAGGCAAACCCAGAGGCAGACGGTGAGGTGAGCATTTAATAATCACAACAAAAAGGAGATACGTTATAATAAAGCACGGAGGAAAGTGGAGCATATGAAGAGCAACAGGAGAAGCTGAAGCACAGAGGAGAGCGATTGTAGACAAAAGGCAGACGGTTTATTACTAACAGGGTGCAGCTGGGAGAGGAGGCAAACAGGTAGACTGAGGGAAAATTAATAATTAACATCGGGAGCCGAGCCGAGACTTAAAGAGGCAACAATACACGGTGGAAAGAACAATACTAATCGAGGATACAATAAGCAGAAAGAGCAGAACAGCAGAATAAAACTGAACACAAGGACATGAACTGATATGGCAAGACAGTCTGTCAACAGTTAATACAGCAACTGAGTGGAATTATGGCAAGACCTAATTGGATATAAATAAACAATTAAGAGGTGGTGAAGACACCAGACATGAATAAAACCAATGAAGCCAATGATCATAACGATTTCAGCAACCAAACTCTTTTTTTGTAATCATTGTTGGCCAGTTTTTTTTTTTGCAAATTTCCACTTGAAATTTGAGATTCTGTGAATGGAGCTTAAACTTCACTTTAATGTTCAGATTAAGCAGATTATTTATCAGATTCAAGTCAGGACTCTGGATGGGCCTCTTCCAATCACAAGAAACTTGGTCAGTACAATTAAAGATCATACCTGTTAGGGGTGTGAATGATTTTGGGCTCAACACTTTTTATAGAGTCTGCAACATACTTGTGTACATATGATTTCATGAAAACAGCATTCCCTGACAGCTGTGGCCTCGGGGAATGGCTCAAGTATGGTTTGTGGAGCACAACAAGAAGTCTGAGGTTTTCCCTCGGCCTCCCAATTCCCCCAGATCTCAAACCAAACGCAGCTCATCTTACAACTTCCGAGATCTAAAGGATCCGCCGCTAACATCCAGATGCAACAGCACAACCTCAGAAGTCCATGCCTCTACAGATCAAGAATGTGTAAATAAAAGGGAACCAACACACACTCTCTTAAAGGGGCAGTGTTATGTATTTTCAAAGCATTTCATAACACTATCAAGAAACTATGTTACCTTCAGCTCTAAAAATCATATTTATATCAAATATGAGTTAAGAAATATTCGGCTTTGTAATTTATCGCCTTAAAATGGGGCGTCTGTCTCTTTAAGAAACTCCTGCTCTTTCTGAAACTCCGCCTTCAGGAAGTCGTCACAACATGGCTCCTCTATTAACCCTTTAACAACGTCTTTACCAGTGCTGCACTGAGAAGTAGTTTGCTTAATGAACTCAGCTCCACCAGGTGTTTGCTAACTGCTGCCTGGTCTGAAGGAGCCGAGTGGGGGATTGGCAGTGGAGGGCTGCTCTGAGATTCAGAAGCTCAGAGGAGGAGCTGCGCCTGGAAGGCGGGGCTGGGTCCAACCAGCTGAATGGTTGCCGCGGGAAATGAAATGATTTCTTAAACATGCATGAAAAAATTAAAGCAACACTTCAGGTATGTTTTTGATGAGGGGATAACATTATAACATGATGCAAAGCTCAAAAATAGTTGACTTTACATCATGCTGCCCCTTTAAGTAGGTAATCATAATGTTTATAATTTATACACAAAGGAAGAAGCTCTAGTTTTCTTCCAATTATGTAGTTTCAGTAAACATTATCAATCGATATCCCTCATTACCAGCACCGCAATGTTACATTTAACATTCAACTTTATTTCCAACTAGTCATTTTGCTTAAACTTCCATAAAAATTCTGTGATGGTTACATAATTTAAGCTTCTACTTTAGCGTCTTGTCTCGTTTTTGCTGAAGATCATACCAAAAACAGAGCCGAAGCACTTAGCATTTGATTT
Organism: Poecilia formosa; assembly: GCF_000485575.1. Taxonomy (NCBI): domain Eukaryota; kingdom Metazoa; phylum Chordata; class Actinopteri; order Cyprinodontiformes; family Poeciliidae; genus Poecilia; species Poecilia formosa. The sequence continues at coordinate 2,451,771 of NW_006799968.1, read as the reverse complement.
TACAAAAGTCTCTCACGGCGAGTTCTTCCTTTTCCTGCTGATAAGTGCATATTTTTTTTCCAATACATTTTTATAAGACAGAACAATAAAACCAAAGCCTGAAAATGGATGGTTGTCTGAGGGCGTACATTTTGCAGGCTGGAGGAAACGGTGACCTGGTTCACTCTAGGCTATCTTTAGTGACACCTCTGTGTACTCGGATCGCAGCAGGTGGCGGCACAAAACGTTCCGCCACCTTTCCATCCCATGTGTAACGTAGCTTGAGTCAGCCTAAAAAAAACAGCGTGAGCAGCTATACACACCAGTAGGAATCATGAAAACCTGTCGCCTTTTCCAGTGGGAAGAGTATTATCCATCCCCTCGCTGCCATCGCATTTGAAAAAGCACAAACAGGAGAATATTTTAACATCATAATCTACTTTTTTTTGTGTGTGTGTTTCAGGACCTGCATAACCTCTATTGAGTTTATATCCGCAATAATTTCAGCAAATTATGTCTGACTTGAACTAAATATAACTGGAAGAAAAACTAGAAATTGCTTATTGGAACGGAGACCCTCGCAACCTTATTCAATCTGGGGGTGACGTGACTTCCACGAAATCTGAAATGAGAGCCAAATGGAGGCTTGTCATGGTTTGTTTATTCAGCACCCATCTACCAGGAAGAATTATATGAATAATAATTTCTTATCCTTCCATTCCATCTGCTAAATTAGAGGAGACATGAGTGATTATTCAATTTACCACCTCCTCCAAGAATCCTTTTAGCATTGCTGGCTTTATCGGAGAAGTTTGACTGTAGCTCACTTTTTGGGGTTGAAATCAAACTCTGGCGTGAAAATAAAAGTGTTAAACTAATATGTGTCAGGGAGCAACACTAAGTAAGAAAAAAAAAATCTTAATAGTCAATGTAAAGCAGCTTAAAAAGCTAACTTAGGATACAGAATTCCAGTTATGCTAATATTATTTACTTATTTTGAAACAATTTGTTCAGGACTTCTTTCTGCCTCCATTTCTTGCAGAAATAATCTGCATCAGTTTAAATAACCAGACAACAGCTTACACATTTTAGAAATAGCAGCATGTTATTCATCTCAAAAGTTTAAAGTTAGCATTGTTCTCAGACCCTCTCAGATTGAAGAGGGTCTGAGAGGCATGTCACCATTCAGTTTCTTAATTTGGTATTAGCCATTAGCTAATACCAAATGTGTTCCAGATGAAGACGCCAGTCAACTGAATTAATTTTGATTGAATAAATTAAATAGAAATTAAAGAGTTTTTTTTTTAAAAAAAGCTTTTTGTATAAGATTTGTTCTTGTTTTTTATTTGTACAGCTTTACAAGGAAGCCAATACATGCAGACTTGTGCTTCAGGTTTGTGCTTTGATTCTACATTTTGATCCCAGTGTCTGTCTTCCTTCTTCCAATATTGTTGCATTTTCTGTCTTGTGAAGAAAAGAAGAAAAAAAAACAAAAAAACAGAAATCACCTTCACATCCCTCCCATAAAAAAATCCAAAAGATACGGTGTTACAAACAAAAGACAGGCAGCGTTCCCGAGTCTGCAGATATGGATCGCCATCGGTTCCCATGACGTTCTGTTTTAATCACCTGCTGCCTCCACAGCGCTGCTGGCTCGGTCTGTGCTGCCAATTTGTGATGTTTCCAGTTGGGATGTTCTCTTTTCGGTTCTGGGTTGAAGTTTAAAATAGGACCTTCGCCTTTGGGTGTCTTGCACAGGTGTCTCAGGGCTTCCTTTTGACAGTGTAGACATCTAATGACCATGTGAAGTCCTCCAGCCCTGAAAGCCAAAAAAAATGCTCACCAAATCCTCCAAGCTCAGTAAACCTAGACACAGGTGATTCGTTTCACCTCTTCTTTTACGCTACAGTCAATTAAAAACATCTCAGGTTTTTTGTACCTCAAAATGACTGACGAGTTGTTTACGGCGCGTTTCTGATAATAGAAAGTCTTACAATTTATTTTCAATCTGAACAAAGACGTGAAACTTTATAGTTGCTTCCATTTGTCAGATGTTTTGTAGTGTAAAAATAATAATGGACAAAAAAGTCTGCCTGGAAGAAACATGGCTGATTCCCCCACAGAGTCTGATGTCCAAACTCAGAGTCCTTAGTCTGTTTTCAGTCACATAGAGGCGACACAGTGTTACTTATTTATTTTTTATCCTGAGATACTCTCTCCTCTCACTTTAAACCCACACAGACAGTAACGATAGTGAGTCTCAGACACACTTTGAAACTTCCTCATACTTATAATGGCTTTTTTACAGCTACCTTATTTTTAAGAATAATGTCAGTCTTGACTTTTTGAAGAATGCAAACACAGACCTGTGGATTAAAAAAAAAAGCAGAATAAATTTTAAAATAACAGAAACACATTGTCCAAAGCAGGTAATCTGACTACGTGCAAAGAAAATCCAGAACTGTAAGTACAGATAACTACTGCAGTAAATGGAAAAAATCCAGGTCATTACTTTGTAGAAATCAGTTTTGAATTTATATCTGATTTATAACAGCAAGAACGATGGTAAAAGATCCAGGGGGGTGAATACTTTTTAGAGTAACTGCCTTCAGTTTGGACATAATCTGCTACATTTTGTCCAAATACGACGACGATATCGCCAAGCTGCGATGTTTTTACATGTGCCGTGGTAATCACACACCGGCTCGTCCAACTTTGCCACTTCTAATTAATATAATTTTCCTCTAAGCTGAAAATGACTGAGCTCCGACTCTGTTTCAGAAAGCCCTTTACAAAATTTAATGTCGGTGCTATGAAGACAGAATGTGTTAATTACAATATGCTTTCAGCAAATTCCTCCTGTCAGTCACTTGAGATTAAGGTGCAGCTCCGGCTCTCCTGCCTCCGTTCATTTATGTGACAAAACAGAAAATAGTTAACAGTTAATTAGGAAGCACAGGTGCTCTCAAAAGCTCAAACTGGTGTATTTTGTAATAAATGACTGAATCCAGGCATGTCACCACTCAGTTTCTTGAGCACCACATTTCATTCTACCTTTCTTAAGTTCGGTGAGTAATACTCCATGTCAGACAATTAGCGATTAGCAGAGGTTTATCACAGTGTCAGCATAATGTGCGTTGATGTAGAAATGCTGGTGCTATAAGTTAAATCAATAAGTTTCAGAAATGTAATTCTGTGTGGATAATAAAGACGATGGCAATAATTGATAATATCTTACAGACTGGATCCGACTCAATCTGTCAACCAAAAGAATTTAAATACCATTCCTTCATCGGATCCGATTCAGGCCATAAAGGCAATGTTCTGTGAAAAGGGCTTCCAGTGGCGTCTCTTCAATATATTAACGGCACCTTTTTGTAGTCAAACTATTTCAGTGGGCTGAACATGTCCTTCACTCTAAATCAAATTCATGTTGGATTGGAGTCAGTGATGTTGCTTTTGAATCGTTGTCTGTCGAATGTAAGGGTCACTGCAGCATCCAGGAAATCGATACAACAATCTTAGAAAGTACCTTTTACCCTATTGACCCTCTGATGAACGAGAATGAAAGAGGTAACAAAAGGTAGTGTATTTGTGAGGATTTGTTTTTTTGAGTGTATTTCGGGTGTTGTGTTGTCACGTCTTGCCCTTGATTGTTCCCGGCTGTGTCTCGTGTTCCCTGGTTATACCCTGCGTATTTAACCTCACCTGTGTCCCTTGCTCCTTGTGGGGTCCTAGTCGTAAGTCAAGTCGTGGGTTGTACATACCTGTGTCTGCCTTGCTCCAGTTTTGTGCCTCCGCAGTGCAACCAGTGTCTGGGTTCCTTGTCTTATTGCTCACCTGCGCTGTCTGGACTGTTTTCTGACTGATCTCCATTAAAACCATCATTCTGCACTTCTGCCTGGGTCCAACCGAGTTTCTCCTCAACACCAAACACCCCACATTACGACAATATTCAAGACCCTTAAACAGGCCAGTATTCTGTCCACAAGGACAATATCCACTGGCAGCCCCCAGCGTCGTGTTCTCGCCCCACTCCAGTTCTTCCTGTACGCAAATGATCGCTGCTCAGTGTACCCTTTTTTTTTTAACCCTTGTGCATGCGAGGACTGAGGGAAACGTAGTGGACTGTGGTAAATGATACAAGTTTTATGTGTGTGGGGTTGGTTGGACCCCATTTGTAGACACAAAGGTTAAGTTTGCAGATGACTGTCAGTGGTCTGATCCAAGTCAACAATATGTCTGAATTCAGACAGGAGGTAGATTGTTTCGTCCGCTGACGTAGTCACAAGTACCTGAAGCTGAACTTGCTTAAGACGCTGGAGATGACAATGGACTTTCAGAGGACACTCCCCACACTACGTCCCCTTCACCATAAACAACAGTGTTCCGTCTACGTTGGGTCACTTTGGGTTCTTGGAAACCAGTTTGTGGGGACTTGAGATGGTCCTCACACGGAGGCACCGTCTGGAAGAAGGCAAAGCAAAGACTGTATTTCCTGTGCCAAGTCAAGAGCTAACACCTACAGGAGCTGCTGGCCGTCTTTAGCACGGCCATTATTCAGAAAGGACAAGCAGGTATAGACAATGGTGATTTATTTCTTCTAAAGATTATATATTAATGTCTGTATGATGTCAGAATGTGAAGCCAAAGTGAAAGCCCTTATCTGTGCACACAAACTTTTTCAATAAAGTTAATTTGAAATTTTATCTTAATTTAAGATTTCTTTGGAGCTCTGACAAAGATTAATATATATTTAGCTACTGGAACTATAAGTCAGGCATTGTAAGAACAAAATTTACATAACCTCTCCTGACTGTACTCGGTTTTGTTAGTTTATGTGAGCTAAGTAAGGCTGGTAAAAGTGGTCATTACTGCTACAAATATTTAATTTCCCTCCTAAAATAAGAAGTTTACCCACAATGCAATTTCCTAGAAGCGTCAAAGAAAAAGTCAATCCGGAAAACCTTTGAGGAAATCCTGCTTTGTGTAAAAATATGCTGTGTCCTCATTTGCTCCTCGGGGCCCGTCTTCCGAGAGATGCTTGTTCAGCATGCAGACGAAGGAGCTATTTGAGTGCAACACGCAGACAAGCAGACAAGGTGTAATCCGTAGATAAACACTGACAAGGAGCAGGCAAACAGGAAGCCAGCAGGAATAAAAGATGGCTGCACCTACAAAAGCACACTGCTGGCCAGCGAAGGCAAACAAGCCAGCTGGAGGCTGCCAGCACAGCTCAATTTACATTACATTCTACAATCAGCGCTTGATTGACATTGAGAGGCTGCATTCAGGATAACAAAGAGGGCCCACTCTGTTTGAGGATGAAGGGCATGTTTCTACAACAACAAGCGAGTCACGCGTCGGTGGAGTATGACGGGCCGTTTCCGCACAAAATCGGTTTCACCGCACTCACATTACAGACATCCGAGATTGGATTTTGACTTGACATTTTAGTAAAATAAGATGTTACGATTAGACAAAATGACCATTTGAGATGTCAGTAATTACATTTTGATTGGTATAAATAATGACAGAATTGTGTGGAGGCTTCAATTAGATATCTACCATGAATTATTGACTTTCTGAAGCATATTTCAGATATTCCATAATTATTAAAGTAAATTTGAGATATCACTTTTTGTTCTGATTAGTGATAATTCTAGCGAAAGATCTTAAATGACACCATACTTCAAGATATCTTAAATGTATTTTTTAGATATAAATTTGATTAGTGGAATTTAAATAGCAGATAATTTGATGTCTCCAAATGAATTTGATAAATCTTTAATTAGATCACTTTTCTTCTTTGATACATCCTGAATATCTGACTAGTTAGAATGATGTTACTGATATCTTGAATTAGTGTTGTCTGGTCAAAATGTTACAGACTTATGTAGCATTTTTTACATTTCCATAAAAAACAATGAAAAAAAAATGAAAAAAGATTATTGAACATTTTCAGAATGGGAATGGGTTCACAGGAGAACTTTTAGCTTTTCAGAGCCGTTACTGATCGCAATGTGTTTGTCGGAAGTGAATCAGTTCTTGGCAGATTTCTGAAGCAGTTCACAAAGTTTTGCATTCATTCTCCTTTTATCCCAATCTGCTGAGCTCTTTCTAGATTCTAGCCAAATTTTCTGACCGTTCTGCGCAGGACACCAACAAATTCTGCAGGCAACTATTTGGACAGCTCAGTGGCAGCACCAGGGGGCTTACTAGTATATTATCTCCAAATCTCAAAATATAATTGTCATATAATTGTGATAATTACGGTCAAGATATCTTAAATTGTCTGCGACAGACTGGCGACCTGTCCAGGATGTACCCCGCCTCTCGCCCGGAACGTTAGCTGGAGATAGGCACCAGCACCCCTCCCGACCCCACTGAGGGACAAGGGTGTTCAGAAAATGGATGGATGGATATCTTAAATTGTAATTATGGATATGTGACCTATCAAATGAGAAATCTGGTGATGGCACTTGAGATGTCTTAAAAATAATTTTTGCTTATCAAAACAGAATTGGAGACATCTTGAATTATTATTCTCAATCAACACAGATATATCAAATTACCATTCCAGATAGTCAAAATGCATTGTTAGACATTTAGAATGCAATACTGTCAGATAAACTTTATATTAAAAAGGCCTGCCACATATATAGGTAAGAAATCATTTATACCTTGGCAACCTGCTCGTAAAATTACATACAGATTATTGAAGATGTAAACAGTTCCAAAGATTATTAGCACTGGAGTTCAGCCTTACTGATATGTTAAATGTTTAATAATACGCATGTAGGGTATGCCTTACTGCAGCCTCTGTGGCTGAGGTCTGAGGCTCAGCAAATGATTGGTCAAATCCGTTTTGCCGGACACCACACCTGATTTGCAAATGAAAAGATATTTTTAGGGAACAGAATATTACTGTAGATAGTAATTAAAATGATTTTAAATGTGAATGAAATGCTCGTAATGTTAGCTTAATTCAGCTGTGTAATTTGTTTCTGCAAAGAATTTGAACCATCTCGTCCAATCAGAGCTCACCTCCACTAAGCAGAATCTGAGTTAAACACAACCTGAGGGGAGATTTAGACTGAGGAAATGTGTTGTATATTTTCAGGCTTTTAGTCGACTGGTCGGGTTACAGGTTACTGGAGCAATAATAAATAAAAAATGACTTACGAATCAGCATGAGTCTGTTTGTGCTTTTTTTTTTCTCTTCTTTTTGTCTGAAAACAAAAATGATTTTCTTTTCCCAAGACGGCAGCCATTTTCATTTTGCACCGGCTGCGACTCAGACTGGATAAGCTAATCAGCTCACGCCTCAGGGATTACATTTCTTACCATATCTCTGCCACCAGTCAGGTTAAGAACGCTGTCACGTTGCAACAGTTTTTTTTTTTACTCACTCATTTAAAATTATTATTTATTTTTTTTTACTATTATTATTAAAGCTCCATTTTAAATCAGGATTTGGATAAAGTCACCGACTCGGTTAATTGGTTTCCATTCCATTTTCCATTTTCCATTCCAAGGATTGTGAAGCAGTCTGCTGGCAGCAGCGACTTGGACTGAAGCTCTGCTGACTCACACCATGTCACAACTCCACTTCGCTCCGTCTGTGTGAAGCACTTGGTAGCTACTTTAATGCATGTTCAGGTAAGTGTGAGCAGAATGCAAAACACTTCCGGGTTTTAAAAAGGTTTTTCTGAATGATGCTACTTGGATTTAAATGCTGTACTGTAAAGTGATGTCATCAGCGTGGCCACTAATATGACAACCAAATGGCAACGTGGCATTGTGAAGGTTATTTAATTTAAACTTTAACCTGACTGACCTGAACCTGCGTGTTCACCAAACCCACAGACGGAAGAACGCACAAGAATCCTGCACAAGACAAAGGCATGACTGGAAGTTAAATACGACTGGAGACGGGTGAGGAGGATGACTGCTCAGGGCAAAAACATAAGAGAAATTAACACAGGAAGCAGACTAGACAGAGACCACAGGAATAAATCCAAACAAGAACTAAAACCTTTAAAGGATATCAGAACCTGCTCAACACAAAAACTAAAGAAAACCAAAACGTGGAGA
>NW_006799968.1:2381619-2443685 GCF_000485575.1 Poecilia formosa | reverse complement strand
GGGTGAATACTTTTTAGAGGAACTGCCTTCAGTTTGGACATAATCTGCTACAAACATTTTGTCCAAATACAACGACGATGTCGCCAAGCTGCGATGTTTTTACATGTGCTGTGGTAATCACACACCGGCTCGTCCAACTTTGCCACTTCTAATTAATATAATTTTCCTCTAAGCTGAAAATGACTGAGCTCCGACTCTGTTTCAGAAAGCCCTTTAGAAAATTTAATGTCGGTGCTATGAAGACAGAATGTGTTAATTACAATATGCTTTCAGCAAATTCCTCCTGTCAGTCACTTGAGATTAAGGTGCAGCTCCGGCTCTCCTGCCTCCGTTCATTTATGTGACAAAACAGAAAATAGTTAGCAGTTAATTAGGAAGCACAGGTGCTCTCAAAAGCTCAAACTGGTGTATTTTGTAATAAATGACTGAATCCAGGCATGTCACCACTCAGTTTCTTGAGCACCACATTTCATTCTACCTTTCTTAAGTTCGGTGAGTAATACTCCATGTCAGACAATTAGCGATTAGTAGAGGTTTATCACAGTGTCAGCATAATGTGCGTTGATGTAGAAATGCTGGTGCTATAAGTTAAATCAATAAGTTTCAGAAATGTAATTCTGTGTGGATAATAAAGACGATGGCAATAATTGATAATATCTTACAGACTGGATCCGACTCAATCTGTCAACCAAAAGAATTTCAATACCATTCCTTCATCGGATCCGATTCAGGCCATAAAGGCAATGTTCTGTGAAAAGGGCTTCCAGTGGCGTCTCTTCAATATATTAACGGCACCTTTTTGTAGTCAAACTATTTCAGTGGGCTGAACATGTCCTTCACTCTAAATCAAATTCATGTTGGATTGGAGTCAGTGATGTTGCTTTTGAATCGCTGTCTGTTGAATGTAAGGGTCACTGCAGCATCCAGGAAATCGATACAACAATCTTAGAAAGTACCTTTTACCCTATTGACCCTCTGATGAACGAGAATGAAAGAGGTAACAAAAGGTAGTGTATTTGTGAGGATTTGTTTTTTTGAGTGTATTTCGGGTGTTGTGTTGTCACGTCTTGCCCTTGATTGTTCCCAGCCGTGTCTCGTGTTTAACCTCACCTGTGTCCCTTGCTCCTTGTGGGGTCCTAGTCGTAAGTCAAGTCGTGGGTTGTACATACCTGTGTCTGCCTTGCTCCAGTTTTGTGCCTCCGCAGTGCAACCAGTGTCTGGGTTCCTTGTCTCATTGCTCACCTGCGCTGTCTGGACTGTTTTCTGACTGATCTCCATTAAAACCATCATTCTGCACTTCTGCCTGGGTCCAACCGAGTTTCTCCTCAACACCAAACACCCCACATTACGACAATATTCAAGACCCTTAAACAGGCCAGTATTCTGTCCACAAGGACAATATCCACTGGCAGCCCCCAGCGACGTGTTCTCGCCCCACCCCAGTTCTTCCTGTACGCAAATGATCGCTGTTCAGTGTACCCTTTTTTTTTTTTAACCCTTGTGCATGCGAGGGCTGAGGGAAACGTAGTGGACTGTGGTAAATGATACAAGTTTTATGTGTGTGGGGTTGGTTGGACCCCATTTGCACCGTCTGGAAGAAGGCAAAGCAAAGACTGTATTTCCTGTGCCAAGTCAAGAGCTAACACCTACAGGAGCTGCTGGCCGTCTTTAGCACGGCCATTATTCAGAAAGGACAAGCAGGTATAGACAATGGTGATTTATTTTGTCTAAAGATTATATATTAATGTCTGTATGATGTGAGAGTGTGAAGCCAAAGTGAAAGCCCTTATCTGTGCACACAAACTTTTTCAATAAAGTTAATTTGAAATTTTATCTTAATTTAAGATTTCTTTGGAGCTCTGACAAAGATTAATATATATTTAGCTACTGGAACTATAAGTCAGGCATTGTAAGAATAAAATTTACATGACCTCTCCTGACTGTACTCGGTTTTGTTAGTTTATGTGAGCTAAGTAAGGCTGGTAAAAGTGGTCATTACTGCTACAAATATTTAATTTCCCTCCTAAAATAAGAAGTTTACCCACAATGCAATTTCCTAGAAGCGTCAAAGAAAAAGTCAATCCGGAAAACCTTTGAGGAAATCCTGCTTTGTGTAAAAATATGCTGTGTCCTCATTTGCTCCTCGGGGCCCGTCTTCCGAGAGATGCTTGTTCAGCATGCAGACGAAGGAGCTATTTGAGTGCAACACGCAGACAAGCAGACAAGGTGTAATCCGTAGATAAACACTGACAAGGAGCAGGCAAACAGGAAGCCAGCAGGAATAAAAGATGGCTGCACCTACAAAAGCACACTGCTGGCCAGCGAAGGCAAACAAGCCAGCTGGAGGCTGCCAGCACAGCTCAATTTACATTACATTCTACAATCAGGGCTTGATTGACATTGAGAGGCTGCATTCAGGATAACAAAGAGGGCCCACTCTGTTTGAGGATGAAGGGCATGTTTCTACAACAACAAGCGAGTCACGCGTCGGTGGAGTATGACGGGCCGTTTCCGCACAAAATCGGTTTCACCGCACTCACATTACAGACATCCGAGATTGGATTTTGACTTGACATTTTAGTAAAATAAGATGTTACGATTAGACAAAATGACCATTTGAGATGTCAGTAATTACATTTTGATTGGTATAAATAATGACAGAATTGTGTGGAGGCTTCAATTAGATATCTATCATGAATTATTGACTTTCTGAAGCATATTTCAGATATTCCATAATTATTAAAGTAAATTTGAGATATCACTTTTTGTTCTGATTAGTGATAATTCTAGCGAAAGATCTTAAATGACACCATACTTCAAGATATCTTAAATGTATTTTTTAGATATAAATTTGATTAGTGGAATTTAAATAGCAGATAATTTGATGTCTCCAAATGAATTTGATAAATCTTTAATTAGATCGCTTTTCTTCTTTGATACATCCTGAATATCTGACTAGTTAGAATGATGTTACTGATATCTTGAATTAGTGTTGTCTGGTCAAAATGTTACAGACTTATGTAGCATTTTTTACATTTCCATAAAAAACAATGAAAAAAAAATGAAAAAAGATTATTGAACATTTTCAGAATGGGAATGGGTTCACAGGAGAACTTTTAGCTTTTCAGAGCCGTTACTGATCGCAATGTGTTTGTCGGAAGTGAATCAGTTCTTGGCAGATTTCTGAAGCAGTTCACAAAGTTTTGCATTCATTCTCCTTTTATCCCAATCTGCTGAGCTCTTTCTAGATTCTAGCCAAATTTTCTGACCGTTCTGCGCAGGACACCAACAAATTCTGCAGGCAACTATTTGGACAGCTCAGTGGCAGCACCAGGGGGCTTACTAGTATATATATCTCCAAATCTCAAAATATAATTGTCATATAATTGTGATAATTACGGTCAAGATATCTTAAATTGTAATTATGGATATGTGATCCATCAAATGAGAAATCTGGTGATGGCACTTGAGATGTCTTAAAAATAATTTTTGCTTATCAAAACAGAATTGGAGACATCTTGAATTATTATTCTCAATCAACACAGATATATCAAATTACCATTCCAGATAGTCAAAATGCATTGTTAGACATTTAGAATGCAATACTGTCAGATAAACTTTATATTAAAAAGGCCTGCCACATATATAGGTAAGAAATCATTTATACCTTGGCAACCTGCTCGTAAAATTACATACAGATTATTGAAGATGTAAACAGTTCCAAAGATTATTAGCACTGGAGTTCAGCCTTACTGATATGTTAAATGTTTAATAATACGCATGTAGGGTATGCCTTACTGCAGCCTCTGTGGCTGAGGTCTGAGGCTCAGCAAATGATTGGTCAAATCCGTTTTGCCGGACACAACACCTGATTTGCAAATGAAAAGATATTTTTAGGGAACAGAATATTACTGTAGATAGTAATTAAAATGATTTTAAATGTGAATGAAATGCTCGTAATGTTAGCTTAATTCAGCTGTGTAATTTGTTTCTGCAAAGAATTTGAACCATCTCGTCCAATCAGAGCTCACCTCCACTAAGCAGAATCTGAGTTAAACACAACCTGAGGGGAGATTTAGACTGAGGAAATGTGTTGTATATTTTCAGGCTTTTAGTCGACTGGTCGGGTTACAGGTTACTGGAGCAATAATAAATAAAAAATGACTTACGAATCAGCATGAGTCTGTTTGTGCTTTTTTTTTTCTCTTCTTTTTGTCTGAAAACAAAAATGATTTTCTTTTCCCAAGACGGCAGCCATTTTCATTTTGCACCGGCTGCGACTCAGACTGGATAAGCTAATCAGCTCACGCCTCAGGGATTACATTTCTTACCATATCTCTGCCACCAGTCAGGTTAAGAACGCTGTCACGTTGCAACAGTTTTTTTTTTTACTCACTCATTTAAAATTATTATTTATTTTTTTTTACTATTATTATTAAAGCTCCATTTTAAATCAGGATTTGGATAAAGTCACCGACTCGGTTAATTGGTTTCCATTCCATTTTCCATTTTCCATTCCAAGGATTGTGAAGCAGTCTGCTGGCAGCAGCGACTTGGACTGAAGCTCTGCTGACTCACACCATGTCACAACTCCACTTCGCTCCGTCTGTGTGAAGCACTTGGTAGCTACTTTAATGCATGTTCAGGTAAGTGTGAGCAGAATGCAAAACACTTCCGGGTTTTAAAAAGGTTTTTCTGAATGATGCTACTTGGATTTAAATGCTGTACTGTAAAGTGATGTCATCAGCGTGGCCACTAATATGACAACCAAACGGCGACGTGGCATTGTGAAGATTATTTAATTTAAACTTTAACCTGACTGACCTGCACCTGCGTGTTCACCAAACCCACAGACGGAAGAACGCACAAGAATCCTGCACAAGACAAAGGCATGACTGGAAGTTAAATACGACTGGAGACGGGTGAGGAGGATGACTGCTCAGGGCAAAAACATAAGAGAAATTAACACAGGAAGCAGACTAGACAGAGACCACAGGAATAAATCCAAACAAGAACTAAAACCTTTAAAGGATATCAGAACCTGCTCAACACAAAAACTAAAGAAAACCAAAACGTGGAGATTGGAATGTAACAGGACTGAAGCATCACGATAATGATAATCAAGGCTAGGATGGAAACAAGACAACGGAGATAATAACAGAGACGGGATCGGACATGACGGCTAGATAAGAAACTGACTGAAACAAAAATCTACTTAAAACAGAACCTAACTGAGCAGAAAAAGAGCTGACATTTGGGTCGTTCACTTTTTAGTGACAAAAACCATAAATATAGAGCAAGAGCTGCAAGGAAATAGTTTGAATCAAAGTGTCGTCACTTGATAGAATGACGCAGTCAAAGTCCAATGATGGCTCTTTGTTATCTGAGGCCAGATTTGAACATTGGTGCGTAAACACTGAAATTACAAATCAGTGAAGGCAGCATGCCCACCTCACTTTGATTTGTCATCAACGGTGAAGCCATCTGCTACAGGGGTGTTTAAACATTTTGCAGCATGGGCCAGAATCCCAAACATAACGGGGGCCCATACCGTTTTCCTGACTTGAAACACAAAATAATGAGAATTATTGAAAAAGTTCATCAATAAATTAAATGACCAATATTTTAATTGAAACAAAGTGGCAACTTTTGTGTCTGAATAAAAGGCCGGATGTTTCCTAACTTTTCGGGTAAGTAAAGTCTTTTAGTCTATTCCTGGCAACAATAAGGAAAACTTTCTTCAAAAAACAAATCTGGTAGAATAATAGTGTAAAAAAAAACTGGTTTTGCTTTTTTTTTTAAGTAAATAGTTGCTGGATATTTTTAGTTATTTAGTAGAAATTTAAATTAAAAGAGAACATGGCTAAAAAAGGAAATGATAAACAGTTCCATTAAAGAGGAGTAAAATTTGTCACTCAAATTTTTGTGCTAGAAAATTATAAAACTTTGCAGATTTGTAGCATCCTTGAACTGCAGTCGGGGGTCACACACGATGATTCCAAGGGCCACAAATGGCCCCCTGGCCACACTTTGGACACCCCTGATATTTAATTTTTCTTCGCTAACTTTATGTTGATCAACCAAGTTAAAATAGTTTATGGTTGAATTTAACATAATGTGGAGAATCTTCAAGCTAACCAACATTTTTACAAAGAACAGGAACATGTTCTTTTTTAAAAAAAAAATATTTTACATGCTGCATGAGGAGCAGAAACTGCCGTCAGCTGTTGAAGCTGGTTTAAATCTGCAGGGCACAGTGTAAGGTTTATTGAGGGAGGTCAGGCAGCCTGTATATCCCACACTGAAGCGTCTCTGGGTCAGGTTTTATATCCGATTCGCATCTCCTGAATGGAAGCCGAGATAAACTGCTGTGGTCAAGATGGCCGACCCTGATACCACCCCCTTTACAGCTGAGGTACCACAAATAATTTTTTTTTTTTTAAAGTCTCGATATGCAACCTCTCCTGAATATTTGAAATCACAACAGAAGACAATTCAGACTATTTGCAAACATAACATTGTCCTCTTTAAACCTGACTGGGTTTTACTAAACTAATTCGAACGGCTGATAAAACACAGAGATACGACAGTGAAATATAAAATATTTTTCATCCTCTAGGTGTGATTCTCTCTCTCTCTCTCTCTCTCTCTCTTTCTCTCTCAGCAGAGCCACAACCACAAGCAAACGCTCTCGGCCCTAAAGCGGAGACGATCCCGGCCCCGAGGCTCACCGCGTGAGAGCCGAGATCAGAGAGGCACTGCCCCGTTCTCTGTCCCCGCTCCGAAAGTGAACTGATTACAAGTGGCTGGCGCTTTTTGCTCCAAGACCCCAAAGACTCTTTTTCTGAGGGAGAGAGAGTTTTGCAGCCTGCGTCGTTATTTTTTTATTTTATTTTTCCTTTGCTTGTTGGTTAGAGAAGACTGTAAGTGCTGGAGGAGATTTGTGCAGGACAAATTAGCCTCATCATAGCTAACCATCCACCGAGCAGGGGATAAGGTCACGCCCGAAGCCATTATGGGGACATGAGAGGTTTTTTCCTTGGCAAGAAACTGCCAAGTATGCAACTATTAGAAAGCCACATAAGTTTCTAGGGGATTAATAATAGCTGGAGCAACTAGCTTTAAAAAAAGAAGGAGACGCAGCTGCTCAGCTCTGACTTGTTTTTTGATTTTTGTTTTTTTGACAGTGCATGAGGAGTGAAGATTTGTGTTCATGTTTCTGAGGTTCTGGTGAGTTTTCTGGCTTGTAAATTATAAAAAAAAAAGAAAAAAATGTTGCTAGGGGCAAATTGATTTCATTTATTTTATTTCACTTATTAGCTGACAGGAACAAAACCACAGAAACATGGAGCAGAACGAGTCTGCAACTGTATCAGTATAGCAGCTATAGCTAACTTACATCTCCAGTCCTCTGGTTGGGCTTTTCCAAGCATTAAAGTACGTACAGTTTATAAATGTAAATACAGTGAGAATACATACATGGTCCCTGCCTACATATTCATGAAATCAATCTTGCAACCTCCAAATTCATATGATAAAAAATAAACATTAAAATATGTACAATAGAGACACAAAAAAATTAATTAGGGCCGTCAACATTAACCTGGACATTTGAACACATTAATATTACATAATGCAGATTGATTGACCTACATACTTTAACCTACAGACCTGTCTCCTGTGGAGGGTAACTTAGGTTACGGCAGCTCGTTTTGGGAGCGATACCCCGATAGCAACATTAAACAAATTTAAATAATTGACTGCGAAAAAATAAACACAGAATACACACGTTTTCTTCCCTACACATTCATAAACAACTTTACCAACTTCAAACTTAAATGAGTTGATTTCATTTGGTGTTGTGCCAAAAATAGATCAGATTGAAGAAGCATCAAGAGAAAACCTCTATAATCGAGAAAGGGACTTTTTGTACTCGCTTCTTTATTTATCTTATAGTCATTAAAGCGAAAGTTTCCACAGAAACACTGACCCTGCGTGCAGAACAGAACCACTCACTGCATTGTGCTGTGCTTTATTCTACATTATGTTACAAAGGTTTGTTTGGCTCGTCGTCGGTGCAGCAGCTTCGTCTGTGGAAGTTTGAGCCGAAGCAGCAGCAGAAAAGACCAAAACAATCACAGCGTAAAGTGGTAGCAGCGAGCGACGGCATCCAGAGTGCGTCAGTCTTACGGCTTACATGTGATATCGCGCAGTTAAAGTTAACCCGTTTGGAAACACAGCTCTGATGGGCTAATTTTCTGCTGGTTTAACCGAAGAGGACGGCGGCACACGAGCGACGAATTGTAAGCTTCTTCATGCAGAAGAAGAAGAAAACAAAAACAGTAACTGTAAACGGGTTAAAGCTGGTTCTGCCTGTAACAGAGCATCACGACGTCGACTCTGGGTCAGTCACAGCAGGCGGACGCTCAGACTGAGCCGGTCAGATTTCAAAGTTTAGTCCTTCCTCTCCACTGAAGCCACATCAGGAGGAGAGACGACTGCAAAGCCAACTGAGCTTCCTTAGAAAGTTGACAAAAAAAAAATTGACAAAATCAACTGAATTTGGCTTTATTTTCTAAAAAACTAGAATGTAATTATGTAATAAGTCCGTATTTCTTAATTGGAACTGTTGATACTGTAAAATGCCTTGAAATGGCATTTGTAGTAAATTTGTGATTTATGAACAAATTGAACCGAAGATAAAGTTTAATATTCAGCCAGGAGTTTAAAAGTCTGCAGACACCCAAGGGCCTGCAACTTAAAAACTTAAAAAATAAACAAAAGTATGTAGTTAATCAATACATAAGTTCTGCAAGAACCCATCCATCAGCTAAAAATCTATTCATGACTAAACTTGTTGCTTCATAGCTAAGAAAATAAATTGATCAACAGCCAAACCTTATTTTAACATTAAATCATCTATAAATATGAACTTTTACTAGAGGAGGCTGGTGTAAGTTGAACCTAAGGGTCCGCTGAGTCACCCCTTGTTGCTAGGAAACAGTGAAAAACGTTGATCATGTGACCCAGGCATAATTTAACGATGCGTGTAAGGTAAGAACCTCAGGGATAAAGTTTTTAGACCTATTTCTTAAAAAAAAAAAAAAAAAATGTTTTTCACTCTTAAAAGTGAATTTAGTCTATCATAAGATTCATAAGATTTGTGTTTAGGTCATAATAATTTACATTAGTTATATATATATATATATATACACATATATATCGAATGTAAACAGGTCCAATGGATAAAGCACAACATTTGAATAAAATAAAAAAAATATAATTTTTTCAAATATCTGACTAAACTAACCTGGGTCATGTGAGCACAACAATGTATATTTTCCTGGTGTTTGCTGAATATTTTTTTATTTTAAACATTGTAGTAGGTGGATGGTGTCTTTAAAATCCCTTGTCCAGGAGCAGAACTCAATACATTATAATAGTTTAAAACAATTAAAGAAATACTAAAATTATATATTATGAAAATTAAGAATAAGTAGTCATATAAATAATTATAAAAGTATTAATAAATTAAATTAAAAATCCTTTTTATATATTTTCCAACTCCATTGAAATGTGTCCCTAGTTTTTGTCAACACCATCAGAAATGAAAAGAATGTAAAAAAAATCAGACATTATTGGGGGGCACCAGAACTTCTGAGGACCCCATGATCACTTCCTTTCTCTTCCTTTGCTAAGAGGGCTAGTTAGCTCTGGTTAGCTTATGTTATTCTTTTGTTATTGTTTTGTCGTTGGACTCGACAGGTGGAGCAGATGCCGGCTAATTGGAGAGCTGAGAGTTCAATCCTTAAGTTTCTCAGACTACAGGTATAGCAAAACCCCAGCAGCTATAAGTAGGCGTGTTTGATGGAGAAGAAAATACAAGGCCCTCAGCTCTACAGACCAAGCAGTGCCAAATGATTTATGTGTGGGTGACTGCAGCTCTCTGGCTGATAGTACAACAAATCTTTGATGGTGAACAAGACCAGAAAATCTCCATTTACTTTCAGTTTTGCTTTAGCTCCCTTATTTTTTTTTCTCTCTCCAGAATATGAAACATGACTGCTTTTAATGGTTGGTTAGTCTCCAGTGTATTTCCAGAACCATGTTTTGATTCTCGAAGCTACACGTTGTCGTTTTTCCCCGCGCCAATGATGAGGTTTCTCTGAAATGTGAGGCTTGAGGACGAAAAGTAAACATTAGGTATCTCGTATTCAAATGAAATAGTCATCAAAGCGACAGATGGAAAAGCCGCAGCATTAAACAGAATAGAGCAGATCCATCTACGCGGCCCGGCCTTGTGCTTATCCTTTATTAACAGTGAAGAGAGCAGGCGCCGGAGCATGGACGGCTCAAAGCAACCTTGCTGAGACAGGCAGTGTGCCTTAAAGTGGCAAAAGAGTCTGATCTAATTTGATGGGTTTCAGCTCTGCTCAGCTGCCACCTATCACCTTCACCCTCTTTTTCTCAGAGTTCTCACTTCCCCGGTAGAATCCATTGATTGGCGACCACCGCCACGCGCCAAACATGCGCAAACAGTAAGAGTCCCTGACAGGTGGAGTGAATCCCATTGATTATCTAATTACAGTGACACCTGTCAAGGGATGGGATCAGGCGGCAAGTGAACAGCTGCTGCACCCCGTGTACTGGAAGCTCCAACAAACGGGCGAGTGAGGGTTTGAAGGTCTTTGACAAAGCGAGGGTTGTGACGGTCGGATCAAAACAGCACATGATGGCCGACTTTGTGGTGAGGCCGTCGTGAGAAAGTGTCTTTTTCTGTGATGAACATTGGGCATATCTAAAGACGTGTACTAAGCTGGCACTCATGGTATATGTGTATTGTTTTATCATGTGTGCGTATTCAGGTGAAGTGGATGAAATCGACAAATAACACCCTTTTCCACAACATGGTAAGCAGTGACATCACCGTTTTATCCATTATTTTGTTTCCACAAACTGATGAAAATTTTTTGCTAGTCACACATTCTAAGAGCGTCACAAAGAAGTAAAATATTCATTAGTTGGAAAAAGTACATCACAACCCTGTCATCTGGAACTGTTGCAAACGTTCAGCATCCCAAAGTGATGAAATCTTCATTTGTGTAGATAAAGAGTCTGCATAACGTAGCATGAGATAAAGTATGTTTTGGGGTGTGGGAGGGACATTTAAGGAACATTTGAGTAGCATCTGCATCAGTTTCAGTATCAAACGTGTTAGGCAATATCTTTTTAAAAGTGCCAAAAGGAAGAAGAAAGTAATACTGGATCGTAATTTACTCAATGCTGGAGAAATACTAAACAACTCTCAAATTCTTCAAAGTGTGAAAAAAAAATGTTGAAGTACAGACAAACGGAATGGTTTGAGTAGATTATTGAATAATGACTGAAAGACTTGGGATCAAACACCAAACAACTATTCCAGATAAGGAAGCCCATTCATGCTTTGTCAAGTCAACAGAAACAACAAGTCACTCAACGTCTAACGAGAACAAAAGTTTAAAAGGTAAAAATGTAGGTGCTGTTCATCATTCACCAGTAAAAGTTCAAGAAGAAGAAACGGAAGATGTCAACAAATATACATAACCATCATTCCTTGCCTTTTATTCCTTTTTCCACTGGCTGTTGACTATTGGTCAGTAATTAGTTAGCAATACCTGCTTCCAGATTTGGCTCAAAAAGCCCAGAAACGTTTGGTTGCTTTAACTCAGATCGGGTCTCTTCACCTCAGACTCTTGCAGATTTTTTAACTAAGCCAACGGCCTCAACTAGTGCAGAATGGTGGAGATTTTCTTAGCTTTTAACTGTGGCTAAAAGATAAGAACTCCTGTTATTATATATAGTGCATCCCCTGCATAAGACAGCATACTTTCTTTTGACACTTAAAGAAATGATTCTACACAATCTTGTGAAGTTTGGCTAGAAACACGTTGTTGAAAGACCAAAAGTTCTTTTCTTTACATCGTAGGACAGATAAATGGTTTCCATGGACCTTTTGATCATTTTCTTAATGCTTTACATCCATGCCAGAGCCAATAACCACTTCAATCTTTGCAATCTTTGCTGATTTTGAAAGCTCTTAAGATGGCACACAATCAAAGACTGGAGCTGACCCTGTACCACTTTAATTAAAACCCATTTGGGCATGTCCTTAATTTAGAATAGCCCGTTTCTTTTATTTAGCTACCGTAAATGTAAAAAAAAAAACAAAAAAAAAAACAAACAAAACAAAAAAACAAAATTCAGACTACATCTCAAGTGTACCACTTGTATTATATATTCCTTTGAACTGTCAAGAAAGTGAACTTGTTTTGCTGCATGTGCAAGTGCACTTTCCCTCCCACCTGAGAATATCTTTGCCAGTGTTCTGCAGAAAGACCCCGCTAGCTTGTCCTCTGTACATTATCTAGCTGCTGAAGTGCCGCTCCTGGGGATAAGCAGCTGCCAGAAAACTGAAGGATGACAGCTAATGGAGTTTCAGACAGACATGTCCTTGGACATCTTTTTGTTGCTCCAGGTAAGGAAAAGTTGAATCAACTTTGTCAGTATAGTTGTATTAAGAGGATTATAAGCAGGGGTGTTTTCGCCTTAAAAAGCTGCATTAATTTAAAAACTCCTACCAAAAATATGCACAATTTTTTTTTATAGCGCATGCCAGTCATCAACATTTACACCCAACGACGGATTTATTTTCAAGAATTTACAGCAGATTTGTGTACTTCCTAAGAAAACTGTGAATAAAACCTAAAGCTAGCAAAGTCATTACAGTGCCTTGAAACTTTAACCAATTTGCTTAAAATATTATAATCAGATAACTCTATGTATTTCACTGAGATTTTATGTGACAGCCCAGAACACAAGTAATTGTCAATTGACAGGAAAACGATACAAAGTTGGCAAATCCAAATATTAAACGTGCTTTACATATTTGTATCTGATTCTCTTTACTCTTATATCGCTAAATCGAGTTTTTTGAACTCTTGAAGTCTTTAGTTACAAGAACATTTATAACAGAACAGGATTCTCATATTAGTGGCAAAGCTAACTTGATGTGGTTAGCTGAGCCACAAAGCTAACCACAATGAATTAGCTTTGTGGCTAACTGATTTTCAGCTAAAAATCAGCTTTGTGTATTAGCCACAACTCAATGTTGTGGTTAACATCAAGTTAGCCACAACATTGATGTTTGTGGCCAATATTTCACAACGGTTTAAAGTGAATGTGTTCAAAAATTCGAAGAGTTTGTCTTTCTTTTCTCTGAAAGCCTGAATTTTCATCACAGATTAAGATTTGGGGACACGTACTCTGGTGACTTGTTAG
Source organism: Poecilia formosa (assembly GCF_000485575.1). Lineage (NCBI taxonomy): Eukaryota > Metazoa > Chordata > Actinopteri > Cyprinodontiformes > Poeciliidae > Poecilia > Poecilia formosa. Next base: position 2,430,368 of record NW_006799968.1, on the reverse strand, counting down.
GCACCGTGTTTCGGCCCTGAAAGGAGCAGCAGCTACATTATTAGAGGCATGTTTTCATGCAAAAATCTAAGAGAGACGCTGCGTTATCTTCTCTGTGTACATATTATACATCACAGCAACATTTGCCTCATAAAGAGCAACCTGAAGAAAGTTTAAGGGGACAGTTCAAATCTGCTTACATGACGTTCTTCGAGGCCATCAACAGATAAAGCTCCGTTCCACGTACACAGATGTCGTATCAAATTTGTAGAAACGTAAAGGTTTCACAGGAGACTGTAGTTAAGTCTGCAGCTGCTTTCTGGTCAGAACAAGCCCCGTGTTGCAACGTTTAAATGTTCGATGGACCAGAAGATCGTGGGATAGTTTAGTTGTCACACAACTAAAACAACTCATGTCTTCAACGTCGTATCTGTCCAGTTTACACTCTGTCAAAAAACCTAAAAGTTTATTTCACTGTTTGTGGACTTGAAGTGAACTGAGGCAGCTGAAAAAGGCAGGTCAGTACAGCTAGCGGTTTAGCTTCTTCTTTAGCTTAGCAACAACAACATCTGTTTACCACAGTGACTGTATGGGAGCTAACAGCATCCAATTGGCTTAATTTATATTTTACAAACTTTTTTAATGTTCTCATCTTGTCACCTGTTTGACAGTTGGCAAAAACAGCATTAAACATTCTTAAATATCCTGTTAAAAGAGCTGAAAATAACTTTTGTAATATTTTTCTAAACTTAACCAGCTGACATGATGCTGGACTTCATATTGTGCCTGTAGATGCACAACATTAGCATTTCCTTATGAATAAATCATTTCAAGGGCTTCCTAATCTTTCTTTTAGTATTCAGCAGTTGCTCTACTAAAAGAAGATCACCTAAAGAAAAATAAGGGATTAATAATAGAGTATGTACTGTAAAAGTCTAAAAATATACGTTTTTTTAATTCCCAGTACCTGAGAACCATCTGCTTGCAAACATGTTGGAAAGGTGATTCATGAAAAATGCCATCTGCCCCTCCGCTGCTTCAGTCAGACTGAATATTACTACTATTTTTGTGTCCAGCGCTGAACATATCGGGTTCCTGAGCAAAATGTGGGTTTCCCCCAGGAATCGTGTCTACGTGGCATATTCATAAACAAGCACAGAGGTCAGCGATCCATGTGTGAAACATGAGATCCTGTTTCAAAAATAATCAGTATTAAGTTATTGATTCAGAGCATGTTTAATTGATAGAAATGATGCTGGCAAAACTATGGTTAAAATAGTCCATTTAGAAAGAGAGATAAAGTTATCACTGTTCACAATCTCCATGCTGTCACTGCTCAATCAAAACGGCTTATTAAAGCATTTTAGTGACGTTTTATTGTACGTTTTTTATTTACAAAGAGTTTTGTTTTTTTTGCCTCATATGATCAGCTGGTAAATATATACAATACTGCCACTGCATTTCACAGCATTGCTAAACAAAGTGCTCTTAAGAACAAAACAGTGATTTTATTTTATGTCAGTGATGTTAGAATCAAACTGATCAGCTGGCATTAAGAAATCTTTTGGTGTCGTTTTGAGTTGAATTTAAGTTACAAGAGTTAAATTGCCACTCAAAGTTACAACTTTGCATACTTGAGAAAAAGTTTACTGTACTGACTCCAAATGAAACGAAAACGGCAACGAAAGTGTTCAAAAAACTCAGTTCAAATACTTTGTTGTGCTTTATATAAATATATATTTTTATATATATATATAAATATATTGTCTTATGTTTCAATAATGTGCAGTCAGGGTGGCACATTATTGCTGTTATTTAGTTCCTTCTATGATTTATTTTCTTTTCAAATTGTCACAGCAGCGCCCTCTTCAGGCAGTTGGCGCTCTACTAATCCATGCCAAGAACCGCCCCTGCTGGAAGTAAAAAGGGAAAAAAGGAAAAGGATACATCCAGCCCCTCATGTGCTGCAGGAGCTGCTGCTGGCTGGCTGGAAGGAGAGAAAGAGAGAGAGAGAGGAAACGAAGGGGCTGGCTTTAGAGCTCAGACCGCAGATGGAAACCAATCACCTAATTAAGCTGAAACCAGAATGTACACACACCTTAAACATTCAAGATGTAAATAACTCACTGGTGTAACGAGGCTCGCTTTCCCCAAATGCAAAATCTCACCTGCGACAGCTGCTTTTCTCCACATCGGTTCAAAATGTCCTCACAGAACTAGTTAATAGAGATTCTTATGAAGCTTTTGTAGTTTCTTGTCTCTCTCCAAGTCGAGCTCTGTCTAGGCCTGTTGCAATAAACAACAAATCAAGCAAACTCAATCATTTCCATTTGCATGATTTATGGTTTTTTTCTCTCATCTTTTCCTACCAAACACTGGATATTATAATCTCCAGTCTGGTGGTTTGGGCTCAACCAGCCCTTCCTGTGAAGAATAAACTGTTTTACAGAGACTTAATAATTTATTTCATTTGTTCATTCTTTTTATTTTTGGGTAAATTGTGTTAAATATTCATTAAAATTTAAAGTTTATGGATCTTTGAGAATGTGTTCTTGCATTATTATGGCATTACCATTATATTACTTGAAAATAGACTCAATACAACAATATTATTGTTTATTACAGTAACCTCTGAGACAATGTATCGTCCAGTAAAACCTATCGTGACGGGTCAACCTCTGATAAGTTTAACTCTCCCTCCTGAGACCTTCTCTGCTGATTCTCTGTGGAAAGAAGCTTAAAAACCCGACAGGAATGTTCTGCCAACCTTTTGACCTGTGGTTGTGTTAGTGTTTTTGTGTAAAGTTGTACTTTTCCTCCATATGCTTTGGATGTGTGCTCAGCCACTTGTAGTGACTTTCTGAAGCATTCCTCCCCCTTTACGCCCGTCCTCATCCCACCACTGATCCGAAGTGAATCAATTGACATTGAAAATGTTGCGCTTGAAGAGGCCAGCACTGACCTCTTCAGACTGACCTCTGGTAGACAGAAACAGTGTTAGAGTGAAACCAAGTGTCCCTCAAGTGGAGGAAAGGGAAGGAGAGGCGAAACTGGCTCAGCAGCAGAGACAGCTGGTTTTGTCAAAGTTAAACGGACAACATCTGAAACGGTGAGGCGGTCTGTTCAGATTTACTGTGCCAATTCCGGTGTATGAAGCCGAGAGATCAAAGAGGGTCCAAAAGCTCGGTTCCCGGTTTTCCCTTTCCTCTCCTCTAGGATTAAAGTACAGACTTCTTCTCGATAATCTTGGACCTTATTCAGTTCAGACGATGTTAATTCAATACTCTAAACGTTCCTTATAGCAGTAGCAGTGGGTAGAATTAATTAGTTGTTCTTGTTAAATTTCACCTTTTTTGGTTTCTGAATAAATTCTAATACACAGATCTCCATATTTTCTTCTTTGTCAAATAGATTGCTGGTTAGAAGGGAAGTATTTATCCTTTAGCTGTTTGACAGATTGCCACATGAAATGGATGAATCTATTTAAAATCAATTACAATCAGTATACACTACAAAACTAAAAACCTAGACCTAAATTGTCCGATTGGGTAATATTTATTGTTTGGTATGCATGTAAACAAGTATTGAGTAAAGCAAAGGGCCTGTCAAATCTGTCAACATAGGACATCAGCCCAGTCATTGCCTTCCTGCGTAATTACGCTTGATTCCCATTTTCTCTTTAGTTCTACGTCAACTGGACCAATCAGCAACAGTTGTGAACGATGACGTTGATTTTCTGCGCCGTTTCAGAATTAAGGTCCGTCTGTAGTTTTAGCCACGGCAGCAGAGGAAGTGAACAAAGACGGTCAGTCCATGTTGGCCACGCTTCCAAATGTTGAATTATCCTTAATGGCCGCCTCGTTCGGATCGGCACAATACGCAATTCCCAGTGATCCTCTTACCGCATTACATAGGTCACGGGAAAACATTAGCAATTAAGTAACATTTAAAACCTCAACAGAGTCCACGCCTCCAGGAAGTGATCGTTTCTCAGCAGCCGACAGCCCAGACCCTCTGGACGGAGCGAACAGCGTAGGATAAGGGTCTGATTTTTACCAGGCTAAACCAAAGACACAGGATCTGAATCGGTAAGAACCACCAAGCAGAGTTCAACTGATGAAAGATCAGGGTAAAGACAGAAACACAGTAAAACCTTCCCTCGGAACAACAGAGAGCGAGCCAGACAGAGAGGAAACCGTGGCGTCTGGCAGACAGAGCTCCAATTAGAGTAATGTAGAATAGAGGAGAGGTGCATATGTGTGTTTGTGTTTGTGGGAGATCGGGCGGAAAGGAGGTCACACTCTCCTCATTGAGATATTTACAGTCCCCCATGAAAGTCCCGACTGAGAAAATAGGCCTAGGTGAGGAAAAAAAAGAAGCCCTCCTGATTCTGTGCCTGCTGACTTGACAGAATGGGGAAAAAGTGGAGGCCTGTCCCTTCCTCAAGGTCAGAGCACAGCCCAGATTCATCATTACCTGAGAGGAGCAAATGACTCAAATCTTCACCTGGCCTTTCCACATTTTACAGATCGTTATCATAATTCGGTATTAATCAGTGCCACTTCCATTTCCCAGCAGCAGAGATGCAAAAATGACCCCCCAAAAACAGCGGAGTCTGAATCTCCTCCCGCAAAGGTAAATGTGACGATTCGGAAACGGAGCGGGCACAGGTGTATATATATAAAACCCAAGGACTGAGGTTTCCCCCCTCCTGGTTCTGGAAAAGGGAAGCCTTTGATGAAACGATGAAGTTGTGGTCTAATGAGGCTCGTTACGCGCCGATCGGTCGCTGCCAGAGTAGAGGTGGCATCTCTGCGCCTCAGCCAGGCTGCTAAAACACTCCTGCTGTTCTCGGTTTGTTCAGCCAGGCTCGATCACAGCCAGCTACACTTTGCGGCTGTACATCCACAGTTTCAATTATTCAGTGCCCTGCTGCACCCCTGCAAACAGAGACGGAGCACACATCAGCTGACGTTATCGCTACGTGTCAGGCTTCTTTCAGGTGCTTAACCCCTAAAGTTAAACACCGAACTGCAAATAAGCGCCGTATTTCACACTGGAAAATACAATCGGAGCTATACACTCAGCACCAGGCAAAGCAGAAGGGCTAAGCTGCTAATGATTAATGTTTGCAACATCTATTCGGCCCATTGTCGAGAGCAGAATTTCAATTGGATGAATAGTGTCTGCAAATATCAATTTTTTTTAATACTACATGTAAGATGGCAGTAGACGAAATTACAGTGAAACAAAGACAATGTCTCTGTGTTTATTTCTGAAGATTACCTTTACATATTCATATTTCACCCCAAATAGCTGCTATCTTTACTATGAGGCAGCTTTAGTTATGTTAAAAAATGTTTTCATTACACTATCAGAAGGAACTTTGGTGTGAAATTGATATTGGCCATTGGAATAATTTACATTGGAACATAATCACATTAGTTTGTAAATGTTCTTTTCAATAGTGGTTAAATTCTAAGATCATTAACTTTATGTTGGTAAGAAGAAAAATGTATCTTTTTTTTGTTTAAAATTGAATTAAAGCTGTTGGTTGATTCAGCTGGTATTCTTATTCATCATGAGTTCAGTAGAAATATGTTTCTATAGGTTGTGTTTTAAATGACTACATCAACTCCACAAAGTTGAGAACTCTCATAAAACTTCCTACGATATTCAAATGTTACACTTTCTTCATCCCCAGACGTTCATAGCCTGGTTTTTACGAGCATCTTAATCTGTGCAAATGTTGAATTTGTGAATCTTTTTCCCTCTTGTGTGACGTTCAGCACTAAAAATGTTCATCCCACATTTTTGTAATACTCACCCCATTACGAGGCAACTGAAATACGCTGTGTATTTTAGCTGGAATTACAAGCCATTATTCTCTGTTGCTTTTTTAACAATGTAGGACAAACCAGGTGAGCACAAATATTTGTATAAAAAAATTGAGCAAGTAAGTGAAAAACTGCAGTAATTTGCCTAATTTAGGTGACTCAGATGTTGAACTTGCATATTTTCTACACAGAAGTGTGAGCGTGTTCATTAATATAAATGTATTTAAGTAGCTTGGTTGCATTAATTCTTTTTTATGGCATTAATCCTAAAGGGCAAATTTTTAAAAGGAGAGACTTTTACGGCGTAGGACGGAGCATTCATCTCCTTAAAGCCGACGTCAGACATAACTTTTCTAGTAAGAGTGGCCAGTTGGCTTCAAGAGGTGCTTGAGTGTCAGAAACATAAATAATTTCTCGGGGTATCTTTGGTTAAAAAGATGTTCGTCTCTAAACACATCTGACTGCGTGTTCTGCCAGTCAGAAAGACGAACTGTGTTGATTTTTAGTCTCTGGATTTTCTGCTTACTAATCCAGGATGTCGATTTTTGGCTAAAGCTCAGATCTGGCTGCTCTTCCTTCTCTGTTTCTCTGCAAGGTTTCCCCCGCAGAGTCCCAAGGCTGGAGATAAACTATTTCCAACTAGAGAAACTGGGCTAATAACACCTTGTTACTCAATTGGATAAAACTCCTGTCTGTGCTGCCTGCTGCTACATTATGTTCAGTCAGACTCTAAAGAGGTATAAGTAGAAATTCGGCTGTCCCTCTTGACAGCTGGGGCCCTGGGACAGTGTGTGTGATGTCAAATCCTGGGCTGCCTTTTAGCTCTGGGCCCCTTTAAATTATTTAGTTTACATCATCCAGCCCTCTGCCCGCTGGGTCTCGATCTTATGCTTACTAGGTCACCGCTGACAGCTAATCTGTAGAGGCTGGAGGTATGATCCTCGCTTGTTAAACTCGCAGGTCTCAGAGCGTAAAAAAAAAAAAAAGTCCAACTGTATCATTTTTGTTTGTCCAAAAACAGACCAACTTAACCAGTAAATATTTCAGTTTATTGAAATTCAGTTGCAAAACTGCAGTGCGATTCACAAGGAAAATCTTTGCAATTTTTTTGTTTCTGTAATTAGACACACGAGTGAAAGCAGCAGATTTTTTTGAACAAATGTAAGAAGCATCTTGTGGTCCCATGCAGTGGTTTCCTGCCCTGCTCCTCCAGGCACACTGCCCTGCATGTTTTAGGTCAAACTCATCTTCATTTCAGGCGACATGGAGATCATGAATATTCTAAAAAGGCCAGTTGTGGCAAAAATGAATAGAAATGGTAAAACTACCCATTAAACGGTTAAAATCTGAATAAACAGGTGTGTCTGCATTCAATGAGTCCTTCGTAAAATTAAATATTGATTTTTTTTTTCTTAAAATTTCTTGTAATTTGGCAGAGTGCAGATAAAAACTGCTTTAATTTGATCGATAAAACGACATTTACACACACAGCTGTTTTCTTGAAGGCTCTATTTACGTGTCTCTAGAGTCTCACCTAGAAACTTACAGCGGGATTCAACTTTGACATGTGTTTTTGGTGTTTTGCTGCTTTAACGTTAACAGTTTTTTTCTTTTTGTTGTTGTTGTTGTTGAACTCCAGTATTTGAATTAGTTGTGTTATAGCAGGGAAACATCTGACAGGACAGCGTGTCTTGTGTAGCAGGACTGAAAAACACTCACCCGATGTGCAGTGACTTGCAAAAGTTGTCACATCCCTTGAAAATTTTTTCACTTTATATCAAAATTATCACACGAAAATGTGGCTGTATAAAGGGACACGTGGTTTCGAAATATTTTTTGTTTTGAAGTATAAATTGGGGAGGAAATGAAAAAAACAGACGTGAGGATAACCCTCTGTTCCAATTACAGCAGCGTTTCTCAGTGCTGCTCCTCGGGGATTTTGCTGCCCTGCATATTTTAGCTGCGCCTCCGTTCCAGCACACCTGATTCACACGATAACGTTAGCTCCCGCTCGCCAACAAGTGCTGCAGAAGCCTGTTAATCACCCACTTATTCAGGCCAGGTGTGTGGCAGGAGAGAAACACCTCAAACATGCAGGGCAGTGGTCCCTGAGGACCAACACTGAGAAACGCCGAGGTGCAGCAGAAAGTCCTGGAGTGGTGGACGGTGGTGGGTGTGCTTGGGGGGCTGCAAGGTGGAGTAGTTTTAGCATCTGCCTTGCTGCAAGATCATGCATGAATGTCTGGTTAATTAGACAGGTGGTGGCGATTGTGACTTGGTGTTTAGTTGTCTTGGAATCAGAAGGTTATTATGGGTCCGATTTGAGCTTTCCCCATCGCATGGTACTACGCTCCTGGGAAAGGTGCTTGACCCCATGTTGCCTGTGCGTTAGGATGCGAGTGGGATCAGGCGAACGTGTGCAAAGTGCTTTGAGTGGTGTGGGCGCCGTATAACATCAGCCCATTTCCTGTTTAATTGGCTTCTAAGAAACGGTACGTTTAACTGTGCTGCATGTTTCAACAACAAAGCTATTCAAAGTGCTTTATGTGATGAAAACGCTGAACAATGAACAAACAAAAACAGATCAGTGGGTAATGTATGGCTGTCTGTACCGTCTGCGTATTGTTCTGAGATTAGCCAGGATTAGAATATGATTTAAAAACAAAAACAAAAAGAACCTTTAAGGTGGGTTTAAACATACATTTTGTTAAGACAGGTCTGTAACTCGAGTGCCACTATTGAGCTCCAACACATCTGATTTAAAATGAACTGCTAGGCCTTTGCTAGCCTGACCATTGCCCTTATGCGCTATTCTGCTAGATTAAAATGTTTGGCCACACTTCAAAATACTGAATTAACATTAACAGCTGTCTCATCCGCATCGGCACTTTTCTCTTCACTTTGGAGGATGGTTGTTTACAGTGCCGGCAACTTCCAGTAAGCTTCATATTGAACTGCTGCACTACATGCATCACAGGCAAACGTTAACGGTTGGCTAAATGTAAAACTTCAACAGAGTCGAAGCTTCCAGGAAGTAACTGTTTCTCGATAGCCGAGAGCCCAAACTCTCTGTACGAAGCAAATGGAGTAGGATAAGTTGCTGGTTTCCACGAAGCTAGGCCTTTGCTAAACTTGCTAACATGCCAAAGGTTTTGACCTGATATGGCATTTTAACAGAGCAAATCCTGACTGGCCACCACTTAGCAGGTAAACTCACATAAAGCAGTTTTGTAATTAGTTCACAGCATTTTCAAGTGGAAAACACAAACAGTGAAGCAGCTTTTTCAGAAGCTAAAGCTCATGTGCTAACTTTAGCTTGTAAGCAACAACAGCACCTGTTAACGTTATTTAGCTCAGCTCTCTCTTCAGGAACAAAGGCTCGCATTCAAACTTCAAATTCATTCAAACGCAAACTAAGTTATTTAAACTGTTGTTTTTTACTTTCTTACCCTGGATCAGTTGGTTGTGTTGCATTAGTAGGGAGGTTTAATTTTCCCTTTCAGTGCATTTGACTGACAGCGGTGGGAGGTCCGTCAGAATGAGAAACGGCAGCAGGGAGCGAGGTTGTTTACACTCTGTGATTTATTTTTTGTTTGTTTTGTTTTTAATTTAGAGAAAAGGATGCCAGTCAGGGCTTCACATCAGCGCTATTATTTATTTCATTCCATTCCTTTTCTTTTTTCCTGAGTTCTTGCATCAGTGCTCTCTACCGCCATTGGCGCCCTCGGCAACGGGCCTGTGCAGCCTGTGCCGGGAAACAGTGCTGCATTCAAAAACAACAGCCTGTCATAGTCTTACACCCTGAGCATCCCATTGACCTCCATTAAATTATATGATCTTCATAATCAGAGGGGTCAAGGTTTGCCTGCTTCGCACAGAAAGCCACTCAGAGCTCCTGCTAAAGATCTGCATAGCATCCCGTTTTTCTCCTCCATCCCAACGTGTTGACAAAACAGACAAAGGTGTCATACTGATGCTTAGCTAGCAAAAATCAAGACACGCTTGTCAATCTTTACTAAAACTGGACTTTTAGCAAAACAATATTTTATGCTAGTCTTTTTTATATATCCTATTGACATGCAATGAAGTTTTCAAAAAGTGCACAACAATATTTTCAGGGTTTTGTGTGAATTGCAGTCTGACAAGATGCAACTAGGGAAAACAGAAATAAAAACATGGGGTTTACATGTTCAGGTACCGACTTTATGAGAGCTTCAGTGAGAGCAAACACATCTGAAGTGGATCTCTACATGGATGACCTTTAGCTAAATACCCTCCGCTGTGTGTCAGCATACGTATCATTAGACTGTATTTGAGTTCTGCTAGTTTTCAGGTCGCACAGCCAAAAACTAAGATTTTTTCAGATGTGTTAATTCTAATTTTATTGTCCACGAAATTCACAATAAAATCCCACCGCCGAGGGACGCTGTCCGTGTTATTTGTACGGAGACACAAATTAGCCCCACCAGTGCTGTCCTTGGCTGTAATTGAAAAAACTGTGCGTGACATCAGAAGCGACCTTGGATGTTCCGCGATTGGTTCACGCCAATAAAACGCCGATCCACAGCTCGTCATTAGGAGAAGCTACCAGTTGAGCCGCGCCGTCCCGATGGCGGGGAAAATAACTCGTGCGTTTACACCTGTGTCGTCTCAGGCTGCGGTCCGCCACGATCGCAGCAGAAGCTCAGTGTGGGAGTCAGCCGTGCAAATTCGTCAGGAGATGCTGGAGTGTGGGAGGCATGTCCAGAGTTGCTCTGTGTGCCGCTGCGGCTCCGTTTGCTTCCAGGATTTTTTTTTTTTTTTAATACTGTTGGAGGATTTCAGTCTTAACAGTCAGCAATAGGGGCGTGCAGAGGCCAAAGGAGCAGTGTGTGTAAATGAATCCGGTTTTGTTTGGTTCTTTAATTTTTGCTGCACAAGTGGGGAAAGAAAACAAGAAGAAGTAATGAAGTCCACTTTTTTGTAAAATAAAAACTTGGATGTTACTTTAGGCAATTAGTTTGTAATCATCACACCGATGTGCAGCTAAGCGCTCCTTGAAACGAGTCTCGCTCTTTATGCTAAGCTTTTGTTGGCAGGTCGGAGTTTGTCTTCTCCAAGAACAGAAGATCACAAGTTAAGTGATTAAAATACATTTTCTAAATTAAACTAAAAAATCTGGACTGGGCGTGTTGGGTAATCACTTCCCGTCTGAGTGGAATAGATAAAATTACACAGTGAACAGGAGTCAAAAGTTTAAACGTGTCTCTCCTCTCCTAAAAGCCGGTTGGCTTTTTCCTCTGCTGTTGCTCTCAGCCATCATGTCACCATCAGTACTGCTGCAGGCTTCCTCACCACCGGCACAGCAGAGACTGCAGCTGCAGCACCAAAATGTAATTTTGAGATGTCGGTTGTACCTGGCTTGAGTTGAGTTTTTTTTTTTTTCATTATTATTCTTATTCATCCCTAGAACCTTTCAGCGCCATCTTGGCGTCTGGTCTCTGTCTGTGTACGTTCTGTTCTGCCGTGAGTGTCAGAGTGAACAAAACCAGGAGAGAAGGAGAAACCGCTTAGTCAGTCAAATAAAAAAAAGGCTTCCTCACACTCCTGTTGTCAGGCAGACTATTAAATATGTTTGACTTTCATTGTTTTACGTACTTCATATTGAGAATTACATCTTAATTTTTAAAAATGTTTTTCAATTGAAGGTTTTCTTTCTCCCTCTGTTACACACATCTGTTAAATTAATCACTTAAAAGGGCACTGCTATTTAAAATTAACTTTTTTTTAATCTTTTCATTATGTTACAATGTTGTTCCCTCATCAAAAACATACCTGGAGCGTTGCCTTGATCCTTTCATGCATGTTTGAGAAATCCTTTAATTTCCCATGGCAACCATTCAGCTGGGCAAAACACCTGGGTGGACCTAGCTCCGCCTTCAAGGAAGAAGCTCCTCCTCAGATTTGCCGTTTCCAAGCTACCAAGCTTCGCCTCACAAAGCAGCCCTCCCCCGCAGGAGTTTCTTAAAGAGACAGAAGCCCAGTTTTAAGGCTTAAGTCTAGTGGATACATACAGCATTTTTATAACAACTCAAGGTAACATATTCACTTGATTATTCTATAAAATGATACTACATGGCTAGAAAACACAAGATACTGCCCTTTTTTTAAAAAAATAATCCTATTTGGTTCTACATGGAAAAAAACCACACCTTCTTTGCACCACCAAGAATTGAAATGTGAAGGCTGGCCTCTATTTGAGCAAAAAGGAAATTACTGAGGGAGAAAAAAAAACATTGAATATGTAGTCATGAAACAAAACAAAACAAACAAAAAAAAAACACTTTAGAGACAGATGTGAGAGTGTGCTAAAACTTTTCAAGTTTTCTTAAAACTGATAAGAAACTGATATATTTTTAGCGTTTTCTTGAAATGAGCAGAGAGCTTTGTACTGGTTACCAGAGCGACACCGTTCTGTTGTTTATGTGTGTAAGAGAGTTAAAGCATGACATCCAACACATGATGATCATACGCCACACTCACGCTGCCTTCGATATGGAAGTAGTTTAGTTTACTGGGAGACTGAACAAAGAAGGTATTGGCCTTTAGTTTATATTAAAACACTCTAAAATACATGCTGCCAAAGGAAAGCCATGCCATTTATGAGGAGAAGAAAAAAAATCAGGAAAAAACATCCTGCACAGACTTTAAAATATTATTTTACATTTCATAAAATGCGACCTCAGTCTTGGTATGATTGGTTCTTGCGGTCTCTTGTGAGCTCTGTGCTAAAGGCTGAAACGGCAGATTCAACTGTCTGTTTTTTTTTCCGCAAAATGGCTGAAACTGACGGTAGAGGTGCAGAAACCTCTTCTTGTCTAACACGCAAAAACATTTTTTCTTTTATTTGCTGAGTGAGAGACGAATAGGGATCACTTTGCACGAAAATGTGAAACATTGTTACCACAAATATGAAAACCACAAAGTTTGCAAAACTGTACAGTACTCGCTTGACAGGAAAGCTTCACAAATCGTAGACGTTTGGTGGGAAAACCATGGAAAAACGTTGGAAATCAGGAAAGTTCACGGTTTACATCAACAAACGTATCAGCTGGACACAGACGATCGTTTTCCCAGATTCGCATAAGTATATTAATTATTCTGTCTTTCACCACTAAATGTCATCAGATTACATTTAATTCTGTAGAATAAAAGCAGACAAACTGAAGAAAAATAAAAGTCTAAAATAAGAAATTTTCACTGTGGACACCAGGGCACCGTTGGGGAAAAAGAATCCATCTTTTAAAAAACCCCATCCTAACAAGACGATGAATTAGGCTGACAGAGTGCCAAACGATTTCACCCAATTTCATCTGGGCCTTGGCAATTTGCTGTTTGCAGCGCTTTGTTTACTCTTTTTTTTTTTTTCATGAATTGTGTTTAGCGATTAACTTCCCGTCAGAAACAATCAGGCGTCAGCCTCGAAAATAGGTCTGGATATTTAGGTCGAACGAGACCAAGTGCAACAGACATTTATATCCATAACACCGTCCACACAGACGTCCCTAGTAAATGTGGACGTCTTTACGTTTCACTTTGTCTTTTGCTGTCACTCTCTCTCTCTCTCTCTCTCTGTCTCGGTGTGTAGTAGAAGACGCGGAAAGTGTGTGTCGTTTTATTAACACTGTAAAACACACGAACCAAGCCGGCTGGAAGCTGAGAGGTGATGATCTAGGTGGAAGCGAGAGGTTAGAAAGGACAGAATTTACCAGCAGGCTGACTATTACCTTCACTATCAGCGCTCTCACACATACACACACCTCATTAAATCACTCCCACACCCCCCATCTGCACCGAGAACACAGAAATAGATGCCAGCTCTCTGTGTATGTTTTATCGAGTGTGAATTTGTGCAGCACACAACTTGTACGCGAACGCAGGCCGTATGTGGGTTCAAGGCCAGATTTGTAAAGCAAAGTGTCAAGGCAGCGTAGAGGCGGCTGAACCGGATAACAGCTTTTAGACACGAGATCCATATAATTAAAGCGTTAAAGCTACCGCATGTGGTTTTTAGACAAAAAATGTTTTATACACATTTGTTAAAATTATCATTATGTGGTGTCGGGATGATGTAAGACAGATAATCTGTGAAAGAAAATGGAGCTGCTCTGCCTTCTTCTCAGTGGGACTCAGTCAGAAACAACCAATCAGAGCCAGGAGGAGGGTCTTAGTGCTGTCAATCACTCTCGTTCTTAAGTTGTTTCCCATTTCTGTCTGCTACGCTGCAGCTGGTTCACCAGAACAAAGCCTGCCACAAACGCTAAGGCTAATTAGCATTATAGTTTTATTTGTATGTCGTAACTGTTTATCTAATTCATTTAGCTTTAGAATGTGTCTGCTAGTTTATTTTAATCATTATTAGTTGAATATTGTTTCATTTTTATTAATAATAGTAGTAGTTTTAGTTTTTTTCATACTTTGGCTTTGTGCAGTATTTAAATAGGTATTGTATTGTGATTATCATCAATTTGGTAACAAATGGTCAACAGAAGACACAAAATGTATCCAGTTATTGTTGAACAACAACTGACTCCGGCGTCCTCCAAACAACTTTTGCTGTCGCCATTTTGTGAACTGTTTTATTTTCTATGTATGGAAACTTAAGGCCCACCCTTTAGTTTGCCGTTTCTGCTGCACGGCGGCTTGTGGCAAACCTGAAGAGGACTTCACTCGGATTCTCTTCCTGAAGGTTTGTTGAGAACAAAAAGTTCTCTTGCTGACAAATGAGTCAGGGTTGACGAGTTAGGCAAACCCATTTGTTGGCAGCTGCAGCGCAGCTTTTCTCCCTCCGTACCCGTCTTCTGTGTCCCTTGGTGTTTATGATGGTGTTTGTCCAGCACTGTTTTCTAACAAACCTCTGAGGCCTGTGTTTGTTTTTTCCTCTTCTTCTCCCCAAAAAGCTTGACAATATCGCAACGGCACGCAGCTACAGCAGGCGGCCCTCGAGCATTCGCACACCTCCGGGCGGACGTGACACACCGCGGGACAATAGGCGACAGATTATTACAACGCTCTAAGTTTATGTAGCTTTTTTATTATTATTATTATTATTATTGTTGCTTTATGAGAAAAGGTTTGTTTTAGTAGATTTTAATCAGCGTCCTTTCAGCGCTTCTCCATTACGATGAAAGCACACGGTTGAATTAAACAAGTCCCTGAACATCCTTTAAGCTTTTAACCCAATCTGAACATAGAGCTATTCAAAACTCATAAATAATGCAGGATGTGTAAAGCAGATGCATTACGTCGAGCTCTATTGTTCAGACGCTCTGTTTAATGAATAGGCATTGCTAAGAGCCATTACCTGAAAGCAAAGCCTCTCGCCTGTGTCCCCCCCTCCCCCCCTCGGCCTCCCCTCCCGCTCGGCGTTAGCTGACCGGACTTGTTTTGTTTTGGGTTGGGGGGGGCTCCGGCCCGGATCTGACAGCGTCGCATTCATGCTCAGTAAATTGTGTTGGAATTGCTCCCGAGGGAGACATGAACGTGACAACGGCCTGTGGGTTAGGAGCGCTTGTTCACGCGCAACATTGTAAGTCTGTTTGCCCTTTTGCTGTGAATGAGGAATTAATTATTCATCCTCCAATAGTGGATAAAGAGTGTGAAGGAGAGCGAGAGGGGGAGGTGTTGTTGTGCACAATAGGTTGTGAATCTTTTTTTTCCTTTTAGGTGTCGGTAGAAGCGGAAAGTCATCGGGGATGAATGGGAGCGGCGGAAACGCGCACGGCGGCATCTTTACCGCAGATGAAACTGGCCTTGGATGGCTGACTCGAGGGCCCACGTAAAATTCAATCATGGAAATTAAAAATGTAAAGTGGGAGGCAGTCTTTTCATCTATTCAGTCACTTCCATTCATTTGTCTAACCTCTTCAGTGAAAATAATCAGCGTCAGATTATTCAGGGGTTTTTTTTTTTATTTTATCAAGTTGGTTGTATGCCTCAGATTTTCTGGTGCCAACATTTAACACAACACTAAATGTTAGTGTGTTACTTATTTTTCATTTTCATTTTTCTACTACCAAATGAGCACAGCGTTGTCTCCCTGATGCGTTAAATTTCTGAAGATGCTTATATGTTGTGCCTTACCGATCGTGACTCTTAAATTTAAAGGAGCAGTACTGTGTAAAACAGACTTTTTTTTTTAGCTTTTCTGAGAAAGAGCAGGGGGTTTTAAAGAGACAGAGGCCCGATTTGGAGGTATTAAATTAGTAAGTAACATTTATTTTAAGTCATATTCAGCACACCGCACTTTTCATTTTCATAAACTGTGGAGATAGTTTTATAACCTTATCCCAACTTTAACTTCTTTGCATATTTGCCCCTGACCCGTCTACTGTTATTCTCTAATAAACGTCAGAAATCTTAACAAAAGGCTGTTTTTATAATGAGATTAACATTACATAAAAGTTTTTACTAATTAGTTTGTACTGTACTGACATTTTGTGGGGGTATGTGACGTTTTATTGACAATTGTTTTGTTAAATTCTCCTTTTCCATAATGTATAATCTGTGTTGGCCCATCATACGCAATTCCAATAAAACACATTGCATTATGTAGTTTTTATGTGACAAAATGTAAATCAATTAAATACCATTTTAAGTCACCACACAACAAGAGGGA
Organism: Poecilia formosa; assembly: GCF_000485575.1. Taxonomy (NCBI): domain Eukaryota; kingdom Metazoa; phylum Chordata; class Actinopteri; order Cyprinodontiformes; family Poeciliidae; genus Poecilia; species Poecilia formosa. Next base: position 2,413,895 of record NW_006799968.1, on the reverse strand, counting down.
ACTCAGCTGTGACTCCAAACACATTAAAGTTTGATTATTTTTCTGGTTCCCACCATTTTTGTTGATGTTGTTGAACAGCTACTCAAAGACAACTTCCGGCTGCGTATTCGTGTCTGAAAGACTCTTCCAACCCGGGAATCAATGCTGCGCCGAAATAAAACATTAGATCAAGCAGAAACTAATTAAGACAGACAGCTCTTGCTGAGATCTAACTAATCGCTAATTAATCATCCAATTCTACAAAGATCAGCATTTATATCTGTCAAGACCAAAACTCCACAGAGCTGTGCCAGATTCGACTTGCTCGGGTTTTGTGACGGCTCCTCCAGCGCACCCCGGGCAACACTTAGTCCACCAGCAGGTCGGGGTTTTTTTTTTGTTTGTTTTTTTTTTTGTGCTGGAAGGAAGTGGAGAGTCGCCAACGGGCCATGCTAGGAGGAGCGGGGCGGGCGGTCGTATCGGATCTGAGACGGCGGGAGGCGGGAAAGGCAAGAACCAGAGAGGAAGCGCCACAGAGAGATGCGGGAGAGGCCTATAAATACCAAGCTGCTGCCCCGCGTGGTGGGCTGCCACCTCCAGCCAGGTTGGAGACATTTCCATAGCAGTAAATGCCATTTGTTTAACGTATTGGCCTGTTCCAAGCTCTCCTTTATGGGTTCCTGATGAGGGATTCCCTGCAGCCGCGCAGCAGGGCCCCTGACACACATTGATTGAGGAGTTGTTCTATTTCTGCAAGCAGAATCTCACTCATTCGTCTGCTTTCCTTAATCTGCCACAGCTCTCTCTCTTTTTTTTCTTCTCCCCTCCGTCCCTCGCTCTCCCTCGGGATCTCTCTCCATCCCTCACGTTGTCTCTCCTGCCTTTTCTGCCGCTTCCATCTCTTCACTCCGCCGATCGTCTGCGGCTCTCATGAAAATCAATAATATCATTCGAATGTCATGAGAAACCGTTTCTCTGTACTTTTCACGTGTTTTCTGTGTTTTCCGTGACCCGTCGTTTGAGTCAGAGGACTCCTCTGGGTTTCACTAACTCAGCACGTCGTCTTTTTTTGTTTATTTATTTATTTATTTTAAATTAAGCAAAAATAATAATCATTGTCTACGAGCAATCATGTTTCCGATATCAATGCAAGTACCTTGGATATCGGGACACAAAAGCACTTTCACAACGACTCGGAGAGCGGTCTCCCTTAAACGTAATTTTAATTTTTCATGAGCCAAGCCAAGAATAAAACAAGTAATTATGTATTCTCAGAAGCCTGGTTTCTTAAGAACAGTGCAGGAGTGACGGAGGGGGAGCATAATGTCGGGGTGCATAAAGCACTGTTTATTCCATTCTAAACCACAATCACTCACATTCTTAACACAATTAGCGCAAATTACCAATCTCCCTCCAACCCACCGCCTCTACCGAACCTTTTATGTCCTTCCACTCTCGTCTCAAAACTGCACATCAGCATGTTTTGCCCAATCACGGAGTCATTTGCGGAGCCATAATGCAGTCCGATTGTATGCGGAGAGGCTTCGGGCCTTGAGGTGCTCTTTACAGCTCAATATTAATACGATTTGACCAAGACAACACCGATACGGATGTTTTGCGGTTGAATAATCCAGACTGTAGTTGATTTTACCGGGAAGTTTTTAGAAAGACACTGAGGTGTAATGGGAGGGAACAAAGCAAAAAAAAAAAAAAAAAAAAAGAGAGATCTCTTAACTATTTATTGTTGCACTGGAGGCCAAACATTTCATCTACTAAAAACATTTAACAGGAAGCTGCTAAATCTTTTGTGAATGTTGAAGTTTCCTCTTCAACAGGAAACTTGTTGAAGTTTCCTGTTGAAGTTTTAGTGTTTTGGTAGCACTAAAAATGCTTTGTGCATTTTTAGTGCTACCAAAAGAAGCTTTAATTATACTAAACTGCTTGACCCATTTCATGATACTCTGCTGTATTTCACTAAAGTGATACTGTCAATGCTGCCACCACCATGCTGTTTCTGTTAGTATTGATGGAGTATGCGTCATTTCTTTACACTTGATTGAATAAGGGTATTTAAATTGGCTGCATGGGTCACTGACCACCTTAGTAGGTATTCCTTTTTATATACTTAATAACACAAATGGCTGATCGGCCAATTACATGGTAGAAACACAAAGAATTAAGGCATCTAGATTTGGCAAAGGCAACCGGCTAAAGTTCAAATCGGTTGATAGTGGAGTCGAGGAACTATGAACGTCATGTGGTTTTGGTGGGCTTATCTGACAATTTCAGGAAACTACTTGGATTTATGGGTAGTTACCTGCAAAACAGAGAATATCCAGCAGGTGGCAGATGTGCTACCAAGAAAGACTCGTTGAGGTCACAGAATAATGGGGAAAGGTTATCTAGATGATAAAAAGTTGCCCAAATGACCACTCCTCTCTCGACCACGAACCCTTACCCCAACCAAGGTATGAACACCAAACACAACCAACCTTTAAGCACATCGCTACAGGAGCAAACTACCACAGCAGGGGCTACTTCTATCAGCTAAGAAATACTGATCTAAGCTCAAACAGGCTGATACAAACTGGGAAATACTGTGTGAGAGGGATGACTTTGAGATTATGACTTTATGAGAGGGTCAATCATTTTTTGGCCATGTCGTGGGGACACTCAGTAGGAAGAGTAGTCACCTTGCTGTTAGAAAGTTGTGGACTTGATTGCATTCTCTACTGCTGTCACATATCATGGTGCACCTGGTCAAGAGAATCTTAAACCCAACATGCCTGCTGATTTGCATGTCATTGATTTAGCAACTGACCAACTCCTAAAGCCAGTTCACAGCCCACCAAGCATGTCCCCCAGCTGGTGAAAGCACGACCCCGAGTTTGGATAACGGTCCAACGACACAGCAGAGGACAAAGTGCTCATTAAAAAGTAATCTTAGAAGAGGTCAAAAGGTTTACACCCGGTTGCATAATTTATTGTGCGTGAAATGCATGCATCAACCACCAGGATGGGCAACCAGCAGGAAGCTATCACTAAAGTGTTTTTCCTTAAAACCAAGAAGCCTTTTAGGAACAGATTTTTTATTATTTATTACTTTTTTTATTAAGTTACTTGTTTAAGAAGTTGCCTGAGAAGGTTTAGACTTATGCACAAAATGACACATTCTGTGGAGATGGTGTGGATTTTTGATCCCAGACTCTGTGTTTTCTGCACTAAGACATCCACTGATCAACAGAGAAGAGCTGCTGAATAGTTTGGTACTTTTCTGAGTAGAGTGGTCATCATTTGACTGGATGGTTGGCAGATCCGTTCACCTCCACGTGTGTGAAAGTTTTATGGTCAAGAGACCAAGTGTCACACTGTGGAGTATACATTATATATATACAAAACAGAAGGGCTGAATGGGAAAATGTGTGGATGAAAATTGCATGTCAGGCCTTTTGGGAGTCCCCTCTAAAAAAAATATGATTTAAAAAAGGGCAGACCCTTTTCCATTTAATGCCATGACAGATAGATGTGAAGAAAAGTAGGAAAGAACAAAATATAAACTTTGCCTTTGTGCCTACAAGACCAAGTCGAAGTAAAACGATTTCATTGTGTCCTTCAGTCCAAGTATTGCAATAAAACATTTAAGATGATGGCTCAGCGTGGGACCAGGTTATATTGTGACAGTTCTTTCTATTTGCTCCAGAGGTGCCAAGAGTTTTCAAATATTCTTTTTCAGTAAAAACTATTGATATCCTCTATATTTCATGATTTTTCCCACCAGTCCTTGAGTGAGGAGTCATGAAGTTTTGACTTCTTCAATGTACCTTTAAAATTAGCAAAACCCTAATAAACTAAAACCTGTGCCTGCCATTAGATCCAATTTTTTTGTTTTTGATAACCATGACACTAAAAATTAATAATAATAATTAAAAAAAATCCCTATTACAAAGTCTTTGTCAGCTGGTTTTCCTCTGCTTACTAGCTGTAAAAAAAAACCCCCTATTCATTCATGAAAGAATGAACAACTAGCAGAAAAATGTCAAATGTGGATAATTAAATAAAAGGAAAACAGAAAAATTAAGTTCAGAGACCTGGCTTCTTTTTTGCTCTGTACTGTTTAAGTGCTGTAAATGCACAGCTTATCGTTTGGTAGAAAGTTGGTGGTGTGAGAAGACCCTGCTAATGTGACTTTAAGCAAGTATTTACACATCTCTCTGATTATCTGGCACCAGACGATTGTTGGCTTCCACTAAGCTTTCGGCTTCCAGGGCCTGTTTTTGATGAGCTGTGCGAGGAACTGGGCCCTGATAGCCCCAAGCTCTCTTTCTGGGTTTTGATGCTCTTTTTGGCAATTGATTCTTCTCCAACGATTTCCTTTTTTTATCTACGGTCCTTTCTTCTAAAAACAAAGGGATTACAGTCTTTTACTTTTCTAGAGTTGTTTTTATCCTGCTATAAAAACGAAGCCTTGTTTTCTTTTCTCTTCTCGGGACTAGAGGAATTTCCAATCCTGTAAGATTTCACATCTTGTTTTATGTTGGTTTGTTTGTTAGGACTCCCTGATGTAGTTGCAGTAAAAACATTTTGCCTGCAGATTACTTTAGCTAGACAAAAATGAATGGAAACTTGTGACGGCTGAGACTGAAGTCAAAGTCATACATGCTTCAGTGGCTCCATAAATGTATTTTAAAAAGTATGTTTGCCATTTTGCACGTTTTTGTGTGAAAACAAACAACAATGCACCTTGTAAAATATTCATAATTATTGATATTTTTTTTGTTTTCAAATTTCTACACATTCCTCCCATAAAATCCAATGTACTTTGTAGAAATTTTCAACAGGTTGAGTAACACGACAAATTACAGTGCAAAAAAAAAAATTAAAAATCACATATTAATGGGTTTTGATATTACTGTAGCTGCAGTTTAAGTTTAAGGTTCCTGACCAGCTGGAAGATAGACAACGGGTGGACTAAACAGAGATTTGATGCATTTCCATTACAAACATATGCAAAACTTTGCCAATATTCCTTTAATGTCGAAAAAAATAAAACGTAATTTCGCAACTGCGGTGGTTTCCATTAAATAAGAAACATTTAAAATCACGTGAATACATCTGATCATGCGATAAGCCATTATCCTCCAGCATGATCCTCTAACTACTTCCTGTTGTTGTTGTCTTCTTCGCGGTTTGTGCCATTGAAAATATCCGGTCGTTGATCGAGTCGTGAGATGCAAAAAAATTCAAAGAGGGGGCAGCACAAATCAGAGCCATGCCTTTTTAAATCAAAATATGTAAAAACAACGCTTCACTTTCTTCCACTTTTACGCACAACTTTGTGTCGGTTTGTCCTGTAGGTTCACAAAAAAAGACACTGAACTCCTATGCTGCGACTTTGACAAACTGTAAAAAGTTCAAAGGGTACAAGATGTCGTTAGCTCCAATCGCTGTCCGACGTTGCAGCTGTGAGCGTCAGACCAAGCAACAGCGCGAATTTAAAAGACAAACCCTGTGATTTTATTTATAGAAGACTAGATCTGGTCCTTTCTATTACACCAATTTCTCTAATGAGCACTCAGAAACAAAAGGTTAAATAAGAGGTGAGGGAGCATTTATTCAAGAGTAAACAAGTAATTAATCATTCCACCTCCCTGTAGGGTCCTCATATCTGAATAAACGGCAGGAAAGAAAGCACAACTACTTCATTTGCCCAGTTGTGAGAAAAACTCCCACGTAGCACTTTAAATTTCACAATGTTGAATAAAACGTCGGGTGAGTCAGACGTTTTCACATCATGAGGAATCACCGAGGAAACGTGTGACCATCTCCTTAAAGGTACAGAAGACTGGCATTTACTTCTAGAAAATGTGATTGTCAACTTCTCCACTTTGATTAAATCAGACTTTCTTTTGATCCACAAGTGGATGAAAACATGCAACTTCAACGCACAATATTTTATTCAGAATGTGTTTGGGTTTTTTTTCTAAACAAACGCTGCAATGTCAGCGTCTGAGGGAGGGAAAGAAGAGGAAAAAAGGAATATCGCACAGGAATTTGATTTAATTGTCAGAAACAATTTGGGGTTGCCTCATCTCATGCTTTGAATGTTCCTGACACATGAAGGGATTCTTTGATGCAGCAGTGGGAGGACAGTCCCCCGCTGACAGAACGGACCAATAATTCATCGCTGACAAGCAGTTCCACCAACGCAAAGGAGGAGAAGAAGAAGTACAGACCTGATTTTGACCTAAAAAGATATTTCTTAATCATTTTTCGCCTTGCCATACATTCTGTCATATTAACAACAAATATTCCACTGATTTTATAGTGATTTTTTTTGGGATCGAATAAAAAAAAGTAGTACATGATTGAAAAGTGGGAGAAAAAGAGTAAAAGTTTCTTTTTTTCCGAAGTACAAATCTGAAACGTTTTGAATGCATTTGTTCCCACTCCTTTCTACTCTGACAACCTTAACAAGTCCAGTTCAATCAACTCATTCGATTCATTCAATCGAGATGTTTAAGGAGGCATTCACACCAGCCTTGTTTAGTCCGCTTTAATCAAACTTGAGTTTGTTTATCTAGAACAGTGGTCCTCAACCCCAGGGTCAAGGACTGGTACCAGTCCGTGGACCAATTGGTAACGGGCCATGCAAGAAATAATAAGAATAAATATTTTGTTTTATGTATTATTTGAGTCTGGAGGACCTTTTATTTTGAAAATCTGTTAACCGGATTCTCTCGGTTACTTGCGCGCCAATACTGAGCCCACAAGCAGCAAAATGAGTAAGAAACGGATCAGATGTCTTTGGAAAGCTTCTTTGTGAAGGGGACAAGACCCAGAGAAGAGACAGGAGGATGGATTTATCCCGGACTGGTAGGTGAGTCAAACATTACAAGCCGCTCTGTGTAACATGAGGCGACCGGCAAGAAGCAAGAAGAGCATCAATCAAATAAGCAGCCCTTGGTATGCCTGGTGAAGCTCCAATCATTTACAGCTCAGAAGAACATGGTGGTGGCAACATAATGCTCTGGGCCAGCCATACCTAAATCCAACTAGGGATCTGTGTCAAAACAAGAAAAACAATCTAATGAGATTTTACCACACTTGAGCTGTTTTGCAAACAGCATAAAGTTTTGAGATTTTAGCCTGTGTGTGTGCAAAGAAGGAAGAAAAATAACCCAAACAGCTCTGAGTGGCTGTAAAAAGGCTTTAATTCCAGCAAAACATGCTCCTATAAAGTATTAGATCATTCTTTTCAGATTTGTTTTGTAAAATATTTTTGAATCAAATGAAGATCTTTATCTTCCCCTCCTCAATTAAGCAGTACTTTGTGCCAGTTTTTCATGTTTAATCTTCAATAAAACATATTTTAATTTGTGGCTTCAATGTGGAGGAAAAAAAAAATCTAAAGACCTTCGGTCAAAAAAAAAAATACAAAGCCATTTCATAGGAAGTCTATTATAAGAAGAAAAGAAATGAGCGAGAGGGAGAAACAGAGAGAGAGAGAGCTATTTGAATCATGACAGCATAATTCTATAGGTTAGGAAATGACAGGTGACACTTCATGAAATGAAATGGAGACTGTCATATTACTGAGTACAGTTAGTACAGGGAATATAAGGCCCTAAGTGGTTCTGTTTTAAATGGTAAAGGATACGTACCGCTCGCCACGGATTCTAAGAAAACAGAGAAGAAGAAAAGAAAAAGATACAAAATGGTTTAAAGTTTAATTACGCTTTCTAAAATGTGACCTGTGTGGTTTAAAAAAATCATCCCAAAGCTTCAACGCTACCACACTCTGGCAAAATGATAATGTCAAAACGCTGCTGCTCACATCAGCTGATTAACATGAGATACAGATCGTCCATCTTCTCCCCAGCGCCGCGTCGAGGATGTTCAAGTAAGCGTACTCCACAGCACTCGTTCATTTGCATTCAAACGCCGATTTACTGATCATGAAATCCCTCATGCCTTTTCTTTTCTTTTTTTTCCAGGGGTATTTCCAGTGGAATCAATTTGGGTTAATTTTCCTTTAACGATGCTGTTGTGCATCTGCAGATCATACAAAGTAACCAAAACACATTTCTGAATTTTTGAACGGAGAACGAGTCAGAACAATGCATGTGTATCACTACTGTGGCTTAATTCAGATTTCCATCAAAAAACAATGATGATATTCAAACATAAGGGAAATGACAGGTTATATGTTCCCTGAATTATATTTATTGCTTTGCTTAAAGTCAGGTATATAAACCTAACTGTGTAGAGTATTGTGCTAACATTATCTTTGAGGAAATTTTGCTTCCAGTTGTAGCACATTTAGTCTAATAGAGTTCACACCTGCAGCTTATTATAACATCTGATTAACCTGGAATAAAGTTCAAATGCCCACTAGTTCACATTTACTCATTTGTACCTTTAAGATACAAAAAGAAAGTATAGTGTGCAGAGCGGTGACAAAGAATCAAAAGAATTCTGTGGTACAAAAGTCTCAGTCAGGAGAAGGGTACAAAAAATTGCAAATAAGTGGAAAACATTAGGAGACAACTTAAAATGATCAGCTTCTCTGATTTTACTTTTCATATGTATATGTTTGAGTAAAATGAACGTTGTTCTATTATTCTATGATCTACTGACATCATGTCTCTGAAACTTCAAGCAAAAATTTAGTTTTTACGTGCAGAAAATGAGAAATGGTGAAAATCACAAAACAGATGCAGCACTTTCAGACCTCAAATAATACAAAGCAAACAAGTTTATATTCATTTAGAAACAAATGAATATGAACTAATGTCTTAACTCAGAAATCAATATTTGGTGGAACAACCAGGAAGTTTTCAATGCGGTACAGTGCAGTGGGTGCTTAAGTTTTTTCCAAAGCTTTATGTGACAACTGGAAATGTTCCAAATACAAAAAAGTTGAAACTGATCTGGCAGACACTAGTGGCCTGTATTTGCAGCAAATCAGACATATATATGAAGCCCTCTACTCATTTGCACTTGAACTAAACCAAAAACTACTCGAAGCCTGGATGTTTTGCAGGTACTTATTCACACTACCTCCTTCAGCATCTAGCCGACCCCGCTTTGTGATTCAGCATGACTGGAAGGGTCTCGGCTCTTCCAGGTCGGCTCGCGGAAGAGTTGCTGTTGGTTCTGATCGCTTCCTCTTTGTCATAACCCTCCGAAAATGCGACCGGGGGGAATAATTAGCGGTGAGAACATTTTATTGCTGGACTTAATGCACAGTTGGCATTAGCTCACGAGGGTTCACCAAGTTCTACCGAGCGACTCGTCCTCTCGCAAATATTCGTCAAAGTGCTCTGCGAGCCTGGACTTTAAAAATATACAGCTGTATATAAATGTATAAAGAGAAAATGAGGTTTTCTCTGAAGCACGCCTCTTAAGTATAACTGCATCCTTGCTGACAGCACGATCCTTCTCTCCGAGTCTGGCCTTTTTCCTGAGCAACATGTTTCTACTTAGTAAGCACACCCTATAGGTTGACCTTTCTCCTTTTGTAGTTTACTGTTGGTGCAGCCAGGCTGTCAGTTATGGCTGTAGGACACCTGGGAAGATGAGGCAGTAGAGTGGTGTGAAAAAAAAACAAACAGGAAAGAGGTACGGACAGAATAACTGATGCAAAGGGATGCTGAGCGATTGAGCATAGTCGTCCGGTTGGTGCTGAAAATATAGAAAAGTCAGAGATGTTTCTGATTAAAAGTATTTTTAAGCGTTCGGTGACCAGAGGTCGGTCGAGGCAGAACGATAAAAAGAAAGATGACACAACCAGCCTGGAGCCGCCTCGCAGCCTGCACGGCCCCTATTTGATTTATCTCCGCTCGCAGGCCGCCGTTCGGCTGCCTGTAACACCGAATTAGGAAAATGCACATTTCCTTCAAACAATCCTCCTCCGTCCCAAGTGTTAGTTTGTCAGCAATTTTGATGTTTCTCTTCAGGCTAGGATTAGACCAAGGGATTAGACATTTACCTTCGGTGAATGTGACTGAGCTTAATTTAACCTGCAGGTTAAAACGTACGGCTTCACCAGAAACCTTTTTTAATATTTACATCTGTTATATTAAGTGAAAAAATGGCATTTATTTTTATTTATTTTTGGTTTTGTGGCATTTCATGTAGTTGTAAGAGAGAATCAGAGATGTGTTTCTTAATATCTTCAATTTCAGAATTTACATTCAGAATGATTACTGTCTCTTTAAAAGTTGAGGGAAAGCACAGATGATGATGTCATACCTTTGGAAACATCTGATTGGTTAACTGACATGCTGTTCTTTCTCTCAGTTTCGTTTATATTTAGTAAATAGAAATCATTTTGGTAATTGTAGTTGACCCAGAACAAGAGAAGTCTGGTTTAATTTAACTTCAGGTAAATTAAACATTTTTCAGATTTAAACTGGTCATTTAAATCTGCCTTCGACTCAGACTGTAGTTCACTGCATTTCTAGTTTCATTATCAAACTTCACTTTTGGTTATTATCTATGACAGTAATTGCGTTTCCATTCACCATATAAGGGTGAACGCAAACTCGAACGCAAACTGGAAATTAGGAAAAACGCCAATTTTGGAAAATCTCACGTATTTTGTTACATTTTTGCACCAAGATGAGGTTGTTTCTCAGCTGTATCAAAGCTGCACTTTTTTCGCATCACACGAGTCGTGATGATCAGCTGAACGCCACTACTGGCGGAAATGTCAAAGTAGACGACAGGAAGTTCTGGGAGGATGACGGAGTGCTGTGTTTTTTTAATGACTCAAACGTGATTTTAATCACATTTCTTGTTTAACGGAATCACAGTGTGAAATTGTGTTGTTGTCTTTTCTTTCTGAAATTAAACGCCTGTTAGGAAACGCAGCCGGTCTCAGAGACATATCCGCCCTCCTCCAGTGCCTGAGAACACCGCCGTCACTTTGAGCGCTAATACTTGGAATATCAAAATAACAAAAGATTCCCATCTGCGCAACAAATGTGCCACGCCGTGAAACAACATCACGATCTCAACACGTCAGATCCAAGCCTCTGGTGAAAACGACTGTCGTAGGGCAGATGGGAGGATTTTTTTATTTTTTTTTTTGTACATTATTTAACGCTGATGTATTAACACGTGTTCCTGTAAAGCCTTTACAGATAAATTGGACCTGCGCGGCGAGGTGCTAAAGGTGCTGCTGCGGGCCGTTGGGCACCGCCGCTCGCCATCTGTTTGGTCTTTCCTCAGCCTCCGTGTAATTTATTCTGTGAAATTTAGCCTGTGCCCTTTGTAGTGACAGTGTAATATCTGCGGCAGATTAACACAGATAACTCAAATCTATGGCAAAAAATAATTAAATAAAAAATACACAATCTCAGTTATTTGCAAGATAAAAAAAAAAAAGAAAGAAGAGAAAGTAACTTTACCAACCCACAAATGAGAGTTGTAAGGACTATTTGTCTGGCATTGTGCGTGTCATTCGAACCCGAAAACACAAATAAATACTTGTAGATGTTTGGATCGTTTCTCCTCTCTGCGTCCCAGTTGATTTACTGTCAGAAACTTTTAAACCGTTTCATTCAGAGTCAGAGCTGAAGGAAAACCCGCCGAGCGCGTTGTAAACAGACGGCGGCGCGCGCAGTCCGTCCGTCCGTCCGCCTTCAGTTTATTTTATACGTGAGCGTTGGGGATACGGGCGCGAGCCACTGGTGTACGTGCTGCTGATGACCTTTCTTTAATTGTCAGGTACGCGCCTCCATCTATCACCAGCAGCTGTGCCTAAAAGTCCTGAAAGCCCCCAGAGAAAGGCTGCCGCTTAACCCGCAGACCTGCTTTTAAAATGTTTTTGCTGGATGTAATTAGCAGTCCTGACACCCTCTTCTTCATCTGCAGCACCTGTTTTCTTCCTGTTTGCCTTTTAAAAGGCTTCCCTTAAGATAAGCCTGCTACGTCTGATCCCATTAAATGGCGCATTAATAACAGTTTTGAATCACCGCCACAGATTTTGTGGGGTTTTTTTGTTCGGAGGCCGACTGTGAAGGAATCGGTCCATCTTCTCCTCCACGTTTAAGAGAACGGAATGAAAGGTGTAAAAGCAGAAGCAGATTTAGGATGCGTTAATGTGATGTCAAATTAGTTAAGAACTTATTTTGCATATACAGATCAAAGGAGGTCATATTTAATGTTCCTGAGAGAGTAACATCTACTAGACGAAGATTAATTTATTTTCTCAAAATATTAAGGAAACCAGCTTTGCTTCTTTTATTTCTTTAAACCTTAATCACAAAATAGAAAATGTTACTAATTGGAATTCATGTAAAAATGTTACTTTAGCTTGATTTTATTTCAGTTATTTAATTCATATCAATTATTTTCATTTTGGTCTTTAAGTTTATATTGTAGTTTGTCCGATGGTGTAATTTTTAAATATCAAGTGGCTGATGTTTTGATCAGTTAATCACTTTTTACCAAATACCTTTTTTACTCTTACTTGACTAATTTCTCTGATGGCTACTTTTTACTTTTACTTGAGTACAAATATATTGAAATATTGCTACTCTTACTTGAGAACAGTTTTTGGCTGCTCTCTGCACCTCTGATCTTCTGTATCCGTAGCAAAATGCTATTTTTGGTCAACAAAAGCAGAACTCCCCGACCCCTTCTTCAAATCGCCATGAACATAACATTTCAATTATGAGATGGTCCATCGCACAAACCTCCATATAATGCAGCTGTATGTTTGTTGAGATGGGTGAAGGTGAATGGAGGATAGACCTTTAACCTGTTTGAATGAGAAGCAGGAAGAGATATAATGAGTGACTTGTTATTGTGAGTCTGTGATTTATGCAAGAATACGATTAGGAAATTGTGACTCAGTTAAAGAGCATAAACTGAGATTGTTGTTTCTTTAATAATTGTGATATTTATGAAATACTTCTCCAGTCATCTGAGCTTGATTTGTTTGTTTTCTTACCATCGTTTGTCTTTAGCCCGTCTTCCCTCCCATCACACCGGCTCCTAATTTCACAATTATTCCACCTGTGCACCAATTTGTGTCCCTTGTCTTTTGTGCAATAACAAATCTTCCTCTCTGTTTCAGTTTATGTTCTGCATGAGGTTTTATTTTCTTTGGCTCTAGTCGCCTTTATTTGATAGTTAATTGACAGGAAAGTGGGTAATGAGAGAAGGGGGAAGACATGCAGCAAAGGTTGCCAGGGCCGGGAATCGAGCCTGCGACGGCTGCGTTGAGGACTAAGTCCTCCACATCCTCCATATGTGGGTTGTGCTTAACCCCTGCGCCACCACAGCACACCCATGAGGTTTTATTTTTGGCATGTGTCCAATTTATGCTTTGGGAATAAAACTATAATCCCTGTGTGTGTGCCTGCTTGCCTTGCTAAATGAGGCTCCTTCCTCCAACTTTTTTGGAAATCGAAATCAAAACAATGAAAGCTGAAAAAGTAAAAGAGGAAAGAAAAACAAGAGCAAGAATCAAGGAGAAAAAAGTGGTGTCTTCTCAGTTTGTTTTCTTGCATTTCGTTTTGCGAAGCCAGAAATAATGAAACATGCGGCTCTTGCAACATCTGCAAAGCCTCGAACGGCGACGCGGTGAGACGTGGAGGCACACGCCATGTTGGAAGAGTTTTCCTTTTACCCCTCACTCCGCCTCCGACTCACCAGAGGACCAAGTGTTGGACGCGGGCAGCAGGTGTTTTTACATTTCAAACACGACTTGAGCGCTGAGGCACTTCATGATTGTGCATCAGCTATTCCCAGTCATGCGTTACGTGGAAAAAAAAGAAAGAAAAAAAAACACTTGCGTGGCTCACCATAATGAACACCTAAATCTGCCCATCAACTGCATGATGTGTTGTGGAAAAAGACAAAACCTCAGTTTAATTGACTTAAGCTGTTCTGTAACTCTGACCATGTACAGCTGCGCTCTTAAATTTACACACACCAGGAAAATTTTATTTATTTTTTGTTTTCTTCAGAGAATACAGCTTACAAATGTGCGCAGATCTTTGTCAATATTCTGAAATGTCCCAATAAACACAATTTCATGTTTGCGTTGTTTTTATGAAATAAGACATTTTATGAAAACCACACACGAATAAGCCTGTTTGCGGAATAAGGCATTAAGAAAATGGCAGTGACGAATGTAAACAGTTATATTAAACATATTATTATATATTTACATACTTCACACTGCTCATCTATCAGCCAGACGATACATCGACGTCTTATTCAAGCCTGTTATACTTGAAAGTGACAACATGTGAGGCATTTTGGGTAAATTGCAGTCGGCAATTTTACAGAAGAACACAATGTCAAAAAAAACAACAACAAAAAAAGCAGAATCCTCCTTCCACTTCCTGTCATTCTGTTTGTCGTTTCTGCCAGTAGTAACATCCAGTTGTTGGTTGCGGTGACTCGTGTGGTGCAAAAAAAAACTTTCCATTTTAGTTTTGCAAAAATACACCTACAACTTCATTGTGGAAATCACACTTTTTATCTTTTTTCGAAATTGGTCCTTTTACGCGAAGCAAAATTTATTTTGTAATTCCATAATTTCAATTTAGGTCAATGAAAACACAGCTTATAAATGATAATAGCAAAAACTGTTCTGTCACCACTGACTAGTGATTGTAGGGTTTCATTTACTACCAAATAATTGATTGCTCTTTTATCGATCATAAAGTGACATCAGAAGCCGAGCAAATGACGCCGGGTCAAAGGTTCAAATGTCTTGGCAGTTTGGCCTGAAACACACAGGATTAAATGGCTCTGAAAGGTAAACACACTCACCTGTGATTCATTCGGTTATAATTAGATGGTGTATAAGAAGTTACTGAGTTCGCCTGTGTGTTTCATCCAGCGACGCAGTGGCATTAGCTGGGTCTGAGTCATGTGGAAAATGAGAGATTGCTTTGAAACCAGGAGACATTTCACACAACTGCCAAGAAAAAAAAAGAAATAGATTCAGCTGACATATAAGCAAAAAAAACAACAAAAAAAAACAGAGTTGGTGTTTGAAAATGTACAATATGGAGGAACACAAAGAAAAACAAGCTGCATGGCTGAGTCGCCAGAATAAAGTCGTTCCTACTTCGGCACCACGAAGCAGTCTGCTTTCCAATACGCCTTAAAGCTACTGGAGCAAAATGGTCTGGAGAGATTCTTTAAACATTTTGTTTGGATGCGAGTCTGCAAGACTTTTGACGGCAAGTACTAACCTCCCTCTGCGAAACAGAGGACCTGTTGCTTTTTTTTTTAAAATGGCGTAAAAACAAAAAAGACCAAATAACAAGACAGCACAAACTTTTAAATGGACTCTGGTCCATTTAGGAAAGGAAAACATTATTTTGACAGCGTTTATTAAAAGGAGCTAGTCGGCATCAAAATAACCGAGCACGTTAATTAAAAACTCATCGCCCATTCTCTGGACCGCGCTGCGTCGTCACGTAGCTAATAGATACAATCAATTACTTACGGGTAACACTCACGTTTGTCACTTTTGATAGCCAATAATTCATCACCGGCGCTCTGGACCCGTGACGCATGGCCGTCTTATCGCAGTCGCTTGGAATGGCGGAGACTGGCTGAATTTCCTCCAGTCGGAGTTTCCCTCAGGAGGGGCTCCTGGCTCCAGAAGGGAGAGTGGGAATCTGAAGTAGTGGTGCGCAGGGGCCTTGATGAGCGGCGGATTTTAACACGAGCCACAATTTTGTGTGCAGGTAATTGCTGTGATTATGTGGTGATTTTGTTATGTAGATTACACACCTGTTATGCCCCCCCACCGGCAGGCTCAATTTGACTGTGAGATGAGAAAAGAAAAGACTGGCCAACTCTGAGTCGGGTTTATTCAGGGTTTTTTTGTGTGTGTTTGGTTTCACAATCTTGCACTGCCTCACATAAATATTGCTCCAGGAACTTGAGAGTATTTAGCTGGGATTTGGAACCGGAAAGGAATGGGATACAAAGTTGTTTTTGGAAGTAAAACCTGAATAGTGCGGCATGCTCATGTATTAAAGCTGCAATATGTAACGTTTTATAATAAAATTCTTTATATATATATATTTGTTGAAACTGTTGTGTTGTGACAATATGAAATGAGACAGATAAAATTTTAGTTCCTCTCCCAGTTCTCCAGCGCTAGCATCCAATCAGAGCCAGGAGGCGGGTCGTAGCGCAGCCAATCACAATTTCATGTGACCCTACTCACCCCACCATCTTCTCTCTTCTACAACGCTGCTAGCTTAGCATGTTGTGAATGCTCAGGCTAGCTAGTGTAGCCACAGATGATTGACTGTTTTCCTGTAACTTTGTTGTTTCTCCACCATTAGCACATTTAGCAGCGAGTACATGAGATAGATTGACAGCACTTTAAACATTATTCAGAAACTAAAAAATTATACTGGAATTTGGTTGATTTAAATCTAAAAGGTTATGATGCTACGACTACAAGGAACTCGCTTCACACAGTTTATCCAAGTAATTCTTTCAAACATAAATAGTTCTTAAAAATCTTTAATGATTTATTTGTAGACTTATTAAACAAAACATATACAGGTATTGTAAAATGTGAATTAATTACTATTAGAGTCAGTAAATTTTAATCTTTTCGTTTTAAATGTTCATTAGATTCAATTAAAGTTTATTTGGCTTGAGTCAAATAAACAAGGCAATTCAAAGAGCTTTATATCACAAGAACATCATACAGTCATTAATTAATCGATGTGTAACAACGAGCAACGTTAAAATGAAAAAAAGCAAAATCATCAAGCCAATATATATCAAATATGTTGATCAGTGTTCAATTTACTAATCAAAAGCAACTCTAAACAGGTGGATTTTTAGTCTTGCTTCAAGGGAACTCAGTATTTCAGCTGAAGATTGTTCCAGATTTGTGGTGCTTTCTGCAGAAACGTTTAATAAGTCCTTAATATTACACGGCTCTTGCAGTTGGTTCAGTAAGAAAGATGCTTGGTCAACAGCTGAGTAAATATTTTCAACAGAAACTGGATTATATGGTTAAAAAAATCACAAGAGAAAATTTAAACTAGAACTTAATTTTTTTCTCAGCTCTTCGAGTATCTCTTTGAGACTTTGAGACAGTTTGACTAGATAAGCTGTGATTACGTTTTGACATAAAGGAGGTCCGCCAAAGGGAAATGTTTTCTTCTTATTTTAAAAAAGTTTTAAACTGAAGCTGTTAGCAAATCATACATGGGGTTCGGCTGTATTGATTGAGTTTAACTTCCTTTACTCAGTTCCCCCTGTGCCGAACTCATTTAATCAAGGATTGCTGCTCCTGTATCTCTCCCCGGCTACCACCACCACTAATTGTCCTGAGTACTTCTGCAGACATCCAACAGCAAAACGGAACTACGCTGCAGAATCCCGCTCATCGCCATCAGACTTCCTGGAGTTTTATGCTGCCGTTTTCCCGGTGGTTACAGACAGGATCCTGCGCTGCGTACAGCTGTGAGTCCACCGGACGACCGGGACTCTCAGAGAGACGCGAATCATACAGGAAATAACTGGCGTTATTTACGTCGAGGGAGCTAAACGTCAGCTGTCTCATGTCCTCATTGTCAGGATCATCTATCAAATGGGGAGTAATTTGGTCCCCTCCATAGCGATACGGACTTAGTTTTACCATGATATTTTGTGATAACGATAAAAGTGACGATAAGACCTAGTTATTGCTACTCTTTTTAAGGCAGCCGTGTTGCTGTGACTGCATGGCAGGGCAGTCATGGCCCCTCAAACGCTCTTGAAAAACATTTCCGTTTGTAATATCGTCACCTTCCTAAAATAACGTTCCTAGTCATTGTTTGCTAAAAGTGTCTTTTTTAAAAAACCTAAATCATCTTTTGGGAATAAAGAGGTGTTTTTTTTTGTCAAACTCGTATTTGGTAAAAGTGATTTAGGCCATTATTTTTAGGAACATCACCAGAGGCTTTTTTAGGACACCACTCACATAAAAAAGTGTGATTGGTGTCAATAAACTGCATTTAATCAAATTTTCAAGTTTATTGAAAAAAAAAAACAACCTAAAAAAAATAGCAAAAATAATCCTGCCAATCTAGTTTTATTTTATTTTTTAAACAATATCAATTGGAATTTATTGTGCCAACAATACGTCAAAATCTTATAATGATAAGAAATTTGTCACACTAAATGAAAAACGATGTACATACGTAACCCTTATTTGTGGTTGGGATTTAAAATGAGTTTATCAAGAGACCTGGCCAAGACTGACAGCAACACATAAACAATTTCAAATCAAAACTACAGATATCATAACCTAATTAAAATACAATAGAGAAAATAAAGGAACAAAAAACAGGCATAAAAGTAAAATAGAAATAAAGTACAGTAAAATCTAGTAAAAACAGTAGTAAAATACAGTATGATAAATGCTCCACCCTGTGCCACCCTACTTTTCCTCTTCTCTTCTCCACTATAATCAGTATTCTTTCACGTCCCACTAATTTCATTTAAATTGATGTGCAGCGTTCATCTCAAACCTACACGGCCTAAACTGACAGATTTTCATACCAAAATGTGGTTTGGATTTAATCGACCACACTTAGCTCATTTATTTGCCTGGAGTGCTAGCCGGTTGGTTTGGTTTTGCATCTGTTGGGTTTTGTGTTTTTGTCTTTCAACACACCAGGCAGTTCATTAGTGTGACTCTGACTCTGTGCCATTGTAGGTAATCGTCTTACTTAGCAAACAGGAGCCGAGAAAGTTTCTTTTCCTTGGGATTTCAAGGATTGCATGAAAGAGGTCAGAAGGTCTTGCTCCGAGTCACGGCTTCAGCAATGTTTTCTGCAACAGATGTCCTGTGATTGCATAAGCAGAAAGGCAGTTCAAGCTATTTTGTGAGAGTTACAATGAGGAGGAAAGAGTGGGTGAACACTGCAGCGTGGTGATTCACTGGTTCGGAGGCTATATTTGGACAAAATTCGGCATTTGTTTCAGCAGTTAACCCTAGCATCCTACCACTAACCGTCTACAGACAGGAGTAGGGCCAGATCAGAAACCGGTGTCATCTGGGGATCAAGAAGGGCCAGAACTGGGATATTTACAGCCTTTCACACACTCTTACTCCCACATCCTTGCACGCAAGGTTTTATTAACAGGTCATTACATAATCAATCAGGGAGAACCTCACAGTCCAATTCCCCATCAGCAACACTATTGTCAGTCTGATAAGAATTGACTTTCCAGTCACACTGAGTTTGCAGTGGCAGAAGCTCTGCAAAGGCAAAATGTTGTTGAGGGTCTCTTGGCCATTTTGTCTCTGCTGCTCACAACTCTTAACAACTCCGCTAAACTAAACAACACACTCTGAGTAGGCTATGCAGTGTTAAGCGTTCAGCATGAAATATGGTGTAAAGGTTGGTGATGCAGTTGTCAGCTGTGTTGCCTTGCAGGAAGAAGGTTCTGGGTTTGAATATTTTTGTGTGGAGTTTGCATGTTTTCCCTGTGAATGTGTGGCTTCTCTCCAAAAAACATGAGTGTTATGGTAATTGGTCTCTCTAAAATTGCTCATGGGTATGAGTGTGTGGATGGTTGTTAGGTGCTGGGTGTCCCTGTGATGGGCTGGTGACCCGTCCGTGGTTTACCCTTCCTCTTGCCCAATGACTGCTGGAGATAGGCACCAGTTCCCCCGCAACTCTGGAAAGACAAGAAGGTATTGACAATGAAGATGCAATTGAAATCCCATGTGAATAAGTTTGTTCACTCAATATGTCATTAAAACATGTCGCACCAATGATCCTCCAACTTCTTCCTGTCGTCTTCTTCTTCGTGGTTTGTGCCAGTGGTAACAACTGGTTGTTGCAGTTTTTTTTGTTGTGGTAAATACTCCAATTTCGATAAAGTCAAAAAAAAAACAAAAAAAAACACCTCACCCTGTCCCTACAACTTTTAATCAAAAAATTAGTTTTTTTAAATTGTATTTTCATTTAGCAAATATATTTTGAAAATGATCTTCATCAACTAAATACAATTAATCCAGTGACAAAAACTTAATTGCCACTATATTAGCTACACCTTATTAAAGAACCTTTTCTGCCTTTAGCACCTCCATCATTTTCAGTGGCATATTGAACAAAGTGTCTGAAATGTTCTTTAAAGGTTTTGGTTCATATTACAATCACTACCTGACTACACATCCCATGATGCAAATCTCCTGTTTCACCTACTCCCCAAAGGAGTTCTACTGGTTTGAGGTCTGTTGAAGTGGAGGCTATTAGGGTACAGTAATGCAATGCTCAGGTAACCAGTTTGAAATTATTTGAGTTTTGCAACAGGGTGCATTTTCCTGGTAGGCGTCAGAAGATGGGTGCAGTGTAGTCATGAAGGGATGGACAGGTTAGATGGGTTGGCGTCCTGTCCTTCCTGTCTTTTTCTCCACATTTATATATTTTTTTCTAACTGTTGCTGCTGAACTTTTTTTTTTCTTTCCCTTAAAATACCACAGTTCAATGCTTCTGCTTCCACTGCAAGTGTTAGCATCTCTTTAGAAAGACGTAGAATAAATGAATATGTTTACATCATGTCTCAAGGACCTTTTTTTTTCATAGAAAAAACTTGTAATCAGTTATTTTCCTCGCAGGTTTGTACCATAAATGTTCCATTAGTTTGTTATAAAGTTTCCCAGGTAGCAGATGTGGGTCACGTACTTCTCCTCCTGGACGATCCCCAGGCATTCCTGGGTTAGAAGGGATAAGTAGTTCACCCAGAAAGTTCTGGTTCTGTCTTAAGGTCTTCTCTCAGTGGGACGGGGTTGGAAGGGCATCCTAATCAAATGCCTGAACTCCTTCAACAAACTCTTTTTTTTTAAGCAGAAGAGAAGCAGCTCTACTTCAGGCTCCTAACCTTGTCCCTCAGGCTGAGCATGATAACCCAACAAAGGAAGTTCATTCCAGTTGTTTGTATTCCAGACCTTGTTCTCTTGATCATAATCCACATCTCATGAACAGAGGTGAAGGATGGAAAACAAATGAAGCAGTGAGTCATGATTGGCACCTTTTAGCTCACAACCTTAACCACAACTAATTGAAGGAATGACCAAAATACCACAGACAAAGCCGTAATCTGTCTATACTTCTGCCCCATCCTGCCATCGACTGCGTACAGAACATTTTGAATAAATACACTCCAGGCACCAGGATTCGTCGAAAGTATTCACGACTGCACAAAAAGTTTGAACCAACCAGGAAAACAGACATTTAAAGCAGACCAAATGTGTCAGGTGTGAATACTGACAATACTTGAACCCTTGCAGAGGGCATAATTCAGACACTGGACCCGTTTTCACGCGCCGGTCTTCAGTTGAACGGTAATATTTGTTTTGATCCAGCCGCTCATTTACACGACGCCAGTCTCTCACACCGGCACTTTTTGAAACCAGGTCTCACAGTGGACCTTTTCGTGAAGACATTACACAGATGTGTGGAGTCCTCCGCGGGGGGCCAAAACATGCCTACGCAGAACGCTGAAGGGTTTATTCTACACATGCAAGGGCAAATAGCAACAAAAACAATGGTGGGACTCTTCTTATCTGTGGAAAAACACATACCTGAATCTAGTAATGGTGGGACTCTTCTTATCTGTGGAAAAACACATACCTGAATCTAGTAAAATGTCTGTGTTCTTGATATTATTGTCATTTGACTTGCAGGATGTGGCTACGGAAGAATAAGGTCAACACCAATACAGATATGTCAACATAAACTGGGAAAGTGATTGAATATAATGTGGGCGTCGAGCGTTACAGCAGCCTTGTTTACTCTCTCAGCTAAGGGCATGATGAAATATTGAAGCAGGTATTTTGCATGGCCAACAGGCTTTTAGCGCCGTAGAATCTGTTCTCGGTAATGAGGCCAGAGACGGTCCTCCTGTTGCGAGATGAAGACGCAAACTGGAGAGGGCTCAGACTGAGCGGAGGTGGGTGGTCTCTCATATTGTATTGCAAATCTGCCGTTGCTCTTTGCAGGTGTTGGTAGTGGATTGAGACTGCTTCCCTCTGCGATACATGTCCAGCCCGAAGCCGGCATCTCTCTTTTACATCAACGCTGACTCCAGAAACGGTAGCATTTCTTCCCACTGTCGATTGCTACTGTAATCAAATCGTCTCATTAGCTTCACCTCTGCCACCACAAAACGCCACCAAGCGTGGTGTCCACCTGCCTGCTCCCCTCTCCTCGCCCCGTCCCACCAGGTGTGGGTATTATAATGGACACGGTGATTGTATTTGCTGAGTAGAGCTTTGTGGGCCACAATGCATAATCACGTCTGATTACCAGCAGAGAGCAACGTGGTCAGCCGGCGAGAGGATGGGGATATTTGCATAATGTCCCAGAGCGTGTGGCACAGGTGAAGGAGCCAGTCGCTTAAAATGGACAGAGCAGCGGCTCCAGCCTTTCGGAGCGCCGGACGCCGCGTTTTGCGGGGCTGGAGAGCAAGAAAGATGGATGGGGCCTCATTAAAACCTTGCCTGTTGTATGCCGGCTAGCACAATAAATGAACCATTTTCTGTCATCATGCAAATAATAATGCTTTGTCCCAATTATAACCCTGGAAAGGCATCCTCGTGTTTCAGAGTTGGCTT
Source organism: Poecilia formosa (assembly GCF_000485575.1). Taxonomy (NCBI): domain Eukaryota; kingdom Metazoa; phylum Chordata; class Actinopteri; order Cyprinodontiformes; family Poeciliidae; genus Poecilia; species Poecilia formosa. The sequence goes on along the minus strand of NW_006799968.1, from coordinate 2,391,295 downwards.
CTCTTACAGCGAGTAGCGGGGGGCGGAGGGATGCGTTTATTCTAATGTGGCATTTCACTCTGCAGGTTTCTTTAAAGTGTTAGAATATGCAAGAGGCTGTGGTAATAAAACACCTTTATGTAGCACGAGTACGGATTCCGTATCCACACATGAAATGCATTATTTTGTGTTGTGTTGCTACAATGAAGGAAGAAATGTATATCACCATTTATAGGATGGAAGTTGCACCGAGAAAAGCCAAGCAACAAGAAGTGTTTGTTGAGTAACTACAAAATGATGCATGCGAGTATTTCTAAGGAGATTACAATATGCTTCAAAGACCTGACTAAGAGAGGAGTCTTTAAATCCAGCATCAGTTCAGTCGCAGTTATAACATCTCACGGGATTATAGATTAAGTCCTTTAAAATCCTACTTTTTCCACACACACAGACTCGCACATGTAAATAATCAAAAAGGTTGAAGGTCGTACAAACACAGGTTCATAGGTTCATATTTTACCAATACAGCTTTGATGCAACTTTGATTTAATAAAGTCAATCAATTTATATATGTATTATTTGCACAGTGGTAATGGTAAGTTTGCTGCCAGTAACTAAAATGCGCCTACACAAACATGCAGTGCGAATGGAATATATTCTGTGGTTGTAATGTAGCAACTTATTAAAAAAAAGTGAACATTTTTTGCAAGGCGCTGCACATGTAAAGTGTGGAAAATAAGGCTGCAGCTGATAATACGGAGCTTTTAAAAAGAAATGACAGCACATTGTCAGAGAGGTGTAAAAAGCTGCCCTGACATAACAGCTGCAGTGAAGGTAATGGACATGAAGCAATTCTGGATCTGTCAGCTTTTATTTCTCATACATTGCCCACTGAAACCCCCCACAAACACTGTCTCCCTCAAGCACATCATTTCCAGAAGCCCGGGTCAACAAATTCAGCTTACTGCATGATACAGTAAAATATCTGTTCACCTAAAAAACACTTGTCGTATCAAAGCTACATGAATCATTCATTCTCACTCAATGTTTGCTTTTTACTGAGCAAACATCTTCTACTTATGCATTATGTGGTTCAAAGATAAAAAAAAACAAAAACATAACGTTCATAAACTGAGTACTAAGTAAGAACGTCTAATTTGACGACCCTCATTCACACGAGCAGCAAACTGAAAGGTCCATTTGTTCTACCCACATTTTGGGATTTTAATTTTCTCAACACTAAACTAGTGTACTTCTAATTGTTTCATGTTGTTTTGCCAAGTTCCTTCTACTCCTCTCACCTTTTATTTATTTATTTTTACTCAGCCTTCCACTATTATCCACTAGTGATACATAAATTCTTGCAGCAAACAGGCCAGGGATTTTTCTCCCACCTTTGACAGCTTCTCCATGAATTGTTTCTTTGTCTAAAATTTCTCAGAAACTCTCGTTCTCTTTGTTTCAGCTGGCCTCTTGTCAATTACGAAAAAAAACCCAGTATCAATCCATTAAATCAGATCCATTATAGAAAACAAGAAAATAATCAAAACATGAAGAGAAAAATAAAGTTCACCATTAAACTTTCTCATCAATTTTAACAGGGAATATACAATTTATTGGGCTTAATCCTAAGGTTGTGTCACTCATAACCAATCAGACATGTCCTTCAAAAGCATTGTAAGATGAAGCCTTACGGCAAGAGCGAGATTTGGATAAAAAATGAAAGAAGACTGAAACACATAGAGGATGTAAAATCTGTTTTCTGGTGTGAGAATTTGCAATGAGGAATGTAAACAAGGCAGAGGACAATCCTGCCTTAGGGATTTGTATTCACTCATGGAGAACTTTAGTGAGGTCAAAGGTTATGAAGCAAAAAAATCCCCTGAAAATCGAGAGAGGCAATGCTGGAGACAGAGAGTTGTAAACGGCATCTAAAATATGGATGGAGTATGTTGGGAAAGTTTCATTTTTTTTTGTTGTTTTACTCATTTGCTACTTCTAGATGTTCAACTGGTTCAACTTTTTTCTAAAAAAAAAAAGAAAAACTAAACAGGAAATAAAAAAAAATCTATTTATTTAACTTATTTTACATGATTGCTATAAAAGCAATCATGGTTTTGATTAACCTTAACATAAAATTTCAAGGACTATACGCAGAAGAAGAAGAGAGCGGCACCATGGTTCCCCCTGCTGGCTGGAGGGTATAAAGCAGCAGGTCAGTTTGCCTGTCTTTCCGCTCAGGTCTGACAATTCCAAACATGAGTCCAGTGTTTATCATCTTTATGTTCTTATCACTCTGTTTGAAACTTTTTACGATCCTTAGAAACATTTACAGCAAAAAAGGAAAATAAAAAATGGAGACCATATGGGTGCAGGGTCTGACAAATAACAAAAAGACGGAATCCGAACAAGTCAAAGTGAGGAAAACATCTGGTCGAATTGTGCAGCACAATGATGGATAGTTTATGCATCAGCCATATAACAAAAACAACAACAACAAAAAGAACATGAGCATCATTGGGCCATTAGTACACAATCTTCCCCCTCTGTTCCTCGGCCCTGTGGCACTAACAACTTTCAGGACTTGTGGGCGCAATAAAGCGACCGTAGATTCAAGGCAATTTGCTCCACAATGAGGTGAGGCCTGGAGTGCTCGCGGAAGGCTGGCAACATTGCTATAGCGGTTAACCTATTCATCGGTCAAAACAAACAAGCCTCACTGTCAGCTTTTATCAGCACTTTATTTCATAACGCCAGCGCAGAAACGAGAGCCCTTCTGAGTGGCTTATGCGGAGGCCGCGCGTTGAACGCCGGGACATGCTAGCCTGCCTGAGCCGCAATCACTCTGATCTACAGCAATCTATTGATCCGGTGAGCTTGTCCAATCAATACAAAAGAAGAGACAAGGGGAAACAACATTAGAGGAGAAAATAGCCTATTTAAGTAGCCTGGAGAGTGGGCGGAGGGGGGTTTAAGGGGAGTACTGCATACACATTTTAGGATATGTACTGTATGTGGATTCTGCACACACACTTAGGGCTAGATGAAAGGAAATGCATTTTCCACTGAGACCAATAGCAGAGCTCTGTATTATTTGCTTGGGAGAGTCAGGGATGTAATGAGAAAACGAGTGGAGGGGAGGAGGGGAAGAGGGAGCAGTGAAGAGGCTGGTTGGGACGAGATATGAAATGAGGCAATGAAGCCCAGACAGCACGCTGCGATTGAGTTGTCTGAGTTGGGTGGACTTTCCAAAATGCTCTGCCGCCTCAGCTTGGCGACGAAAATAAATTAAAAACAAATCGAGGCCGAAGACGGATCTCTCCGCATCGACAGGAAGACGAGCGAGATGAGGAGGAAAGACGGCGTAATTGTTAAATCACAGTTTTCTTCCCACGCGGCAGCAACTGCTTCTATTAAGAGGCATGCGTTATGTCAGAGTAACCCAGAGCAAGAGAAAGATCCCCTTTCTTCTTCTGTCCTCCGTTTCTCTGTCAAGGTCCGCAGGAGTCCGTCCAAACTGGAACTGACAGATACTGAAGATGGATATTAAGTTGTCAAGAAGAAGCAAGGGAGAAGCTTTCTATTCAAAGACACATTCGTTACTATCTTAACGTAACACGTTGATACATTTATGCTGTGAACATACAGATTCTTTAGTAATACTGAGAAAGTTTGCCTCGTCACCAAGGACTAACCATCCATCCATCCATTTTCTATACACCCTTGCCCGTTAGTGGGGTCGAGAGGGCTGCTATTGCCCATCTCCAGCTAATGTTCCAGGTTACACTCTGGACAGGTCGCCAGCCTGTCGCCCAAGGATTAACTAACTAATTTTATCTGAACAGTGAAATTTATTTCTCCTTTTTTTCTCAGTTTTTAAGACAATACACGTAAAGCCTCAGATCACTAAGACATATTGAGAAAACAAAAAAAAAAATTAAAGACATTTTAGAGAAAAATGTCTTAGCTTATGAAGAACTAAAAGCATTCTGATGCATTTAATTGAAGTTTAGAGTTGCTTTTGAACCATACGCTGCAAAAATACCAAATCTTAGCAGATAAAACTAACTTACAAGTAACTTGTCAAAGAATTATAGGAACTTGTTCTAAGTCAATAATTCCTTAATATTTAAAAGGGCTTGTTCCATTGCAACGTGGGAAGATCAAACAAATCTTCCCTCTTCAATTATAACATGGGAATAAAGTCTTATTAGGGAAATAATCTGCCAATGGTCCTATGTAATACTCAGACTTCCTGAAATTGTACATCAATTAGCTACAACCCACAATCTCCCAAATTAACATAAATAAATTATGGGAATAAAAACCCTTTTGGATGATGTTCAAATGTATTAAAATGCAGCGGAATATACTTTAGCAGCAGAGAATGTGCATTGATGTGAAGTTATTGTTTACCATCTTGAGAGAATCCGTCTCCTCACAAAGAACAGGTGAGCCTTTAACAGGCCTCTTCTGTCAAGACTGAAAAGGGAACAGTGTTCTTTTAAGAAATTGTATTTTTTTTTTGCTCTAAATTGTTTCACATGAATAGCAAAATGATCACGATTATCATTGTCACAGGAATCATCTGCCAGAGATTTTCAATCATGCACTAGTGCAGCACATCTCCGCGTCTCAGTGCGACAGCATTATCGGTGAATGAAGCTCCGCGTAGGTCATGAGTTGAGTGAAAAAAGGAAGAGGAGAGAATCTGTTCGGGACGGCGAATTCAAAATTCATTTAATCACACGCAAAATCAGCAGGGTTACCAATTCTGGAACCGTGAAGGAAACGTGACAAGTCCATTGTACATGGGGGCACAACAAATTCACATTCAGCATTTATTAGACACCTTACATCGCTGGTAAGGCAAAACTTTTATTTCGCACGTCCATGTTTCAGATCAAACTAATCGTAATGTCAGATATGGATAAAACAGGAGGAAAGTTTTCAAATAAAATAACAATAAAAAAGCTATCTTAACCAACGTGGGAGTATGTGAAAATTATCTTCTTCCTAAATATAATATCTAGTTGGCCCAATTGGCTTTTTGGCTTCCACTGCGGCTTGCTAGAGTCGTTTGGAAATTGTTTTCTTAAACTTTTCCAGACAAACAGAGAGATGACTTTGTTTCTTGTCATGTTGTTGACATGATGTGTTTGGCTTGAATTTTGAACGTAAGCTTCATGTTGTCAGACCTGCTCAGTGTAAGTGGTTTCTGGAATCTACAGGTCTGGCGATCATCAGGGTCGTGAACTTGGACTCCAACAATTTGTTTCATCAGAGTAATATATATTTTTTTAACAACGATTTAATTTTTCACATCAGATCAGGTGGGTTTTGGATAGTTATTTTCTCTTCTTAAATGAAATAATCATAATGCTTAACATTACTCATATAAAGTAGGAATAAAAGAAAGCGTATTGATAAATCTCTGGAGCTTTGGATGCATCTGATTCTTTTTAAAACTCGGCATGTATTCAGAGAAGAGCAGATTTTTAAAAGAAAAATTTCTCACCTGTATTGTGTTTTATAAATCACCAGGTGATGACCTCAAAGCTTTCTCTCTATCCTCCCTTCAGAACATTCTCTGTGATTTCTGCATAAAAAATGCAGTACAAGTGCAAATATTTGGGTTTTTCATTTTCTCCGTGCAGATTTCACAGGTTAAAAAAAGAAGGTCCCACCAGAGCAACACGGACCGCCTCGCTCGGAGACAGACGCTGCTGTCAACTCTTCCACAGTATACCTCAGAGGAAGATTTTTATTTATTTTTTTCTTTCTTTTTTTTTCTGTCAGCCTCTCTCACAAAATACTCTGCTGCCTACAGTTCATTTCAAATGCCATCCTGGCCGCTTCACTGTAAAACACAAAGTAGTTTTTACTTCCCCTTTTTCATTATTCACTTATCGTTTAAATACTTGGAGAACACTCTGTTTTAGATATTTCTATGCATTCACATTTTGCTAATGTGTCCCATAAGGGCAGAATCTCAAGAATGAATTTTCAGCCATTATCTCACCTTCTCTCCGTATTTCATCCTGACTTGGTACAGTAGAGAAGCAGCGCAGGCCATTGTGAGTTTCACATTACGCCATTAGGAGTTTGTCTCTATCTAACTCATGCTGCTGATGCATTTAATAGTCTAAATAAAGGCAGCTCATTTATAAAGCAGTTAATGTGTTTTCCTACGGAGCTCTTAGCTCCGTGTTTACGGTTATTATGATATTCCAGACGACGTTTCTCATTTCCCAACACGCTACAGGGAGACGTCTTCCTCCCCGCCGTCGATATAAGTTTGGTGAAGTAAGGCGGAATCGCGGCTTTGAGCGTTAACACGACACAACTTTGGGGAATGTACCGGCAGCAACTATTTATTTGGGGGAATAAGGCATTAAAGACATTTGCATAATCTGAGCAGTGCCGCCGCTGGACCACAACAGCAGCAACTCATACGTACGCTCCTAATTTCACTCTTGTCGCTTCGTGCTAACTGAGGAGCGGCAGGGAAAAAAAAGATTCTACCGTTTATCTCTTTCACATTTATTAGCATGTCTGAGTCTCTCAGCTGTCGCTGTTCATTTAGACAACATGTCTTCTGGGAAAGAGTCATGCGTTGTTTTATGAGTGTGTCTGAAGCGAGCGGTCATGGAAACCACAGACACGCCGCGCACTCTGGAATCTTCCTTTAAATTAGCTGAGACAAGGCCCTCAGGAGTGCTTGTGCTCCTTTTTACTGGCGCATCTTATCTTCATTAACACAAGGCTGGCAGAGGGAGAAAACTTGGTCACCAAAGCGGAACATTACCAGTATTTTTAAGATTGGTGGACAAAAACAGGCGGAGAAATGAGTGACTTTTAGTTATTAAAAGAACAAACAGTTCCCCATTAAAGCTGCAGTATAAAAATACAGTACGTATTTGTTCAAATTGTCACCAAGTCCTGCTAAGTCAGTCGATACTGCTAAATGTGTTAATAGCGGAGCAGCATTTTAATGGCTTACCATTAAAGGAAAACAGTTTGTCCTTTACCGTCAGTGGCTATTCTAACTAGCCTTAGCATTCACAACCTTCTCTACAGCTGCAGCGTAGCAGAGACCAAGTGGGGGCGGATTGTGAATGGCAGCACTAAGACCCGCCTTCTTGCTCTGATTGGTTGTTTCTAGTTAGTGCTGGGAGAAGGCAGGGGGACCAATCTTTTCATAGATTATCGGTCTTAAAACCATACTGTTGCAACATATTTACAGTTTTCTTTTTTTTTATTTCAGAAAACATAGTGCACCTTTAAATGTTTTTTTTTAAATGATTGGTATTGGTGCAAGTGATGGTGAGATACAGTCTGTAATTTTGTCATGCCCACTCCAAACAATTATAGTTTGCTGGGAACTTTAAACAGTAATTCTGATTAATTAATTTTATATATTTTGATACATTAAAATTTTTAAACACAATTAGTCGCATTTGTTTCCAACCATAACCTTTGTATTTACCGGTTTCTGGTGTGCCGTAAATCTGACGAAAAAGGCGGCATCCACTAAGAACAATAATAGTCTTTTGGCTCACTGCATTAATTCTGGTAACAAAAAAAAAAAAAAACAAACAAAAAAAACCGATGTGATGGGGCAGTACCAAAGACTATTGTTGCGTTTAAGTTGTGCTAATAGTAGGAGGCCTATCAATCCAAAATTAGCATCTCAATGCTAAACATGTTGCACCAGCGCATATGTACCCAATGCTAATGTCATCGTCCACAGTCCATATTTCCAAAGAATGAAGAAAGAAGAATGCTCTTTGAATGATAAGAGGTTCCTGAAACATTTGAAAGTTGAACGTGTACAATAGCACTTCACACCAGTCTGTTGGTGAATAACCCAAAAAGCAGGCCAAAAACAAAACAATATTTGACCTTACCATCTGAATGTCACTGCTGAAATTGAGGCAGTATTTTATAACTGGTAATATTCTGTTTTGATGAGCCTATGTGAATTGTAGCCTTACTTTCAGTTGTCTTAATTCAAGTGAACCAACATTTTCACTGGAAACTGGACAAACGCACATAAGATTTAGTGTTTTGCTTTGCCAAAACTGTCACAGATGGCAAAATGTCTGCTAAATGCTGCAAAAAAGGCTTAATAGAGACAAATAAGAACATCAGAAAACACCTAAAATTTTAAAGAGGTTCATAAATCTAAATTAAACACTACACTTTAGTTGAATTATTTGCTTCAATGTTTCTCTCATAAAAAATACAGTGGCTTTGAATGAAAGAAAACTAACAGCGAAACTGAAAGCAGCACAAAGTGAAGCTGAGAATGAAGGGAGACTGAATAGATTTTATTTCTTCGCAGGCTGTCCTTTTTACTAGTATTCTTTGGATATCACAAATACAGTTTAGATGCCGTCTACTTTCCAAACAGTTTAAAGTCATGCTCAGTAAAACGCCTGAGTGCTTTATGGTTTCTTGTGTGTCACATTGACTTTCTCATGAGGTCAAATGGAGAGCAGCATTGTTCCCTGTTACACCAGGTTTGACACACCTGGTTTTATAACTTTTTACTCTCCCTACATAACTGTACAAAAATAACCCCCAAAAAAAGCAACTGCTAGCATAGCTGCTAATTTAAAGAAGCAGTATTATGTAAAATCACTTTTTCTGAGCTTTACATCACGTCATAATGTTAGTCCCTCATCAAAAACGTACCTGGAGTGATGCCTTGATTCTTTCATGCATGTTTGAGAAACCCTTTAATCTCCATGGTAACCATTCAGTTGTGCAGAACGCCAGAACGGTGAACGAGCCCTGGGATTGAGACGGAGCTCCGCCTCACAGAGCAGCCCTCACACTCATCTCCTTCAGACTAGTCAGCAGCAATTAGCAACCACCTGGTAAAGGCTGAACTCATTATAAGAGTTACTTCTCAGTGCAACGCTGGTATAAACAGAGAAGCGCTATGTTGATGACTTCCTGAAGGCGGAGTTTCAGAAAAAGCAGGAGTTTATAAAGTAACAGAGGCCCAATTTCAAGTCAATTTTTTTTGTTGTATTTTATATATACAGCATCTTTACAACAATTATGCTATGAAATAAATGGCAGTTTGTGCTTGGAAAAACACAAACCACCCCTCTGACTCCATCTTTACTCAACTTTTAGAAATCCCTTGTTTTTGCAGTGGCTACCCTCTGAAGATTCAGTCAGAAAGTAACAAAAATGTTTTGAAATTCCCCTTATGTAGGGTACAACTCACACACACACATGGGCATTTTTGCACATATTTTAGCCAAAACAAAATCCCCGAAACTTCAGATTCAGTTTTGACTCCACTCTACCCATCCCGTCGGTGCGGCTTCACACTCCACGGCAGCCAGGCCCTCAGGCTCAGCAGCTCTCTCCTCATCCATCATGCTGAAGGGGGTGAAAAAGGCGATTCATGTTTCCTCAGGGCGTGAGCGCCACGGCCGTAGCTGTCGACCAATGGTGATTGATGGGCGGGGTTACTACAGGGCACCTGGGCCGATGCACACGCCCCATCCGGGGGAGCACGGGGTGGTGGTGGTTGGGGGTGTGGGGGAGTTGCTACTCGACAGCAGAGTGTTTCCCTCGCTCCTTTCCTCTGGTTACGGACAGTCTGGAGGAGAATGTATATCGAGCCGGCTGAGGCACCTACGTGTTGGACCTGGGCAACAGAGAGGCGTGGGGG
>NW_006799968.1:2231627-2381147 GCF_000485575.1 Poecilia formosa | reverse complement strand
CAGTATTCCGCACCCTCCCTCTCTTTTCTTTTGTTTTCTTTTTCCTTCTTCCTTCTCTGTAGTGTTCAACAATTCCCCCCTACCCCACCCCCGTTTTTAAAACACTTACACCACCTCCAGCTCTGCAGATCTGCTCTTCTTGTACAGTGTTTTACACCACCACCTCCTCTCCCATACTCCAGTCTGACTCCTGTTCCTGTAAAGGAAAGGGGGAAACCCAGGAGAGGGGGATTTTTTCGCTTGGACCCGACGGCGTCCCGCGACCTCTCGTCCGTCTCCATCACTTTCCTCATCTCTCACCTCTTTTCCTCTGCGACTCGAGCCGTCGTAGCGGACAGGTGTGCGTTTCACATGCAATTAGTTCCCCCTTGTTTTGTCGCTCTGCCAAGCTCCAGCGGCACAGCAGGCTGAAGACGAAGTTAGTGTTCGCACATAAAGCAGATCGACTGTTTATCCTGTGTCTAGATGTGCTTTCTTCGTCGTTTCGGGGGGGTTTTTTTGTTTTTATTTTCGATGCTGACTTAGATATGAAGTGAAGCCAGATCAGCAGGACTGATGCAACGTGTTCGTATTTCAAATACGAGCGTTAGCTTCTGTGGACGCAGAAAGCTCTGGGTGTGAATAAGTAAAGTCCTGCCATCAATAGTTCCAGCTCGGTAATCTCGCACAAATTTTTTTGAAAAACTGGACTTATCGGGTCAGAGAGGAGGAAAGATACGCTACGGCGAAGGCCAAAGTTGGACCAGTCCTGTTAGTGGGCTGAAATTGATTTGTTACTCACACCTTTGTGAGTGTGCAAAAATCTAAAGATGGGGCAAAAATGCAATATTTTAGCATGGAATTTGGTCATTCCTGAATGAAAGATAAACACCAAAAAATAAGAAAGTGGAAGTTTGGAATGTGAGGAATATAATGAGCGGAAAATTATAAGACCAGAAATTCAGGTCCTATCAGCATTTATAAAGACAAATAAAAATAATGTCATGTTTACATTGTTTAGTTAATTTTGAGCCCTTTTTGTGCTTACTTACTTATAATACTTGATGGTTAATAATAATAAATTAGGCTGTCTTGAGAAAACAAAGTGTCTTCAGTCAGAGGCTTCCTCAGATTCACTGTAACACAGGCCGCTACAAGAGATCTCTCTCGCCAACATTCATCTCCATCTACAGTAACTCTTTGAAGAAATTGAATTAATATTACAGTTATAACAATATTTAATTTCCCCTTGCGATCAATAAAATAGTTTTGAATTTTGAATTCAGAAATAAATGAATAAAAAAATCAATTTCTTTTTTTTAAAAGATCTTTATATATGTAAATTAATTGAAGTGGGAATCCTCTCTATTTTATACATTTCCTTTATGATTCTAACCGTATCTTATTTCATTGGCAGGTCTTTATTTTGGTAAATGCTTTTTTTTATTTTTACCATTATTTTTGTCAAATATTTTGTCTTCCAGATGAATTCTGGGTATTTTGAGTAAAAACTTTAATCTACTTCCTGGTCGATAATTGAGTGAATCATTCCAGCCAATAAGGTTGGAGAAGTTGACAATCCAAAAGAAATGAAGGTGATCCGCTGTACGGTTTCCCTCCGACATCGATCTGTTTGTAATTGGCCTTTTTGTTTTTGCTTGATTTTAGTAGTAATTAAAAAAAAAAAAGGTTTTCCATTTAAAAAAGTGTTACGAAGAATAACATTTGAATCGTATTCTTGAAGCTACACACGTTGCACGCAAACTTCTTATCAAAATAATTTTTGTTTTCCTAAATTGGCAAATTTATTTTCGTAATTCCAATTTGCGCACTCACGTGGTCGATGGAAACGCGGCTGCTGATTAGATTACATCGACCGACGAGGGCATGAGTTTTTAATATGGAGGTGTTTACTGGTGTTGGCTCCATAAAAGATGATCAGGTCATCAGAGTTTGTTCTTCGCTTGAGGCTCAGTGTGCTAGGATGAGTCTGAGATGTGAGCAAATACTGTTGATTGTTGCCGACCTTTGATAACATTTTTTTATTTTGTAACATCATTTCCTGGGCAGAGCAACCATTTCCCCTACGGCCACGGCAGCAAATATAATCAACAGCCCTCGGTAGTTTATTTAAGGTACAGTGTATTCACTCGTACGCTTTCCGCACAAAGATGTCAGTTTCCCTTCAAGAGACATTTTTTTTGTATTGTTCAGCTTGATTACCTCGTGCAATTTTCTGACTTTGAAGGGATGGAAAAGTGCTCGTCTGATTGGTTGTGAGCAAAGCCAGATCCACAGATAATGCGTTTCTCTAAATCCAACCTAATTTCCACCAGCACTGCTGTTTGCCTCTGGCATCGGGATTACCAAAAACCGGTTCGCAGTCACAGAGCCCATAGCCAGATTCAGAGGATATGAGCTCTCTCTCTCTCTCTCTCTCTCTCTCCCTCTCTCTTTCTTTTATAAAATCACTTTTATGATAGCAACTTTCTTCACTGCTAACCTGCAATCAAACAAGATCTCCCTCCTCCGTCTCCGTCTCCTTCTTTTCTACACTCTCTGCCTAAAGCCTTCCTCTTTTCCGGCTGATCCTTTCACTTCCTGTATCCTCCCAGTACTTCACTCCAGGCTCAGTTTCTTCCATCTTTCTTACTGTTTTGGTTTTAATCCCTTCGATTTCCGGACCTGTTTGCTTCTTTTGTCGCTTCCCTGTTTTTTTTTGTTGTTGTTTTTTTTTTCCCTCTCGGCCCGGTTCGGTGAGGTCACTGAAGAATCAGTGTCCCTTGGCCTGTGTGAGCCACTGTCCGGTTGGCGTAATTATGATGGATGGAGTAATTTCCAGAGGCGCCTTTAGCCAAGAGGGTTGAGCCCACCGTGCTTTCTCTTGACTTTAATGACTTTTTAATAGAGCTCACTCCCAAACCGACCGCACAGTGAGCCGGCCGACAAATCACCATTGTTAAAGAAGGTAATGGCACAACAGGACACGGGCGGACTGGCCTTTTAGAAACCGTCTACCCCTCTGGAAACAGAAGCTCCCTGTAAAATTAATGCTAGCTTCTCTCTGCAGAATCAACACTCTGCTTGGTTCCTTTGGAAAGGAGATGGGGATGTTGAAGTACAAGGTCTACAGCAACGGTTAGCATTTATCGTGCTTTCATGGTAAGAAGTTTGATTCATCAGATTTTACCTAAAGGGGCTAGTGTAATGTAACATTGCCTTTTTTGAGCTGTACATCATGTCATAGTGTTATTTTCTTCACCAAAGACACACCTGGAGTGTCACTTCGATTCTTTCATGCATGTTTGAGAAATCCTTTAATCGCCCATGGCAACCATTCAGCTAAGCAAAACGCCTAGGTAAACCTAGCGATGCCTTCAAGGATGCAGCTCCTTTCCAAGCCGCGCCTCCTCGTTACAGAACACCCCTCCCTCTACGACTCGCCCAGCCAGCTCCTTCAGACTAGCCAGCAGCAATTAGCAAACACCTGATGGATCTGCTAAGATCCTTATTTGAGCTACTTCTCAGTGCAACGCTGTAAAAAGAAAAAAAAAAAGTTGTTGAAGGGTTAATAAAGGAGCCATGCTGTGATGACTTCCTGAAGGTGGAGTTTCATGAAAAGCAGAAGTTTTAAAGAGACAGAAGTCCAATTTGAAGGGGTTAAATTGCAAAATCAAATTTATTTCAAGTCATATTTGATATATATAGCATTTTTAGAACCAAATATAACATAGTTTATTGTGCTATGAAATGCCTCTGCATACCTGGAAAATACGTGATACTGTCCCCTTAAAGTTAAAAAAACTGACTAAAATGTTATTTAATTGTATGTTTTATTAGCTCTCGTGGCCTTTATTTAAGAGTAGTTAGACAGGAAAGTGAGTAATGGAAGAGGGGGAAGACATGCAGCAAAGGTCTTCAGGCTGGGAATCGAACCTGTCGGACACGTCGAGGACTACGGCCTCCTTAGGCGGGTTTTGCTCCACCTCTGCGGCTCCACAGCACCCCTGAAATGTTATTTTTTACCATTTTCTCCACTGTCATTTTCCACAAGAGCATCAATAAACATCAGTACATTTGAAAATGTGATTTGATGAAGTCTCTATGCAGCTTAGTAATATGAATCAACCTTCTTTAAGTAAGTTGTGTCCTGAAGAAGGCCATTTTCAAATAGAAATGGTTTTCAGGAGCAGCATTTGTGGCGGTGGGAATGTTGTGCGTTGCTGTTATCTAAAAAATAAGTAATAGTTTTTTTCATCATAATTGTTATCTTTATCACAATGGTACCGCAGAATATCTTGATAAAAGTCTAAATTTATACTGCCTACCCCTAGCCTGCAGTAACAGAGCTCAAGCACAGAAAATAGGTCTGTAAGTTTAACATTTAGTTTCAGTTCAATGAATGAACAAACCTCTAAAGCCTTTTTCTGTTCAACCTTGTAGTCAGTAGCCTACAGGTGAATACTATGAAATGACAGAGCGGCGAAAAGGCCAGAGGAAAAACGCAGAGCGATGAGCTCACATGATCAAATTATGCAGGGAGGGACAAAGAGCAAAAAACACACTCAGGAATGACAAAAGCCTCACCAACATGCTAAATGATGTTTCTCTCATGGTTTGTTTTCACAGTGGTGGAAAATGCACCGATTAACTCTAAATTTTGGTGCCTGTTCTGGGGATACATGAGACAAAAAGAGAACATTGTGTCCTCAAACTTGATGTGCTAGAAGCAGGGAAAATTTGCAAGGCTTAAATTGTGACGGCTGGACAACAAGGATGGCTGAAAACTGTGGAGTTCTCCTGGTTTAAGCTGGAGAATATCTAACAAAAGATGTCCAGAGATAGAAAACGGGTGAGTCTGTGACCAAGACTCACTGATACACATCTGGAGCAAAGTTACGATCCAACAAGATCATCTTCTGTCGCTGAAACTGCGTAAAGACATGAATGCTGAAGAGAAAGGGGTCAAACACAGGTCATTCAGGTTTGATGCAGGTGTGACTGCATGCAAGTTTAGCAATGACGGTTGTGGCCTCTTTAAGGAACATAATCCACTCTGCCACAGGTTACAGAGAAGGTCAAGAATGAGTTGAGAAGCCCAACAAGGAGTTGGACTCGGTTCAGCAAATCCTAGAAGAATTCATTTTGATTTGTGAGGCTTAAAACGTGAGGTGGGGACTCACCATGGCAGCTAAGGGTGTTTTCACACCCAACAATCTGGTAGACTCGGTTCCATCGGGGGCCAAAGCTGCAGCATTTGTTACATTTAACTTTGTTAAGTGATCCTTTGACAAACTTGTTCCTCTCCTCACCTCTGGTGGCGCTGCACCAAGAACCACTGAAGGAAGCAAAACCAGGACCTCCAAAGAAGACATTGAGCGTAACTTCTGTCTCCAGGAAATGCAAACGAAAATGGAGTGGCAGTTGTATTTCCCCTGCTAAAAGACCACAAGCCATCTCTCCCACTACTGCTAGACTTGCATGTTTCCCTTGGTTGTATTTACCCAGAATGCCCTGCGCCACAGTCTACTACCTGCTTTAGGGGGGGTCTCTGGTCTGCTTGCATCCACGCTAGAGTTCATTTCAAAAGAACCAACACCGAGGTTTTTAGGCAAACCAGAGTTTGTTTCTGTCGATTCACGTCAAAGATTGACTGCGCGTTCACACCTCCCCAAACGAAACGGACTTTCTAGGCAAACAAACTGCAGTTCGACTAAAACTGGCTAAACGGATGGTGTGAATGCAGCCTTGTTGAACTTCTATTTCTTACCTATACGGTTAGAGATGCTGAAGTAATATTCCTGCAATACTGCTGTAAAAAACCTCAACGTCTTTGGTTGCTGACAAGCGCAGCAATCTTCTTCTCTTGCTCTCTCAGTCTCGCTGTTCAGTGGAGAATCGCCTTTAAAAAAATACACAAAACTAGCTTTATAAAACATCCATTCTTATTTTATTTTTCAGCAGATGGGGCATATTCTCAAGATACATAAGATAAAATGGTTAATAGAGGCAAAAGATCTTGGAAAGAGATGTGCCTCCTTGAAAAAAATCTTAACGATGGCAATAATTTAGCTGAACCTCCAGGTGAAATGTCTTTTTTAACCTGTTTTATGGACAGTTGGACAGATTAACAACATAAATTACTGTCATGCTGAGGCCGGTTCTCCTGGTTAATGCTGGACGAGAGCACCCCACGTTTAATACCCTCCGCCGCTATTAGATGATGTAAGAAAGTGCATGAAGCGCAGTTGAAACAGAAAGATTAACACCCAGCAACATCGGCGATGACACCGGTAATAACGCAGATCCATCTTCCACCCGTGAAGAGGTATGGAGAAGTGACACGGGGCACCCCGAGTTTACAAGAGACAGAAGATTACGCCAACATTTGACAGCGTTAAACAATGTTGTGTAATTTTCCAGTGAATGTTGCGCTTCCAGAGTGGTTGTTCCTTTGGAACAGGTGCTGACGGAGATTTAAAGCAACGGTGCATCGTGCCGTTAAAAACCGCACATCACATCTGCTCTGAAAATATTTCACATGGTGAAATCTTCTGCTTTCATTGAGCAAGAGAGAGAGAAATAAAACCGATCATTCTTCTTAAGTTGCCTTCCAGCTAAGAGTTGAGAAACGGCCAATGTGCCTCTGGCCGGGATTCAACCATATATGATTCTGATCGCTTTGGGCGAAACAACGCTATTTCACCGTATTGCTGTATTAAAATACATAATGTAACGGTGCAAAAACACTAAATCTCACCAAGTACATTTGGACTAGTTTCTACTGTAAATGTCTTAAAAATGACTACTTCCATTGGCGGATCATTTCACTTACAACAATCCATTTTCCCCCCATGTTTTAAATAAAATAATCTGTAAGTGGAACCAGAACCTTTTCATCAACTTTTAGGAAATTATTGACCTAAACAAGCTCCTGTATCTTGCTAAAAAAAGTTACTTGTGAGTTAGTTTTTTTTCTTAATTCTAGTGTACTGAGATATTTGCAGTAGAAACTAGAGCTAAAATACTTTGTAAAGTTTTGTGGTTTTTGCAATGCAGAACTAAACCCAATCAATAATCTCCTGCGTGTCTGAGGTGTTTTGCAAACTAAAATGGATGAAAGCGTTCCTCTTTCTCTCTCTCTCTAATTTGTCATTCTACACTGCTGATGTAAGTGGGGGGGGAGGGGATGTTTGCAGAGAAAAAAGACGGAGGGGGGGGGGAAAGGAGACAAACTTTTGGTGTTTGGCAGGAAGACAGTGCTACATAAACACCGTTCTGACCGGCCGTCACGGCTGTCTCTCCGGAGAGACGCCGGCTGCTACGCTCGGCTCAGGAGCCTGTCGCTAGATGTGCTGGTTCCGGTTTGTACAGGAAGACAAAACACTCTGGAAGCTAAAATATTAATGCATCACAAAGAATATTCAACAAAAAACCAACTAGATTGTAACTTAGTGGATTAGGTGCGTCTTTCACTCCACCGGCTGTGTCTCTATCTCGGTGTGACTCAGCACCGGGCGGTTGGAGCCCCACCAGGAAATATTCTAGGGACGCTTCCATTAGACGGCTGTCAGGAAATATAGACTGTGCTTTTTTTATTATTATTCTTATTACTTTTTACCTTTACAGTGTACATTTTCAGGGTGAGCGAGTTCCAAAACAAAGCGAGATAAGATGTACTCCCAGCTGGGAACAAGAGTCTAATCCAAGGTTATCAACTTGCAGTAGAAAAATCAAAGAGCTAAAAATGAAAAATGAATTTGTTTCAGAAGCTTGCTGACTTCTAAAACAGTAAAAATGAAAGAAACAAACAACAACAATCACATTAAAGAACAATACCCAGAATATACTGGCATGCGTCTCGATAAAAAAATTAATAAAAATGTTTCTTTTGCCTTAACAGCTCCGTGATCTGACAGTCTCAGGCACACAATCTGTGAAATACGGGTTTATTTCAGCTCAATTAACGTCATGGCGAAGGAGTTATTAGGAATGATCAACGTGGAGCTCCAGTCACATGTTACAGGAACATGGAAACGCCAGCAGGAGAATATTGGTCTTTTATTGTCGTTCTAGTGCATCCATTAGGGATGGAAACACTGAGATCAGTTTGACTGTTAATGTAGAAAAGATTGTGTTCATCATGTAGCGTCTCTATGGCTCCTGTTGATAGTAGATAATATACCACATGGCACACAAACACAAAGTCTAACCAAGTACTTTAGCTCTAGTTTCTACTTCAAATATCTTAGTACACTTGAAACAAGACAAAAATTATTTTTTAACAAGATATATGAGTTTGTTTGGGGTAAATAATGACTTAATTTTGGCAGATTATTTCACTTCTAACATGAGAAAAATCTCATAAGTAAAATAAAATGCCAACGAAACTGGAACTTTTTCGTCAATAATAATGGATTGTTGACTTATTACAAGCTCCTGTGTCTTGCTGAAAAGTGATTTGTAAGTTAGTTTTGTCTTATTTCAGGTGTTCTAAGATAATCGAACTAGAAACGAGACCAAAAATATTTGGTAAGATTTTATCATTTAGCAGTGTAACAGTACATGGAATTATGACGGCACACCTTCACCTTCCCAAAATGGCGGCCAAAGTCTTTTTGTTTTTGCCAAAAAGTGATTTAGGCACAAAAAAAAATCACTTTAAGCACACAAAAAGAGACTACTTTAGGAAGGTGAAGACATTAAAAAAAAAAAAGCTCCAATTCTCCAATAGCTTAAGTCTCGTCTGCATTTTTCTCTTTCGGATTAAGAGAATAAAAAAGCTAGTCCTGGTGAAGCTTCTTCTGTCTGCTTTCTTTACCTCTCTGCTCTCTTCACTTCTTCCCTCCACATCCTGTCCGGCGCACGCCTTTCTTACAGGTTGCTGACACACTCCGAAAGTCTCCCCCACATTAGCCAGTCCTCTGACCTGTTGAGTGTTTTAGGACGCTCCTAATCCCTCACCCCCACCCGAACCCCCAATCCTGTGATCGCTGGCAAACGGCGATCCGAGACGTGAAAGCGGGCGGTCAGCAAATCGACCTCTCCCCCTCCGCCTCTTCTCCTCCATCGCGCCGATGCTGAGCTGTGGACTTGCGGCCTATAAAGAGGTTTAGGTGCAAACAAACAGCCCATTTAGCAGCATCCCTCTTCCATTTAGGCCGTCATTACAGGCCTCAAGGCCCTGGCTCAGCACTGAATTATGAATTAAGTTGTCGTGAGAGCCTCTGGTTATGAGCTGAGGGGGTCATTTAAATTTAATTTGAAAAGGGATTCTGTTAGGACTGTATGCTCAGCAATCTCCTGCGGAACCTTCCTCCTCAGAGGGAGAAGAGGAGGCTGAGGGTGTTGGAGGGGAGGGAAAGGGTGGGAGGCCAAACGAAAACAGTCGAAGGAACATCGACTGGCGATAATAGCGCGCAGGAGTGACGGCGTGAGGCGGTTACATCACCGCGAGCCTCAAAGTCGGGAGCGATCGCCTGCAGTTGATCTGTTTTCACGGTCCGGCTGTCAGATATTTTGCTCAAGCTGCTGCTTTAATAAATGAAACGTTGGTTCGGCGACCTACAGATGACGTTGTTTCGGGGGTTTTGCCTACCGGGACGGACTTGTTTATTTTAGCTGGTTTGCAAAATGTGAAGAGAGACACCTCTGTAGTCGGATGCCTCTTTAAAGGAAAATGCTGCTGAATTTTTTTTTCTTCACTCTTCATTCAGAAGGTGAAAAACACACCAACGGATTACGATGCTGGTTGAACATTTTTACCATTTATTATTGGATTTTATATTGTAATTCTCTCCTCTAGTCCCACAGAGCAATTTTTCATCAACTGAACTTAAAAATATTTCGGAAACAGTCTCACGGTGTTGACATAAGTCGATAAATTAAGAAACACAATTATGTTTATTCACATTTTGCACCTGTCACGCCCAATGCAAGGATTATATATCATAACTGTATCACCCGAAATGAACTCAAGAAATTGTGTTAATTTGTTACATGTGATCGAACTAAGTTTGTCAAAATTGCTATTTCTTTACATTAATTTAATGTAACTTAAAACTTTATATATTTAATACACTTAATTTGCTCACATAAAGCAAATTAACACTTTTTTAAAAGTTGGAGATCGGTGTGCAGCGTCTCATCGATGACTTGTCAAAAAACAAACAGAAAAATGTTTTAAAAAGTGAGCATCAAGATGTGAAAGCTTTGTGCCACTAAGACGCTTTCACCCGGCAGCCCGTCTAGACAAAGCATGTACTTTTTAAGTCAGTTTGTATTTGTACTTTTTATTACTTTTTACTTTTTTAAACTATCAAAAGCTCCAACGTTTTTCGTGGATCCATATTGTCGAAAGCTCTTCAGAACGAGGACGAAATCCAAGCCACTCTTCTAACAACGCCACAAACAAAAATCATTTTCTGATAATTATAAAAAGTAAAGTTCAAAACCCCCATCAACACTTTGCCCTGGACTAGTAAATCTACTGTGATCTCTTTTTTCCCCACTTATTCAATATATGGACCTGCTGTCCGCTAATGTAGAAGTAAACTTGATTTTTTGCTGCAGTGCGGCGCTGAGTATTCTGATCCCACAGGATAATGCTGCCACCACCCATTTTGCCTGTCCTTCTTCAGGATACTGTATTGTGAATTCGTCTCATTTTGGTTCCAGTCCTGATGTTTGTTCAACACTTAATATAAGCAACAGAAACACATCTGACCATCAACGTTTTCCAAAGTAGACCCAATTACCCAAATATGCACGTTAAATACTTATATTTCAATGAAATATTTCTTCATTTCACCTAAATTAGCCTTTGATTAGCAGCCGAAACCAAATCAATTCAGGAAGTTAACCTTATAAAGTTGCACTTTCTGGACTTTTTGGATAATCTACAAACAGGAAATTCAACATTCTGTGAATTTTTATCTCTAGTAATTGTTAATTGTTCTGATTGTGTAAAGAAACCAGCTTTTGCATGTCCCCTGACTTTGTGTGTGTGCGCGTGTGTGTGTGTGGCAGCTGAATGTCTGCTGCCCTTGTGTTTTTGGTGCGTAACGCACCATCTGCACTGTCTGACTATTTTTTCTTTCAGCCTAGCAAACATGTTGGAGCTGCACCGGTTCATTCGCAGAGGAGAGAGATGGTTCTGTTCAGCTCTGCAGAAGGAAGGAGGCAAATGCACAAAATCACAATTTAATGCAGCTTCCTCTCATTTGTGCTTTTTGTTTCTCCCCCCCCAAAAAAAACAACCTGAGGAGTCCTTACAAGAACACAAACGTGTTCGTATACCTCAGAAATCGGAAGCTGGGTTGATTTTTCTTTTTTAAGTATTTTTTAACTCAGTTTTCATGGCATGAATATGGCTCCTAATTATTTTTATTATTATTTATGTTTTAGATTTTTTGGGGGGTGGTGAAGTGGGAGGTTGAGTTGCATAAATTGTCATTATTCCCACAGGGATTTTTTTTTCACCTCATTTCAGTTTTTTTTTTTTGTTTGTTTTTTTTACACTGTATGAACAATTTCAGTCGCCACGTTAATGCCACTGATCTCACCCAGATGTCATTTTACCTCGGTTCCCTGAACTTTCTGATCACCTCAAAGCTCCGGACTCCTGGGATCCTAAAACCAAAATAAATAAAAAAAATAAAGTGTAACGTCCATGTCTTCATTTGCTAATCTCTTTTTGGATGCATGTTGCTTTCAGAGACGGTTTGCTATTTTCACACTTTTTTTCCCTTTCCACTTTCAACAGTGGCGGTTCTTGGGTGAACAGGGCCCCGGGCAAACGCCTCCTGTTGCCCCCCACACGCAGCCAAAATCACCAACACATAATTTTATATGCAACTTAAGAATAAAAACACAATGATCTCACAGAGTTACCCAATTTATGCCCCATACTGTAAACAAAAAGAAAGGCTGCAGCAGTCAAACCTTTCTGTATTTGTTATCTAATTTTTTCCGCAACTAGTTTGCTGATTTGTCTTAGATGAGCTCCAACTTTTAGAGGTGGAATGGCCTCCCTACCATCACCCTAATCTTTAGTGTCACACCTGCTGAGGAAGCATTGAAATACTTGAAGCTACCGCGTTAAAACTTTTAACGCAATCAGTCACTGGTTTTTGTCTTTCTTTCTTTTTTTTTTTTGAAACATACAAAGGTTCCAGCCAGAGCCACGTTTCTGGTACGCCAATAAATGTGACGCACAAGCAACATTCGCAGACAACAGCAGAGCTGCTTGTCTTGGCCCTCTGGGGTTCATTTTTGCTTTGAAAGACGATCTGATTGGACGCTGGACAAGACTATAGTTGTGTTCAAGTAGTTAGCCTATTACTGAAGCTTCTCCAGGTTAAAGTAGCGTCTGGATGCTAACCGTGTTGCAACAGCACAGATGTCCCCAACGCTAAAGCTGGCGTCCACAGTCCACATTTCTAAATAAGTATTTAGACAAAATACTTCTTTGGAAATAAATATTTTTACACTTGGAAGCTGAATGGTTTAAATAGCATTTTGCACCAACCTGATGGTTGAAATAACAGATGTAAAACAATAAACGAATGTCTTGTTGAGCTCAGGCGTATTTATTCAATCATTTAGTGACAAAAAGGGATTTTTGTATTGAAGATGTTGCTTATTTTGTTAATAGTCAATAATTAGTGATTGATTACAGACCTTCACCACTTGTATAAACATTTGATAAATGTCATATTGTGTTTAAAAACTCTGTTTGGTACCAAATATTTAATTAATTGAACTTCAGAATTTCAAAAGCAGTTCAAATGTTTTTTTGTTTTTTTGTTTTTTTTTATGCCTGGGCAGACAGCCATACCACCCATATCCAAAACCATCAGTGGAGATGAGGTCATTTAATAAGGGGCCTTTTAAAAAATAAATAAATAAATAAATAAAAGACAGTAATAATTTAATAATACTGAGGATAATGAGGACAAACTTACAGTAAAGAGCTCTAAAATACTGACAGAAACAGCAAAAAGAAAAACCGTACTATTGGTCGATTCTGTTAGATTTATATTCCAATTTCATCCTCTGTCCCAAGTGGCTCACTTTGAATAAAAAAGTTTTGGTACTCCTATTTGAGAACTTGAAATGCCGGGCTGTTGCGTACTTCAAATTACACAGCAGATACTTTTATTTATCCTTTCACAATCCCATCTCGCAAAGCTCTGGGCAATTCGCACGGTTTAATAGTTTGTTTTCTATACCGCCCGACAGCTTCGAGGCCGTACACGAGCACGTTTTTGACTTTTTCAACGCCCAAAGAAGTCCTTACTCAGAGTTAGAAATATCAAAGGATATATCTGTAATTTCTGACAAATTCATTTTGACCTTTTTGTGATGCATTTCCGTTTTTTTGCAGGGTGGAAGGATCAGACAGGAAACAGCTTTTAAGAAGTTTAAGAATAAAAGTTTGTGCGCAATTTAATCAATAAGCTGAAAATGCCACACAGTGGATCTGTGTTTGTTGAGCAGCACTGGCTTTTCATAAGTGAACATTTTCACAAAATGAGTGTAAAGTTCGCAGATTTTCAAGTGGGTTCAGGTTCAGGGTCATGCCAAAAGACTAACGTTAGAGTGTGATGAAGTGATCAAATATTTTTTAACATCGATTGACAGCACTATGAAAAACTGAATGTAATGTATCATTTGACGTTTCGACGCTCTTACCCGGAGAGGCCAGTGAAATCAGAGTAAGGCCGTTTTCCTGGATCATTAAAGTATTTGGGGGACGGGGGGAACGGCCAAATGCTGAAGGGACAGCTTGGGCTGGCTTTAATGTGAATCAGAAACATTCGTCGACCTGACTCACCAGCAACCGCGCCGTTGTTCACGGCAATCAGAAGTTGTCATTAGTGCCATCGCAGGTTTTCTTCACAACATTTCCCACGTTCCGTCTTGCGGTCGAGATAAAGTTCGGGGATCCACAAATGGAAACTAAACGCCTGCCAGGGAAGGAGCTGAAATGCCACAGAAACATTTTTATAAACCAAGCTCTGCCACTTCCGCATGCAGGAGGCGACCCGGTCCAAAGCGCTCCCAGCCTCCCCTCCGCACCCAGGGGTCCTCCTATCAGAAATGTCTTTCATCGTTACAGGAATGTTACATCATTGCGGCACTTCTGAGAGAAAGAGACAGACAACTCCTCTGTCTCTGTTAATGGCGATGGCTCCCTCTTACATAACCCCGTCGGTGCCGATGTTTTTCTTTTAGCAAGCTCATGGACTGGACTTTGACTTTCCTACCTCTCAGTGCCAGATGTTTGGCTGCAGCAGCTGCTGTCCCTCTTGTCCCAGGAGATTGTGGAGGTGGGTGTGGGGGGGAAGCTCCTGCCAAAGCGGGGCTGGCTCAGAACTCCCACGAGGGCCATTGATCGTCATCGGGAAAGGTCTTTGGAAGGGGACTCGTCCCTTTTCCGGGCTGCTGCCAGCTAAATGTAAAATACCCACACCGATCAATGACCGCCGGCCCATGTCAATGCGTGTGCAGACGGTTTCGTTTTTCCACATTTAAACCTTTTAATAAAGAGCACTCATCTGATTGGGCAAGGTGTGACTTTTTGTCCTGGCAGCTGCTGCACATTTCATCAAGTGATTCGCCTCATTTTATACGTTAGTATACGCCACTGAACCTACGAAGCTGCTCCAGCCTTCTTCCATATGCTCGCTCGTGACCCGGGGGCGTCGTGACGCTCCCGTCCAGCTGACAGTCGGTGGGGAACTGTGAACCCCAACAGCCAATCAGATGGTCCAGAGGCCTAGAGCGGAAGAGGAGAAGCAGGAAGGGAGACACCGAGGGAAGGGAGAAGTAGGTGTCGGCAGAGCGGCTGTTCGTCCAGACGTGACGCAGTCTCGCCGCACGGCGGGAGTTGACCTTAAACCTCGTGTTTATTCACACGTTTGTTTTTTTTCCCACCCCACCCCACCTCTAGGGCCAACACCTTTGCTCCTTTGCAATATATCCATAGTCGGTTCCCCCGCAGCTCCAGACTCACTCTGCAGTCTGTTCTGGATGGACAGCTTCCACGGATAGAGAGCCAGTTCTGGGCGAACTGAAGAGGGTTGAGAGATCCAGACAGCCGGGAACCTGAAGACCTGACCTGCAGGGCCTGGAGGGCTGGCCTGCCAAACACCGTCTCCACAGACCTGTGTGTGTGTGTGTGTGTTCCAGACAGCCGGGAACCTGAAGACCTGACCTGCAGGGCCTGGAGGGCTGGCCTGCCAAACACCGTCTCCACAGACCTGTGTGTGCGTGTGTGTGTGTGTGTGTGCGTGTGTGTGTGTGTGTGTGTGCACGTGTGCATGTGTGTAAGAGAGAGAGGGAGATGTAGTCAGGAGGGGAGGACGATGCGATGGGTTTGTGAGCATAGAGAAACAGAACAAAAGTTGGACTTTGAGTGCACATTAATTAACTGATTGGTGTAAATAGACCAAAAGCTACATTTTATGCATCGTCTTAAGGATAAATTTACATTCACCTCACGCAAAATAAAGGGGCAGTATTGTGTGTCTTCCAGCTTCACAGTGCCATTTTATAGAACAATTAAGTAACTATGTTGCTTTAAGTTGTTGTAAAGTTGCTGTATAAATCAAATCTGACTTAAAAGAAATTTGGCTTCGTTATTTTCACACCTGTGCCTCTTTAAGAAAACTCTCCTCTTTCCAACACCACATCATTGCTCCTCTTTCAACCCTTTCACAACGTTTTTACCAGTGTTGCACTGAGATGCGCAGTTCCACCAGGTGTTCGCTAATCGCTGCTGCCACTAGTCTGAAGGAGCTGACTGGGGGAGTCATGGGAGAGGGCTGCTCCGTGACATTAGAAGCTGCGTTGTCAAAGGCGGGGCTAAGTCCAATCAGGCGTTTTGCCCAGCTGAATGGTTGACACTGAAGATTAAAGGATTTCTCAAACATGCTTGAAAGAATCAAAGAAACAAACAGTCTTTGATTCTTTGATTATGAGGGAATAACATTATGATGTGACATAATGCTCAAATAAGTTGATATTGCATAAACAACACATAATAGAGGAAAAGATGGCTGACGAGTGCTGGAGAGAAACCTGGAATCAAATGGAACAGTTTTTCTATCAAAATAATAAAAAATTAATCAAACTATCTATCCACATTCATACTAACAGCAAAAAAATGTACTGGGATGATTTTTTTTTCTTTTCCAGTAAGAGTCTGAAGATGAAGCAACGTTGGGGTTTCAGAAACGCTATGACCCAAACACAAAGCCAAGGGAACTCTCTTACATTTCTGAAAAAATATATCTGCTGTACTAAACATCAATCTAAGTGACGATAGAGATCAGAGACCATAAGAAACGTGAGGGTTTGTTTAGGAATATTTCCCCCGAAATCAAATCTGATTGATGAATCTGACTGGTTTTCTTTATATTATTGTTATATAAAATCACAGAAAGTGTGTCCAATGCTTATTCCCTGTGGCTAAATATATATATTTTCTATATTATTTTCTTTTTCAGCGACTGACTTACTTGACGTCTGGTGTGAATTTCATGCCAATATCTCTATCAGAAACATATTTACCGAAAACAACGTTGATGGGTTCAACACTTATATCCTCCCCCGCCGCATGAATAAATGCAAAAATATACATAAAAAAAAGAAGGAGGAGGAATCCACATTGCAGGTAGCACTGTTTGAAATGCAAAAAGTCTTTGCAGAGACACGGCTTTTGATGGAGGGGAGGAAGAGGAGAGAAGGCAGGATAAACAGAGGTGTGGAGGACCAAAGCGTCCTCCTGTGGAGAAGAGACTGGGACACGAGGAAACAGGAGGAGCGTCTGCCGTCTCCAACTGTTCCATCGCCGTAACACAGACGGATGACAAACACATCGCAGGAACGGCACAAAACAAGCGGAGAACAGTTCCTCAGAGTCCAAATCCAAAGGCCCGGAGGAAGTTTGGTGACAGTGAAATCCTGTCGCAATAAATCATTCGAATGGTAAATAATAACTTATATTTGCATTATTTATTGTTTTTTCTCTTTTCTCTCTCAAAAAGTGTTCACTCTGGTTCTGTGGTGTCAACTAGGCCTGTTTTCCTTTTCTTTTGTTTAGAAGGACAATTTTGATTAAAAAAAAAAATTATTTGTTGTTTCTGTTTTATTTATTTTGGATATTTCAAAAGTCTTCCAGTTTCAGTGTTAAATGTTCGTTAGAACTTAAAGTTTATTGACCTTTGATGATGTGCTCTTGCATTTTTATGTCATTGACATTACATTACTTATAAATAGTCCCAAAACAAAAATATCACCGTTTATCGCAAAGACTTCTGGGACAATTTATCGCCCAGCAAAGTTTGTTCTGTCAGAAATTATTGATCGCTCGAAACTCACAGCAAAATTTCCATGTGTATTTCATGCGGATTGTTCACGCTGACTTTGCTGAATGGTGACAAGGTACAAATAAACTGGTCTGTAGACAATTCAAAGGACTTTACATGAACATGAAGGTAAACAAAATAAGAAGTAAAACATTTTGTGGCATTCTGCAAACAGAAGTAATTTGGCAAATTACAACTAACCTAAAACAAGAGCAGCTTGGTCCGATTCGACTTCAGACAGCGAGGAAAAAAATGTGTATGTGCCTTTTTATTCTGTTTATGGAAATTTCTGGTTTCAGCTTTATGTCATTTAGAGGTTTTAACTACGCAGTCGGTGCGGTTTAAAAACCCGACTGAAAAGCAGTGAGAGGCCGTTTCATCAAAAAAGGGGATAAATCTGGTAATAACCTGCCTTTTTTTCTTTTATTATCTTTGTTCTGTAAGGATCTTAAAACAAAAGCCAACGAATCTTGGAATTCTTACAAGATGCTCGCATAAATGTTTTAAGTCGTTTGGGGGTGAAATTGAGGAACATAAATCATCCGCACAGACCGAGTTTTTACAACAGGAAATAAAAGAAGTTTTGCACAATCGCGGTTCTAATTGCGACTTGTCCCTTTTTGTTATAAGCACCGGCGGATGCAGCAGGGAGAAACAAATTAAGGCCTTGACACCAGATGAGTCTGATGCTAAAGTCTGTTAGCACTTCTATTTTCTTCGCTCAGTCATTTAATCATTTCCTCCGCCTGCTTTATGGCGTTCAGGGTCGCGAGGGGGCTGAACGAGTTCCGGCGGTTGAAGCAAAGCGAGTTCATTAAAAAAAATAAAATAAAATAAATCTGATTCGTGTCTGAAGGTTTCTGCCAGCGTGAAGGGAGTCGACTTTAACCAAGCACAGCTAACGTGTTTCTTATTTGTTTTACCTTTCCTGGGCGGATGTTGCTTACAACCCTCTCTCTGCTCATCCTGCTTTCTTCATTTGTTCTCATGCAAAGGGAAGCAAAGTCATAGAGCGAGCGAAATGTTTTTTTTTTCTTCCTCCAGGTTTCTCTAATTTCCTTAATCCTGATCGCAAAATGTTTTTTTTTATTATCTGATTTTCATTTGAAGTTGGGTCTAAAAACCCCTCCTCTATACGTGAGGATTCCTTCTCACGATCACCAGTAGCTTGTTGGTCACGATTGTTTCTTCTTCACCTCCTGCTCCACAGCTTGCTCCTCCTTTCTCTGGGGCGCAACACACACAACTCAAGTCATCTACAGACCTGGTTATGTGTGTGAGACGTTTGCCTGCACTGCAGACAGATTTCACTTCTTTAGGTGCAAGAGACAGAAACTGGCTCACATTTAGAGCAAAAGCAGACATATTTCAATGTTAGTGGCTTTGAGGTGGGCAGAGCTAAATGCAGGGCATTCATAGAAGGGCTGTTTTTATCATTATTATTATTTGTTGAAAGCCATACATTTTTTTTCGCTCTATTTTGCGACTATCCACAGCTTTGTGTTGCTCTGCCACGTAAAATCCCGATAAAATGTGAAATAATGTGGTGATAAGTTAGAAAATGTTCAAAGGGTATGAAAACTTTTGCAACTCTAGTCACAAACTGAACAGACTTCAGTTTTCCTGTCTTCAACAAGCACATCTTCTTAATGTAGCCTGTTTTCATTTTTATTTATTATTTTCTTCAAGTTTTTTTTTTATCACCTTGTCACTGAGAAATATATAAACTGATGTTATTTCTATGGGTCAGGGCGTAATACTAGATACTGCACCATCCAGCTACAGCCATTGATTTCTAACAGCCTGTAAAAAGTGGAGAGATCTGATAAGGACAAAGTATTTCTTCTTGCTTCAATTAAACTCTCTTCTCAAATTATCGATCCGCAATTTTTGCTGTAAAGTGTTGTGCTGAACTTTAAAATTATGTTTTTGTGCTGCTGGAGCAGGCACTTATTTATGATACCAGTAAAGACGTTACAAAGTGCATTCGCAATGCGTTTGCTCACACCGAAATGAGTGGTGGCTATAATTTCATAGAACAATAACGCTGATCAGACCTTAGTGTTTTTGAATCTGTGTCATATTTCTCTCGGCATGAAAAAGTCCCATCTTTTACATCCGGGCAAAGCGTTATTCCGAGTGTGTGCTTTGGGAAGGCAGATGAAAACACTTTCCCCAGGAGAAATCTCTCTGTGAATGGACAGATCTTAGAACGAGTGCCAGGTCACTACAAATACTTCTATTTGCTATCTCTGTTTGGTCCCCTTTGTGCAAGGCGCTGCGGTGTGATGGATGGGAGAGGAAAGGTTGAGACGGCTCACATCACCTCCGGCTCACCCACAAACACCGGCCATCAAAGCTCACACCTCCTCCCTCACTCCCTGCCCTATCCAAACCAACCCTTCACCAGTCTGTTGCGTGGCTGCAGGAAACTCGTCAACAGTGCCGAAAAGTACTCTGCACTTTTCTGTGCATCGGATGGAACAAATCACACTAAAAATTGTTTGGAATTGCTAATAACCAAATTCTATCTAAACACTGTGAGACAAAAAAAAAAGATTTCTGAAGGGCACTTTTTTCGTCCAGAGGAAAAAGGGGCAGGTGCTCTAGCACCTCCTAGTGTCTATCTTTGCACATCCCTGAAAGAAGGAAATGAGGATGGGTAATGAGCAAAAAATTTGTTCCCCTTACTTCCTAAATCCAATAATGGTTTAGGAATTAAGAAGACGAGGGAGAAGTACGGGATGGAAAAAGGCAAAGTAGGGATGATGGATAATGAGTGAGACAGACAGGAATAAGGATGAAGGACAGTGATATGAGGGACATTGGGATTAGAGAAGAAGGTTCAAAAGGTGAGAGATGAAGGGATGATGATAAATGAGGGATGAAGAGTGTGGAAATCAGGTGAGGATGAGGGATTTAACAATGGTGACAAAGGGTCAGAAAGGTAGGAATATGATGTGGTTGGGGCAGAGACGAGAAAGGAAGGACAAGGGATGAGGACGGTAGGAGGGTGTTCAGATCAGGTAGGGAGGAATGAGCTAGTGGAGGATGTAAAGTTTTAACTTGATATTCAGTCTTGTAGATTTAACTCTAGAAATTGTGGAATTATACATTCTGCAGGATGAGGATCAGTGCCTTCAAATCCGAAGCTGTAGTCTTGACTCGGAAAAGGGAAGAGTGCCTTCTCCGGGTCAGACTGGAGGTCCTGTCACAAGCGGAGAAGTTGAGTATCTTGTTTCGTTGCCTTGTTCGAGAATGAGGGAAAAATGTAACGGGAGATTGATAGACTAATTGGTGCTGCATCTGTATCGGTCTGTTGTGGTGAGGAGAAAGCTCAGTCAAAAGGCAAAGCTCTTGATTTGCTGATCTACATTCTTCATATCACAAAGTTTGGTTAATGTTCGAAAGGTCGAGATTGCAGATACAAGCGACTGAAACGAGTTTCCTCTGCAGGATGTCTGGGCTCTCCCTTAGAGATGGGGTGAGAAACTAACTCTGTACTCTGAGCCCCTGGAGGGACTCAGAGTACAGCCGCTGCTTGACAAGGAGCCAGTTGAGGTGACTTGAGCATCTGGTTAGGATGCCTCCCTGGTGAGATGTTCAAGTACCCAATAGGACGTACCTGGAACACCTCACCGGGAAGAGACCCAGAGGAAGACCTAAGACACGGTGGAGGGGCTATGTTTCTCAACTGGATTGGGAAATCCTTGGGATTCCCTTTGAGGAGTTGGCCAAAGTGGCTGGGAAGAGAGAAGTCTGGTGACTTAGGGTGAGCAGAAGAGATAATGGATGGATGGATATATTCTTCAGTGTTGGAAAATATTTATAAATCACACTATTTGTAATTTCCAAATGCTTATATTTTCTTGCTAGCCCTGTTTCGGTCGTTCTGTTAGGTTCAGTGGATGGTAGGTGTTAAAAATGCTGCCGGTTCAGATCATAGGGAGCAGCTGGTGAGACCAACACCTGACCAGTGGTCTTTTCTGTGCCCCATCATCTGTTCACTGTTGGGAATAAACACCTGGTTGGTTTTCACCACATCTTGGCCTCAAGCTTCCTGCTCATTCCAGTCACTAAGGGGTGTTCTAGCAATTTGCTTCACCAGGTCGGTCAACTATCATCACCGTATGACACATTCACCCTTGGAAACTTTTTGATTTTATTATTCCTCCACTTTTTTATTGATGTCCCTGTGTGCGTTGTTTTGAGTTTTTAACCTTTGTGTCCCTTTTTTTTTGTTTTTTTCCTGTTATGAAACTCTTCTTGATGCTTGCAGCAGGCTGAAGTATATGTTAAATATCTTCACTCCACATCGCTGGAAGTGATTATGTTGCTCTCTAGATGTCTTCCGTGTTTCGTCTTTTTGTTTTGGTTATTTTTCTTCTGCACAGTTGGCAGAAACCCCGTCTCAGAGTTCCCTTTCTAGTGTCGTGTTGTTGAGGCTTCAATAGATTTCAAACTAGTGAAATAGAGAAAGCAAAATCTTTTTTTTTTTTTTTTTTTAAAAGACTTTCTGCTTTTACAAAAGTGTTTCCAAAACCAATTCAAACCCATCAAACACGCCGACACGGTGTCCGAGGAAGGTTCGCGTTTTCTGTTTTTATTGCACCATCTTTTGCCGCTGGCGCCCTGTGACTCTGGAAGTTGATTTGAATTTATTAACATGCATTTTGATGTAAGTTATTCAGAAAATCTGACATGCACTCTGTGCTCCTATAGCAAAACAACGCATACTTGCTCAAACAAAGAAGTTTGAAAATAAAGGGCTTTCAAACGGTGAGCCATCTTTACATCTGGGAAGAATATTTTGTTTTTAACAGCAGAAGCACAAAAGACTGGAGAACTTGAACCTTGTTGCTTCATAAAACTTGCACAAAAACATAATGTATGTACAGGAATGACTGAATATTCTAAGACACACAATCAAGCAGTAATGCAGCATTAAACTGACCACACAACAGTCATTATTTATTTATTTTAATCTGTAATTAGGAAGGAAAAAATTAAATAAGTTCAACAGCTAAAACCTTTAAACATATCTTCAATGCCAACTAGTTTGCGTTAAATTATCAATAATTTCACTCAAACTAAGTAGTTTAATCAATTAAGGCAATCAGTGATGTTTTATTCTTTCTTATGCCGACTTAAGCTTCAATAGTTGGCAACAGTTGTCCAAATTTTGATTTTATTAATCAAATGACAGTATAAAACTTCTACAAAAATCACCTTTTCATAAACAACAGGATGACATAAAGCCACGCTCATCATCTTCCTTAATTAAAACATATAAACTGCAGAGACTCACGACTAGCAAGCGCCTCGGCTCTTTCTTTTGTGAGGGAATGTAGTTTGTTCTCCGTGTCGGAAAGAAACAAAAATAAGATCTGGCTGTGATTGAAGCACAAAGTGTTACTTGACAAGCACACAACGAGCTTCATTATGTAACTTTTTTTTTTTTTTTTTTTACAAAATAACAATAGGAATCCATTGCAAGTGTGATTTACGTTTCATTTGAGTTTAATTTTTTTTAAAATCATATTTAATGCCCTTCAAAATTAATGTTACAGTTCAGACAGTAGGAGTGAACACTGTCCAAGGTGCTGAAAGCAAAAGCTCACACACTTCAACCACAAAAAAAAAAGACTAAAATTAGGGAAATGGCTGCATTAATTTTGATTGATCAATTACAAAGATTTTAACCAACTTAATTTTTTAAAACAAAATTACTGCTATTATTTGTTTATTTATTTATTTATTTTAATTTATATGCAAAGGTTCCTGGCGGAATCTTTGAATTTGCATGTTTCTGGTACACCCGTAAATCTGATGCACAAGCGACGTCCACAAATATCTTTTGCTTCAAAATAACAATGTGATAAAAACACTGTAATGTAACTCGGCTTGTTGTATGCAAGTTGTGCAAAAAGGAGGTTTTTCTTTTGAGGAATGTAAGAAGTTACATGAATGTTCAGGTATGAAAACACTTTGCAGCAATCTAATGGTTGAGCAACTTCAATAACAGATTAAAAACAATATTTGTAGTTGAGCTTATATGTCCATTTATTCAATAATTTAGCAGCAAGACAGGCTTCTGAATTGAAGACATCGCTTATTTTGTTGATCTGTGGTTTTTGATTAAAATGTGATTAATTAATTACACACCCTGCAATTAACTCGATTAAAAGTCTCACAGCTACTAAAATTATAACCAATATTGATCATTTACAAACTAATATGCTTAATTATGGCAGCTTATATTTAACAGCTCCATAATTCGTCTTCGTAGTGTACATGAGGTTAAGGTTTTTCGTAGTCTCTCTTTAGAAAGCGAGTCTAAACTTAGAGGGAAATAATGTGAACAGAAAAATAACAATCCAGTTTTATTTTTCTGCAGTTTTGAAGCATTCACTGGCAAAGAAGAATCCTTTACAGAAACATACCTTTAAGACATTTTTTATGAGACTTGCTGAAAGTATTGCACTCTGGGGTGAAGACGGCAGCGTGTTGTGTTGCTAAACAGACAACACAACACGTAAAATAATCTGAATTAAACCCTTTGCTGTGAAGTATTCATTTATTTATCAAGGCTACCAAGGATGTGTCTTTTAAACTTGCCAAGTTACATTACAGGCCCCGACAACAGATTATTTTTAGACATTTTGCTATTGGTCACTGCTTTCAGGAAGAACACAGTTCACTACCCCTAAATTAGATCAGAAATTCAGTCAAAAAGGCAGGAAAGTTGAGTTTTTTTTTGTCTTTTTGTTACCCGATGGATTGTTTTGTTTAATAAAAGCTAATTCTGCAGATTACAACCCGCCAAGGACGAAGCTCCTCCTCTGAGCTGCAGTTTCCAAGCGTCAGCCTCACAGAGCAGCCCTCATCTACAGCTCCCAAATCAGCTCCTTCAAACTAGCGGCAGCAATTAGCAAATGCCAGAGGGAACCGGTTATCTGCTGTGCTCATGATACGAGCTACTTCTCAGTGAAACGCTGGTAAAGAAGCTACACGTTAGCATGCTTAGCTGAGCGTCACTGTGTGCTTAAAGGTGAGGCTTACTGTGCAGCACTGGTCCAACCACATGTTGCGACGGCAGTTAAGATGCTTACAGGAGTCCAGCTTTTACAGTACTCGCACACTTTTCTGCCTTTTTTTATTTCACAATATGTCTAAGAAGTAAAAGTCTTTATCAGAAGCTTTGGTAAAGCTGCTGCGAATGAGTCGCCTGCTTACATCCTCCTCGGTAAGAGCAGATTTGCATAAAATAGAATAATAATAATGAAAAAAAAACACAGAGAGAGAGGAAAGGTGTAGCTGACGTTTCTACAAGGAGTTGGGCTTGGGTTTCAAAACTACAGATGCCACTGACCAGTCAGGACGAAACCCCCCACTGTGTAAAACTGGAGTCAAAAAGCATCTCGTCCACACAAGGCGGTTTTTCTGAGCTGTTTAAGCGGAAACTTTTGCGTATCGTCACTTCAGATCCGAGGAAACTGACGGCTTTCACACCTGTGATGGAGCTCGACGCCGTCACAAGCGGCTGTGCTATTATTAGAACAGGTCGCCCTGGCGGAGCAGGAGCCGAGCCCCCCCTCGGTCTGCTGAACTTCAAAGAATCTTGGAAATGAATTTTAAAAAGAAATCGTGGCTGCTTTAAAAAAAAAAAAAAAAAAAAAAAAAAGAAATCACACTGAATCCCCAGTGAGAACGGCTCCAGTGGGGGGAGCGTGGCACCGGTACGGAAATATGCTCAGCATTCCTTCTTTCCAAAAAGGTTTTAAAAGCAGCAGCAGCCACCTCCAGGAAACTTCCTTCTGCATTTATCTTCTCTCCCTCTCTCCTTTTTACCCTTTCCAGAGACGAAGAACAGCGTGACCTTTTCTGTGATCTGCGTTGTATTGGTCCCACCTTGCTACGTGACTGGATGAGGAGAGACAGCCTCTTAATAGGTGCAAAGTCCCGATGTCACTGTGTTGAAGTCGAAAACAAACAGGTTTCTGTACAGGCAGGAACGCTCAGCAAAAGTACGCTGGGATGCAACGTGAACGTCATCGAGTAAATTGTACAAGCCGAACAAAGTGAACATCACTGTCGGTTACCATTTTGGAACCATTGTGATCAAACTGGGGAACAAACTCCACTGGTGGTGTGAGGGATGCATGTTATGGTTACGGTGGCAGTTTCAAAAGGTAAAAAAAGCCATTTTCTTGTGCTTCTTGTGGATTTTTATGTTGTAAATGCACACAGACCACTGAAGTGGACACTGATGTATCATAAAATACACTATCAACTACTGGCCATCAGCTGCAAATGCAAGAAATAATTTTTATTAAATCCAATATGGCCGACAGACAAAAAAGCATGCCAACCGACCCAGTCCCTCCTTCTACTGTAGACGACTCTGGTAGGTAAAAAAATAAAAATATTGTGACATCACATAACCCCTACTGAACAATACTGCTGATGTATTTTTCAAATATCAACTTTGTATTTGGAGAAAATTACAATTGATCACCTAAAAAGTTTTTTTCCTACCTTTTTTTTGTGTGTTATCTATGTTTTTAAATTGTCTGACAGCACATTAATTCAGTAACTGACCATTTTTAAAGGGACATTTTCTGCTGTAGGTCAAAAAGGAGGTCAAATTTTGAAAAAAACAAAACCTGGATGTTGTGCACTGATTAGTTGTTACCCATCAGGATAAGATGGAAATAAACTACAGCACATTTTAGTTCTTAAAACTAAAATCATAGTTTATGCTCGCTCAGCGGGGCTGCTATCTCTTTTCTCCACAGTTTTCTCCAGAGCTCGGTCGCAGTCCAACCACAATGTGAAGTGAGGTTCTGGATCTGCCGGCTTTTTGCTGAAAACTCAACCTTTTAAAAACAGGAAGTGCTGAACTGGCCCCTCCCAAACACATATAGATGGAGGATCTGAATAAAGGAGCAAACAACGCTGAGAGTACACAAAAACATTTATGGCAGAAATTTATATTAAACTCAATAAATAAAATTCAAATGGAGTAATTACTTAATGGTCATTGCTTTAAAACATATGTGTAAATGTAAACTCAGACATAATGCTAATAAAACCCACAAAAACCATGACAGTGTGTGAAGCAAGGTTCCAAAAACGACACTAAAAATCTCGAATAAATATAAAATATGATGCAATGAGTTTTGAGTTTAAGGGTGAAGTGGTGAACAATTGCAACCTTAACTCATTTGTTGCAAATCTTTATTGTAACGCCTGTCATCCGAAAGTAAAAGCAAACATGTTAGGAAAGCTCAGTAACTTCAAATTTTGAATAAATGGACAGCAAAAGTAAACCACATGCTTGAACCAATTATGGCAGCAAACGTTTTTATTGTTTCTTTCTCCTAAAAGTCGCACCATAAACCGATGAATTCTGTTGCTATTATGCTGTTTTAAAATGTCGATTAAGACGTCATAATTTTTTTTTCTTTATTTACACCGTGCTTCCGCAAAAGGTGAGTCAATCCCCACAAAACAAACCGGGAAATCCAAGGAGTTACTCCTACATTTCCCATGATGCAACACAGTCCCATCTCGCTCCCAGACGACGCTCCTCTGTAGCCGATAAGGAATTTACGCATATAAATTAAACACATGGCGGTTTTCACAAGACTCCTGATTACAGAAGCTTTCATGAGGTTCACCACGGAAACTAAAGCAGCAACTGTTACTCCTTTTGATGCAACAGAGAGCACCGACAGCCGAAACGTAAAAACCCCCAAAAACTGTCTTTACACGGGTCGAGTCTGTTCTCAAACCAAACAGACTCACCGATTAGAAATGTTTATTTTTATTTTTTGTTTGTTTGTTTGTTTTCCTCTAAAGCACTCAAATTGCACAGCTCACCCGACACAGTGTGGCACTCAACAAATCATTCAAACAGCTATATCTTTCAACAAATCCCTAGAAATAAAGTTAAGAGAAAGAAAGAGAGAGAGAGAGAGAGAGAGAGAGAGAGAGAATGGCATGCCAATCTCTGCAACATTAATAACTCCTTGTCCTGGCTGACACAAATGGAAAGAACAGTCTGATTGCAGACAGAGAATGGCTCGGGAACACCAGAAAGCTCTTACCTAAGACGAATTATCGCGGCTATTGCAAAGGAACATTAGCCAGCAATGATGGATATTTTCAGTATGTGTAAGATGAAGCCAAGCTGATCAGAAACACTCTGCAGTCCTCCTTTAGGGTCACTACGCACAGCCCTAATTACATTGCCTCTCACAAACCTGCCTGAGCGGTGTGCCAGTACTGCCATCTAGTGTTAGGATGATGAAATCTTCTTTCTTGGATTTCAGATGTCGCTCCTTAACTTCACAACCCAGCGGTCACATCCTTATGTTAAATGCATTGCATGTATGACACTTCCAAGTAATTGGTTATTCAAGGAAGATGTCAGATTTGTGTTGCTTGTTTTTGTAAACTTAGTATATTGTAGGACTGCACTCATCCACTATTTTCACTTGATACTGATATCTGAGGTTCAGTATCGACCGATACCGATCTGATACAAACAGTGCTGAATCGACTTAAAATGTTTCTGTTTTAAAATGCAGTCATAAATGTACTGAATTACAAATTTGTTTTATAACTCTGCACCAATACAGTACAGTTAAATATACCAATAGCTTCTCAAGCTTGATCAAACGTGTAAAAACAACTTTAATTTGTTCAGTCAGTGCAATTAGGAATATAACAGCCAACATATAGTAAATGATAAAGAAACCGAAACTGACGAAAACAATAGGTTGCAACAAACCTAGTTAGAAACTGCAATTAGGAATTCTAAATACAATACAGAATAAATAATAAAACATGCCATTGCTCAGAGTACAAAGCATAGAATTAGATTGAATAGATCTGCCCTTGCGGGTCAGGCACATTGTTATCGACACCCAATCTAGAGTTTTTCTAATGCACTTGATTAACTTGTTCAACAAGCGTGACCACCCTTATAAAAGTCAGAGTTTTAGCATGTTGTATTAGCAACTTACCAAAGTGGAATCAGCAATGGCCTGAGAGATGCAATTGTTGCTACCCCTCAATCTGAGAAGGATTTAGAGGGCAACTTTGAGCAATTTGAAGTTGACTGTTCTACAGTCAGAAAGATTCTTCACAGTTGACAATCTTCTTTGAAGACCCCAGCTAAATCACCTCAATGCTCAGGCAAATTTTAATGATCACTAAAGTACAATTGGTAATGCCTGAACAAGTAAGGAAGGGTTGTCATGACAAAGACTCTTATCTCTGAGAACAGTGGCATCTCAACTCTGGGCAGAAGACAGCAGAGTGGAGTTGTTGCCCTGGACTAAGTTTGGTGTAAACCACATTCATCCCATATTTTTAACACATACGCCTCTTACCAGCTGCCAGGCACGCTGGGTCATATTTTGGGTTTGTTCTGCGGTCGTACAACATCATATTAACCTTGAAGTCAATAAGGTGACGAAGAGTATAGCAAAGGATTCTAGAGTTAAGTAAATGGACATAAATCCGACGGCTGGAGCTTCATCCAAAATGGGTCGTACAGAAGTATATAATTGACAATAGAATGGCTGAAAAAAACAGAAATCAAGGTTTTGCAATAGTCAAAATCAACACCTCATTCTGATTGAAATGCTGCTGCGGGGTCCGTCAGACATAAAAACATAGGGAACAAACTGATAAACAAAGAAGTGTAAAAAAAAAAAACCTAAGGAAAGTTTTTTTTTTCCTTTTCTGACAGCTTTG
Source organism: Poecilia formosa (assembly GCF_000485575.1). Taxonomy (NCBI): domain Eukaryota; kingdom Metazoa; phylum Chordata; class Actinopteri; order Cyprinodontiformes; family Poeciliidae; genus Poecilia; species Poecilia formosa. The sequence continues at coordinate 2,352,024 of NW_006799968.1, read as the reverse complement.
ATCTCGTTTATTATTTCTCTAAAACAGCTTCATAACACAATCAGCAGGTGATGAAACGGGCTGTCACAAGAGACCGTCCTCAGCCACAGATGATAAATTCATTAAAGTTCCCAGCTTCTTGTCAAACATCGTCAGTGACATTATTTCTTCCTCTACTTTCATCGCGGGTACATCCACCACTAAAATTGCGAACTCTCAGATATTTCCAAGTGCACACATCGCACCAGGACTCCTGATATTTATGGTCCTTATTCTGTCCTCTAATTGAACATTCATGCATAACAAGAAGACCAGTTGCAGATGTCTGTGGAGCACATTTGACACCCCAGGGTGTCGTTTTACATGTCTTCTGTCAGCTGTATGACGCAGGACTGGTTCTGTCGGTTTGGCCTGTGACTGTATTGTTGCTACTCAAACACTCTGGACTTCCCAAATGAATATTTTATACATCTTTTGATATTTAAAATTGCATGGCAGGTATCTGGACTTGTTACTCGCTTGTATCCGATGTGAACATTTGTTTGGCAGTAATTGACTTGTAGATTGGAAAGCAATTCAGCTGCGGATATCCACATTACATTCTGAGTATCAAAAAAAAAAAAAGGATTTACTGTTATCTGACATTACAAACTTCAAGCACATAATGGAAGAACAGAATGCCACTGTGGTTATCTGAAAATGTTCGCCCACTCTGAAGAATTAAATTAAATCTGCAACACATACCCACTCCGACTATTAAACATAAAAATAACCACAGCTAGTCCAGAATATTTAGATGTTCTGTTTAGTTTAGACAAAAAAGTCAGATATGTGCAACTTCTACAAAAGCGATTTATATTGTGTCAAGTCGAATCACTATTCTTCTGACAGGAGAGTCAAACGATGAATACCAACATCAGTCCAGGAATTTGAATTAAAACCAGACGTTGTTAACAGCGAAAAGCTTTTTAGAGATAAAGATTTTAATAAATGTTCAAATTTGGTGTTCGAATGAAGAGGCAATTACTTTTTATGTGGAGCAGTGTCACATCTAAAATGTTCAGAAATGTCCTCCTGGTATTCAAAGATAAGAAAACAGCTAATAACGTTGCTTGGAGTTACAACAGTCACAACAGGTTTGAACTTATACACAAAAGTTTAAATATAGGCATACTCCCTGACACATATGTCAAGATGCTTTACCCCAACTTGCATTCGACCATTATTGTAAGAATTAACTAACATCTGACGTAGTTCTGGAAGGAAATTCAAACACTTTTCTTATCCGAAAAAGCAGCCTTCATTTAAATTGACTGGTTTCCTGCCATTAATCTAGCCATAAGCTCTTCATAAATTCTCCTTCACCATTAATCCACCCGCTCTGAGTAATCCTTTAGTGCAAACTGCACAAAACAGCCCCACAGCATGACAACCAGCACAAGGCTCAACAGTTTCACCTGTTTGCAAACATTTTCCCGGGTCTTAGCAGCATTTATGTGAGCATACAACTTGTCTCCAGAAGAACCTGGCTTATTTATTTGGCAGTTGCAAATTTTAATAAACGAGCTCAGAGGTTTAGGTCTTGGAGTCTTTCTTGGTTAGTGATGTAAAACCCACCTCACCCTGGGCAGCGACACTGGTGTTGTGTCATTGTCCAGATTCTGGCAGGTTTGTGGTGTGGTATTTATGAACATCTGTACCAAGTCTCCTCAATTAAAGAGGACAGTTTGGGTCAGTCGATTGAAACTTGGACACAATTGGGTGCTTCAGCGAAAACATAACCCCAAACAAACGACAAGACTGGATTTGAAGTTGACAGAACAGGCCAGACCCGTCATTTTAGTCCCCACTGAAACTCTTTGGACTCTGCTTAGGAGCTGGGCTTACAGCAGGAAGCTCTACAAATTTTGTCAAGAAGAGCGAACAAATATCTTGACAAGAATTGCACCATAAGTTGGTTGAAGTTGCTTCTCTGTAGCTTGCTAACTGACATTACACCAAATATAATTGACTCAAATCACCTGTGAAAGTTTCCTGAGCCTCTAAACGATCTCTCAAGCTGAGTCCGTATGAGGAAGACTGCTGATTGGACAGATGTCCAGGAGACAGTTATTGATCCCTTCCAGAAGGAGCGTAAGACACAAAAGGTTGTTGCTAAAGAAGCTGGTTGTTCACATAAACTTTTGAAAAATTTCAGTTTTCAAGAATTTTGCCAACTATTTATTTTGTTTCTTGCTTCATTTCTTCTCGGATACAGAAACTTTAACGTACATTTCTTCTCATCTTAAAATGTTCATCATGAGCTTGAATGTATAATTTTGAGCAGTTTTGGCTGACACACAGTTAAATTCAAACTTGTTTACCCGGTTTGAAAATCCAACGGGGTTGTTTTCCGCAAAAGGCCCTGGAAAAAGAATGGCTCAAATGAAATATTAAGAGCCCTAAAATAATATGAAACTGATGCAGGTATAGAATCTTTTACACCTGCTGCTGAAAGAGGGAACGACTGACAACCTTAACACTGAACTGTATGATAAAGTGATGCGTAATGAGTGATGCATCACTTCCAGAGGCTTACAACTGGTTGATTTATTGCTTAGAGAATGAAGCTGTAGATACATCTGACAGAAGTAGCCGTCATTGTCCCACTGCAGAGAAATCCCACTAAAACTCTTTATTTCTTGTTTTGTTTGGTCAGTTATTCCCTCTGGATTTTGGTCTAACTTTTTTTTTTTTAAACTTTCGAACAGTTGTTATGGTGCATAACTGTAGCAACAAGGTACTTTTTTTTTTTTTACAACAGGTAGAGGCTTGCATCACAAAACCTCAACACCTGAACTTTGACCTCAAATTTCAGTTGAGTTGAAAAGGAGAAAGTTCAAAGTACCTGTTCCACTGAATGCTGTGGGCAATGATTATATCCAAAACTTCAGACAGAGATTTACGAGATCATGTTTTATTAAACAACAAAATATTTACTGACGGTGAATAACAGTTCAGCGACAAACGGTAACAATGTTAGCTTGATGCATATTCTCTAAGTCCCTGGTCACAGGTTGAGGATGAAGCGGCCGACATTCATCATGTATGCTGGTTTCAGATATTTCTGCAGCTCGCTCTTCTTCAGCCAAAGCAGAGACGCGGTCGGAGCGCTTCCCGGAGTGCCGTCAGCCAGGATGGCTTTGAAGAAGAACACCTTTACTCCGACTGAGTTCTCGGTCCGAGCAGCCTTGGGCAGTTTGTACTTGTAAACTCCGCAGGGAGCGTTGCCGAGGAAAGTCGCCTTGACGCCGGCTGCTGTGGATGGGAGGACACGGAGGTGGAGTTTGACCAGGGAGGCAAAGGGGGTCAATCATGCTCTACGCTGTGCTTGGTTTGCGTTCTTTCTCGGTTGCTGCTTGAATTTGCACAACATTTTTTTAAAAATCTAATCTCGTATCATGCAAATCCCCAGACGGCTCAAGAAGAGAGCAAAGCACCAGCGCTGCCTTGTTATAGATGCGCCGCTCCCCTATGAGTCCAGCTTTATTAAAAATGGATCAACTGAAAGACACTTTAAATAAAACCCTCCACTAAACACTACATTCTAATATCAAGGTCTTCATAGAAAGTGTTTGATGGAGCGAACCCTTGCTAAAAGCTGCACAGCAGTTTAAAGCAGTCAGTCAAGTGCTTGATTAGCTTGTAGACTTTGCAGCTTAGAGGCTTCCTCCAGCTGCACGCCAACAACTGCAGCTTTGTTTTAAATCTCTGTTGTGTTAAAGATCTTTACCAAGTCAATGAAAATATTTGCAGCCGGAACTTTATTCTGGATTTAATCCTGTTAACAGACTGGATATTTAGCGTGAGTGTGTGAAGTAAAATTCAGCGTATTAGCAGGAGAAGAAAGGATTTGTAGTGCTAAGACGAGCTTCAGGCACATTAAACAAAACTAAACGTGTAGTTTTTAGCATAGTGTCAACGTGAACTAAGAATTTAAAATGAGTAATAACAGATGAATTATAACTGATTCTGAATTTCTTTTCAGGAATTGTTATAAACTAAACACTGAATTTGCTGAAGAACTGCAGGGCAACAATGCCTTTCTTCATGACATATAAAATACTAAAAAATAGTTTGAGAAACTTAATTTCTCTACTTGACTGTCGCTAAATTTACACACTACCTGTTCAAACACATGGAAGAACTGTGAGGTGCGGCAGTGATGAATTTGGGCTGCTGTTTGTAAAGTTACACAGTCAAACATTAACAGTAGTAATTTGGATTATATAACATGTCCTACGATAAGGCTATATAATTTTTTTCAAAGTCATATTTTCACCATGCGATTTATTCATTCATAAATGGCACAGTTTCTAAATAAATATTTCATTAGGAAACAAATATTTAGTTGGAGACCTACATATTTATTTAGCAAGTGAAATTTTAGTTTATCAATTTAATATTTAGGTTGCTAAGTAAGCACTTAGCTCCATGTTAAATANTCAGTATGTGTAAGATGAAGCCAAGCTGATCAGAAACACTCTGCAGTCCTCCTTTAGGGTCACTACGCACAGCCCTAATTACATTGCCTCTCACAAACCTGCCTGAGCGGTGTGCCAGTACTGCCATCTAGTGTTAGGATGATGAAATCTTCTTTCTTGGATTTCAGATGTCGCTCCTTAACTTCACAACCCAGCGGTCACATCCTTATGTTAAATGCATTGCATGTATGACACTTCCAAGTAATTGGTTATTCAAGGAAGATGTCAGATTTGTGTTGCTTGTTTTTGTAAACTTAGTATATTGTAGGACTGCACTCATCCACTATTTTCACTTGATACTGATATCTGAGGTTCAGTATCGACCGATACCGATCTGATACAGACAAACAGTGCTGAATCGACTTAAAATGTTTCTGTTTTAAAATGCAGTCATAAATGTACTGAATTACAAATTTGTTTTATAACTCTGCACCAATACAGTACAGTTAAATATACCAATAGCTTCTCAAGCTTGATCAAACGTGTACAAACAACTTTAATTTGTTCAGTCAGTGCAATTAGGAATATAACAGCCAACATATAGTAAATGATAAAGAAACCGAAACTGACGAAAACAATAGGTTGCAACAAACCTTTGAAATGGTTCAGAAACTGCAATTAGGAATTCTAAATACAATACAGAATAAATAATAAAACATGCCATTGCTCAGAGTACAAAGCATAGAATTAGATTGAATAGATCTGCCCTTGCGGGTCAGGCACATTGTTATCGATACCCAATCTAGAGTTTTTCTAATGCACTTGATTAACTTGTTCAACAAGCGTGACCACCCTTATAAAAGTCAGAGTTTTAGCATGTTGTATTAGCAACTTACCAAAGTGGAATCAGCAATGGTCTGAGAGATGCAATTGTTGCTACCCCTCAATCTGAGAAGGATTTAGAGGGCAACTTTGAGCAATTTGAAGTTGACTGTTCTACAGTCAGAAAGATTCTTCACAGTTGACAATCTTCTTTGAAGACCCCAGCTAAATCACCTCAATGCTCAGGCAAATTTTAATGATCACTAAAGTACAATTGGTAATGCCTGAACAAGTAAGGAAGGGTTGTCATGACAAAGACTCTTATCTCTGAGAACAGAGGCATCTCAACTCTGGGCAGAAGACAGCAGAGTGGAGTTGTTGCCCTGGACTAAGTTTGGTGTAAACCACATTCATCCCATATTTTTAACACATACGCCTCTTACCAGCTGCCAGGCACGCTGGGTCATATTTTGGGTTTGTTCTGCGGTCGTACAACATCATATTAACCTTGAAGTCAATAAGGTGACGAAGAGTATAGCAAAGGATTCTAGAGTTAAGTAAATGGACATAAATCCGACGGCTGGAGCTTCATCCAAAATGGGTCGTACAGAAGTATATAATTGACAATAGAATGGCTGAAAAAAACAGAAATCAAGGTTTTGCAATAGTCAAAATCAACACCTCATTCTGATTGAAATGCTGCTGCGGGGTCCGTCAGACATAAAAACATAGGGAACAAACTGATAAACAAAGAAGTGTAAAAAAAAAAAACCTAAGGAAAGTTTTTTTTTTCCTTTTCTGACAGCTTTGATCTCGTTTATTATTTCTCTAAAACAGCTTCATAACACAATCAGCAGGTGATGAAACGGGCTGTCACAAGAGACCGTCCTCAGCCACAGATGATAAATTCATTAAAGTTCCCAGCTTCTTGTCAAACATCGTCAGTGACATTATTTCTTCCTCTACTTTCATCGCGGGTACATCCACCACTAAAATTGCGAACTCTCAGATATTTCCAAGTGCACACATCGCACCAGGACTCCTGATATTTATGGTCCTTATTCTGTCCTCTAATTGAACATTCATGCATAACAAGAAGACCAGTTGCAGATGTCTGTGGAGCACATTTGACACCCCAGGGTGTCGTTTTACATGTCTTCTGTCAGCTGTATGACGCAGGACTGGTTCTGTCGGTTTGGCCTGTGACTGTATTGTTGCTACTCAAACACTCTGGACTTCCCAAATGAATATTTTATACATCTTTTGATATTTAAAATTGCATGGCAGGTATCTGGACTTGTTACTCGCTTGTATCCGATGTGAACATTTGTTTGGCAGTAATTGACTTGTAGATTGGAAAGCAATTCAGCTGCGGATATCCACATTACATTCTGAGTATCAAAAAAAAAAAAAGGATTTACTGTTATCTGACATTACAAACTTCAAGCACATAATGGAAGAACAGAATGCCACTGTGGTTATCTGAAAATGTTCGCCCACTCTGAAGAATTAAATTAAATCTGCAACACATACCCACTCCGACTATTAAACATAAAAATAACCACAGCTAGTCCAGAATATTTAGATGTTCTGTTTAGTTTAGACAAAAAAGTCAGATATGTGCAACTTCTACAAAAGCGATTTATATTGTGTCAAGTCGAATCACTATTCTTCTGACAGGAGAGTCAAACGATGAATACCAACATCAGTCCAGGAATTTGAATTAAAACCAGACGTTGTTAACAGCGAAAAGCTTTTTAGAGATAAAGATTTTAATAAATGTTCAAATTTGGTGTTCGAATGAAGAGGCAATTACTTTTTATGTGGAGCAGTGTCACATCTAAAATGTTCAGAAATGTCCTCCTGGTATTCAAAGATAAGAAAACAGCTAATAACGTTGCTTGGAGTTACAACAGTCACAACAGGTTTGAACTTATACACAAAAGTTTAAATATAGGCATACTCCCTGACACATATGTCAAGATGCTTTACCCCAACTTGCATTCGACCATTATTGTAAGAATTAACTAACATCTGACGTAGTTCTGGAAGGAAATTCAAACACTTTTCTTATCCGAAAAAGCAGCCTTCATTTAAATTGACTGGTTTCCTGCCATTAATCTAGCCATAAGCTCTTCATAAATTCTCCTTCACCATTAATCCACCCGCTCTGAGTAATCCTTTAGTGCAAACTGCACAAAACAGCCCCACAGCATGACAACCAGCACAAGGCTCAACAGTTTCACCTGTTTGCAAACATTTTCCCGGGTCTTAGCAGCATTTATGTGAGCATACAACTTGTCTCCAGAAGAACCTGGCTTATTTATTTGGCAGTTGCAAATTTTAATAAACGAGCTCAGAGGTTTAGGTCTTGGAGTCTTTCTTGGTTAGTGATGTAAAACCCACCTCACCCTGGGCAGCGACACTGGTGTTGTGTCATTGTCCAGATTCTGGCAGGTTTGTGGTGTGGTATTTATGAACATCTGTACCAAGTCTCCTCAATTAAAGAGGACAGTTTGGGTCAGTCGATTGAAACTTGGACACAATTGGGTGCTTCAGCGAAAACATAACCCCAAACAAACGACAAGACTGGATTTGAAGTTGACAGAACAGGCCAGACCCGTCATTTTAGTCCCCACTGAAACTCTTTGGACTCTGCTTAGGAGCTGGGCTTACAGCAGGAAGCTCTACAAATTTTGTCAAGAAGAGCGAACAAATATCTTGACAAGAATTGCACCATAAGTTGGTTGAAGTTGCTTCTCTGTAGCTTGCTAACTGACATTACACCAAATATAATTGACTCAAATCACCTGTGAAAGTTTCCTGAGCCTCTAAACGATCTCTCAAGCTGAGTCCGTATGAGGAAGACTGCTGATTGGACAGATGTCCAGGAGACAGTTATTGATCCCTTCCAGAAGGAGCGTAAGACACAAAAGGTTGTTGCTAAAGAAGCTGGTTGTTCACATAAACTTTTGAAAAATTTCAGTTTTCAAGAATTTTGCCAACTATTTATTTTGTTTCTTGCTTCATTTCTTCTCGGATACAGAAACTTTAACGTACATTTCTTCTCATCTTAAAATGTTCATCATGAGCTTGAATGTATAATTTTGAGCAGTTTTGGCTGACACACAGTTAAATTCAAACTTGTTTACCCGGTTTGAAAATCCAACGGGGTTGTTTTCCGCAAAAGGCCCTGGAAAAAGAATGGCTCAAATGAAATATTAAGAGCCCTAAAATAATATGAAACTGATGCAGGTATAGAATCTTTTACACCTGCTGCTGAAAGAGGGAACGACTGACAACCTTAACACTGAACTGTATGATAAAGTGATGCGTAATGAGTGATGCATCACTTCCAGAGGCTTACAACTGGTTGATTTATTGCTTAGAGAATGAAGCTGTAGATACATCTGACAGAAGTAGCCGTCATTGTCCCACTGCAGAGAAATCCCACTAAAACTCTTTATTTCTTGTTTTGTTTGGTCAGTTATTCCCTCTGGATTTTGGTCTAACTTTTTTTTTTTTAAACTTTCGAACAGTTGTTATGGTGCATAACTGTAGCAACAAGGTACTTTTTTTTTTTTTACAACAGGTAGAGGCTTGCATCACAAAACCTCAACACCTGAACTTTGACCTCAAATTTCAGTTGAGTTGAAAAGGAGAAAGTTCAAAGTACCTGTTCCACTGAATGCTGTGGGCAATGATTATATCCAAAACTTCAGACAGAGATTTACGAGATCATGTTTTATTAAACAACAAAATATTTACTGACGGTGAATAACAGTTCAGCGACAAACGGTAACAATGTTAGCTTGATGCATATTCTCTAAGTCCCTGGTCACAGGTTGAGGATGAAGCGGCCGACATTCATCATGTATGCTGGTTTCAGATATTTCTGCAGCTCGCTCTTCTTCAGCCAAAGCAGAGACGCGGTCGGAGCGCTTCCCGGAGTGCCGTCAGCCAGGATGGCTTTGAAGAAGAACACCTTTACTCCGACTGAGTTCTCGGTCCGAGCAGCCTTGGGCAGTTTGTACTTGTAAACTCCGCAGGGAGCGTTGCCGAGGAAAGTCGCCTTGACGCCGGCTGCTGTGGATGGGAGGACACGGAGGTGGAGTTTGACCAGGGAGGCAAAGGGGGTCAATCATGCTCTACGCTGTGCTTGGTTTGCGTTCTTTCTCGGTTGCTGCTTGAATTTGCACAACATTTTTTTAAAAATCTAATCTCGTATCATGCAAATCCCCAGACGGCTCAAGAAGAGAGCAAAGCACCAGCGCTGCCTTGTTATAGATGTGCCGCTCCCCTATGAGTCCAGCTTTATTAAAAATGGATCAACTGAAAGACACTTTAAATAAAACCCTCCACTAAACACTACATTCTAATATCAAGGTCTTCATAGAAAGTGTTTGATGGAGCGAACCCTTGCTAAAAGCTGCACAGCAGTTTAAAGCAGTCAGTCAAGTGCTTGATTAGCTTGTAGACTTTGCAGCTTAGAGGCTTCCTCCAGCTGCACGCCAACAACTGCAGCTTTGTTTTAAATCTCTGTTGTGTTAAAGATCTTTACCAAGTCAATGAAAATATTTGCAGCCGGAACTTTATTCTGGATTTAATCCTGTTAACAGACTGGATATTTAGCGTGAGTGTGTGAAGTAAAATTCAGCGTATTAGCAGGAGAAGAAAGGATTTGTAGTGCTAAGACGAGCTTCAGGCACATTAAACAAAACTAAACGTGTAGTTTTTAGCATAGTGTCAACGTGAACTAAGAATTTAAAATGAGTAATAACAGATGAGTTATAACTGATTCTGAATTTCTTTTCAGGAATTGTTATAAACTAAACACTGAATTTGCTGAAGAACTGCAGGGCAACAATGCCTTTCTTCATGACATATAAAATACTAAAAAATAGTTTGAGAAACTTAATTTCTCTACTTGACTGTCGCTAAATTTACACACTACCTGTTCAAACACATGGAAGAACTGTGAGGTGCAGCAGTGATGAATTTGGGCTGCTGTTTGTAAAGTTACACAGTCAAACATTAACAGTAGTAATTTGGATTATATAACATGTCCTACGATAAGGCTATATAATTTTTTTCAAAGTCATATTTTCACCATGCGATTTATTCATTCATAAATGGCACAGTTTCTAAATAAATATTTCATTAGGAAACAAATATTTAGTTGGAGACCTACATATTTATTTAGCAAGTGAAATTTTAGTTTATCAATTTAATATTTAGGTTGCTAAGTAAGCACTTAGCTCCATGTTAAATATTTACTTTGCAAACTAAATTTGGCTTATCTACTAAGCCAAAACTAACTAACTAACTAAGTATTTAGCTTAGCTAGCAAAATACTTAGCTTTGAGCTAAATATTTAGTAGCTCTAATGTAAATAATATAGTTAAAGTTAGCTCCAAACTAACTTTGGAGCTAAAGCTAAAATGATTAGAGCTAAATATTTAGTTTGCTAAATTGTCAGCAAGATAAATATTTACTTAATAAGGTCTGGTTAGCAATAAAGCAATAAATTAGCAAAAAAAAAAAATATTGCCAAGTAATTATTAGCAATAAAGTCAGCAAACTAAATATTTAGCTTCTAAATAATACTTACATAGCAAGATAACTATATTTTATAACTATATTTATAAATGTATAAATCACACAAGATATTTTAAACTGAGAATGAAATGAATGAATGAATGAATGAATGAAATTAAATGAATAAAATCAGGGTTAAACTGTTTCTGTGCAGCTGTAGCTTGCAAAATGGACTAATGCAGAAGTGGTGCAAGATTGTCCAAGGCGATATATCATGTACTTGAAATGCTAACATTAGTTTTCCCAGCTTCTCAGATTCTGCAGTCCACTGCCTGCTGCAACTTAGACTGCTGATCAGTGTTTTACACAATGCCACCTAAAGAAGGGGAGGGGGGGAAACCTGAAGTTTGTGGTGTTTAAAAAATAGTCAATCTTTAACACACTTGGTAAAACAAGGCCACTGTATCAAGCTGTAAAAAAATACATGCAGTAGGAATGCAGTAACTTACATTCTTCTTGCTCTCAGTGACTAAAATGTTCTAATTGTATTGTATATTTTTTTTAAATAAAAAAAATATATATATTTTTTTGTATGTGTAAAGTATAATTTTTTACAGCTAATTCTCTTTAATCATAAGGGATACATTTGTAATCAGCCCCTTTTATTTTTAAACCCGTAAATAAAATGTAGTTCAGCCAATTGCCTTCACCAATTGTAAACGGATTCTGCCTGTTCTGCTCTATAAAGGCTTCAGAGGTCAGAGATCAAACATCACCAAGACCAAGAAATACAGCAGACATGTCTGGGAGAGAAGTTTAAATCAGGGTTAAACTATAAAACTATGAACATCTCAGAGAGTGTTGTTAATCATCTGAAAATGGAGAGAGTATGGCATGTGTGTTTTCTGTTTCTGCAGGTGTGCCCCAGGGTTGTGTATTAGGGCCCCTGTTATTCAATATTTCCTTTCTGCCTCTTGGCCACAAGTTCTGGAAATGTAATATTAACTTTCTTGGTTTTGCAGATGACACCCAGCTCTACATTTCGTCCAAAACCAACTCCTCCCTCCCTCCTTTTTGGATTGGTTCTCCGCTGATTTTCTCAAACTTAACTTGAATACAACAGAAATGTTACACTGTGACACACATTTAATCTTCCCAGTTTCTACATTAATATTTATAACTTCCCTTCAGGATGTCATACATGGGAGTACTCTTGCAGCTCAGTCTCATTAATTACATCACTTGGTCTGCATACTTTTACTTCCTCCTTCTTTGTCCCTCCATGATCTCACACTCCTTCAGAGCTCAGCTTGGTTCATAACTTGAAGTCCCTCAAGAAAATACCTTACTCCAGTTCCTTAACAGCTTCACTGGTTACCCATGGAAGCTAACGGATAAACTTTAAAATGTAAATGCTCACGTTTTAAGTGCATTCATAACCTTGGCCCTCTTTATGTATGTAACCGGCTTCGCATTGCCACTGCTTCCTGCTCTCTCAGATCTTCGTCTGCCACTCATCTTATTGTTCCTTTCGCCCGTCTTATCACCATGGGGAGTGCCGCTTTCAGGCTGCTCCTCGCCTCACTTCCTCCAGTCATTAGGAATATAAATTCTCTCCCCTTATTTGAGTCACAGCTCCGAAACACACCTGCTCACACTGGCTTATTCGCTTTAAACCCAGACTTTGACTCTCGTCAAATCTTATGTACTGATTTGCCGTTTTTAATAAACTGTTTTGTTGATTAAATATTTATTTTTTTCTTCTCGAACATGCATGATAAGGGAATAACATTATGAAGTAAAGCTAAAAAAAAATTAACTTCAAATAATACTGACCCTTTAAATTTGGGGACATGTTAGCGTTAGAGAAACTCAAAATGCTTTTTAAAGACGGTGTAAACAGACTAAAAACAAAGATGTGGTAGCTTTGTGGTACCTGTCACGGAGTTGAGCGCTCTCTCCGCTGTCTGTCGCAGCGTTTCTCCCTCCTGCCACGCAGCCTGAGGCAGCAGCCACAGCTTCTCTGCTCCTACCTGCTGCTCAGCCAGCAGCACCAGAGAGTCGGCCAGGCAGCGTTGCACAGAGGTCAGGTCCTCGTCTATGTCGGCTAAGCAAAAATAAGGGAGAGAGATGGGAGACCTGAGCGTCCGCTGGGCCAGTGAGAATAGATTGTACTCTAACTTTCAGAATGTCACAAGAAGGAAAATTCCTATTAAGGGGGAAAAAAATTCATCCGTCTCATAAAATTGACCTAATTTTCTTCCTGTTTTCCGTTAATAAATTATCAAACTTTTTTTTTTTTCTTTCAGGAATGTTCCAAGAGCGCTGCACACCCAAGTGACTTCTTGACTTTTAACAGTACTACCCTCCACTGACCTCTGACCCTTGGAGCTGGCTGGAAGTTCTTTAACCTCTGCTCCCAGCTGTCCTCCAAGTCCTGAGTCATCATAATCTCTTGGTCACCAAGGTCCTCGTCCGAGTCATAGTCGTCAGCCTGCCTCCGACTCATCCTCTCCGCGTCCTCCATGAGCCGCAGCTCATGGTCCGACAGCATGCTTTTCTCCAGCTCCATCTAGGGTGAACATTGTGTTTAAGATTACTTTTGTTAAAATTTTATGTTACTATTTTTTTTCTGTGCAAGCTCTGACACATATTTCCGAAAAGCCTATTTGATGTATGAAATAGCTTACAAAAAGAGGAAAAACTTCATGTGGACGGAATATTTTCAAAGTGTAGTTTCCCTATCTTCCACAAGATGTCACTTCTCCATCCATCAGGTCACAGAATCCCCTGGACACTTTTTCAAGCAGAACTTTGTCTTTTGATCCCCAGCGGCTCACCTGCTGCAACATCTGCTTGAAGCGCTGCTCTATCGGACTGCAGTCCGCTGTAATGACGGGTAACCTCTGAAGACACACCGCGGCCATCAGAGACCAGGGAGAAGTCGCTCTGTCCGCTGCAGTACTGGCCCGAGGAGTCGCTCTGTCAATAGAAGTGACGGAAAACCGGCGACATGCCCCGCTTCCGACAGCTGTCCTACTAAAATAACACAAAAGCTGAGAGAAGGACCGACTCGCCATCTTTCTACAGGGCGCAGCCATCTTCTTTTGTTGGGTTCAATGTGTGTTCGGAAAAACGGGTTGTTAGCCGTTGCGCTACAAAACACTGAATTTAAAATGTTGGCCTTTTGAAAATAAAGTCTAAAACTTCGTCGTGTTTTTCTTGAAATAAAATACTCTCAATTAATGTACATCACTGTCATAGTTTTATGGCGCTCTCTGACTCTAAGCAAATATTAACAACGAAATGTTAATATTTCCGAGGCTCCTTCAGGAACCTGAAGGTTGTGGTTTCTCAAAATTACCCACAATTCCAAGCGCCATCTAGCTGCAGAAACGGTGGAGCTCCAGTGATAAGCGGAAATCAGTGCAGCTCCTCAGTAAATCGGAAAAAAAAATGTCATCTTTGGTTTTCAAATGAATTTATTATATTTATTTATTATTAGTTATTATGGACCTACTCAAGACATAAAACTAATGATGACATAGGAAAAAAGGGACGGCAAAATAGGCGTATGTGGTGACTATTAATAATAATTAAATCAGTCGATCAAATACTGTATTAGCGGAAATAAATTATATTGATTTAGTTAGTAAGTAGACTCATATTTGTAAGCAAATGTATGACTAAATTCATGCTAAGAATGTACAAAATTTTATGGATTTAAAATTTGATTAGTGTTTAATCTGTATTGACATTTAACATTTGCAGAAACGTGACGGAGTGAGCACTCTTAGCAGCAAGCTATCTTTTTCTCCGGTAACCTTGTCAACAAGAATCTAGTCAGTTAGCATAAAATTAACAACTCGTCATGAACACTTTGAATACTTTGTCCACTTTGTACCGTGAAAAACTTTAGTCTTTGTAAGTATATATGTGTTGAAAGACACTTTGATGTGTTGTTTTTCTTTAGTTGATAAAATGTAGAGCACATGCACATAATCTGATCTGTGAGCGTTGCATTAAGATATGTGTATTAGCTAGAAATTTTGTTGTAGTTGCAAAATGCCCATTTATAAAACATCTTCAAATGCAAACCTAACAGTCCTTATTATTTGTTTTTCTTTGGCTGTCTACTCAGTTGTTGTGAGGACAGCACAACAAACAGCAATAATTATATATTTATTTTTACTTGAAAATTATTTTGACACTTTAAAGTGGATCATAAATCCAATATGGTAAAAAAAAGAGGAAAAAAAAAAGAGGGGCAGGTGCTGCTACATAAGGACATCCAATGTTCTGTGAGTTTATATAAAACAATGAAATTAAATTTTTGGTTATATGCTCATACTTTTTTTTTATTATTGAAAAAGTCTTTCCTACTTACATTGTTTCTGTTATACCTTGCAGTTCATTTTGGGTCAGCTCTGCTGTTTATTTGCTTTTTGTTTGTTTGTTTTTAGAGGTTTGACGTTTCCTATTTGACGCAAAGCTATTTCCGCAGACCACTGGAGCTCCGCCGGTGAGGTCGCCTGCAGGTGCGCGTGAACCTGACCTTGTGCCTGCCGCCAGGTGCGCGTGGCCCTGCTCTCGTAAATGCAGGCAGACACTCTTCAATCCAGCTGCTTCGTCTGTGACCGTACATCTGTCCTCTTCCAAACATGGCGGGTTACCTGAGAGCTCTGAGCACCGTGTTAAGGAGCGCGGCCGCTCCGCTGTCATCGAGCCCCGCGGCGCTATCACCATCTGCCGTCTGCATTAAAAGACAGCAGCAGAGGGACTGTAAGTCAGCTTCCTACTTAAACTCCAATATTTCGAAAATACACTGCTGCTGTTTGCTCTTGTTGCTTAGGTTCATAGCATTACAGTGCACTTGGACATATTTGTCCCAGTTGTGTGATTTTTATTATTATTATTATTATTATTATTGTTATTTAAACGGTCCCAAATGTGACTCTGAAAAAAGAAAAAGAAAATTTCTTCTGTTTGGCGACCAGCCATTGATGAATCACATATAAAAGACTGCTAACACACCAACAATGAATGAGTTCATTCATTGCTTGTTTAAGAAAAAGAAAAAAAAAAAAGGAAGAAAATACCAAAACTAACCTGTCAGGTGCTTAGAAACAGTGAAACTATAGAACATTTTTATTCAATGTAAAAGATAATTTTTTCATAGATTAAGTGCAACCTGCCTTGTCTTTTCATCCACTTATGTAATAAAGGCTATTATAGCCCTCATATAGCCTTGAGGTCACAGCGTGAGATAGCTTGACCACGTTCATAGCTTCATATATAGAACCTGTCGTACACACCCCGAGAGTTGCATTTGAGTTATTTAAAAAGAAATGAAGTGTCATTATCTTTTGTTCGGTGTCACAGGATGTTTCCTACATTTCTCTGCATTAGGAATCTTTGGACTCTCCAAAGGCAGGGAGGATTTATGATTTTCAGAGTTTCCCTCTTGCTAATAAATCTTCAGTGACTGTGTTGACTGTGTGCAAACTTTGACCTTTGCTACCATTTACCCTTCCTATGTCCTTGTGTAGCTTTAAAAAACTTACATTATCGGTGGCTAAGATTGTTTGATTTGTAGACCTTATAGTATTAAATTGACTTTTCACAATTGTGATGATGTGATAATTGTTTCCCTGTGTTATTGCTTTGGTTAAAGAATTGGGGTGTTAATACAATGTGACAAAATATAAGGCTCATGATGAGGAAATCACTGATCATTCTTTTTCTCCAATTCCAGTTTCGACCGATTTTTCCTTTCCCTAGTGACATTAAAAATAGGACTGCAGGTTAAGATTATCCATATTTATTAATGAAAGCAAACCTTTATCTGAGCTTATCAAAGTCACAGAGTTGATACATTTATGGAGTGAAAATGGTCAGTGGGAAGACACTGTTCTGGAGGACTGATCCTGCCAAAATTGACAATAAGTAAATAAGTAAAAGAGAAAATAAAACTGTAAACAAGCACTTAAATGAGGAAATCAAATTGAAAATAAATAATTAAACATGGAATTAGGTTCTTAATTTTTTGTTGAATTAAACTTGAAATTAATTAATTTTGGGGGAAAAAAAGTGGAGTTGTAATTATTTATTTTAAAATAGTCCACTCCAAAAACTATGGCGTTGCATTGTATTTTAATTTCAATGTAGTATAACAAAATTTAAAGAAAATAATAATATGCAATTGAATGAGATTTGAGACTTTCTTTTGACTCTTCCTGTCCGTAATTCATAAAGGTAAGGTACGGTAAGGTAATTTTATTTATATAGCACATTTTCAGCAACAACGCAATTCAAAGTGGTAAAAATACTTGACCTAAGATAAATTGATATGCCACGGTTTAATGGTTTAAGTACATGTGTATTAAATGGTGTGCCTACAGGTAGGAAATGCAGAAAGGGTTGAAATGGTGGCATATTGGGGCAAATAGATCTGGAGCTGGTGGAAGTTCTTAGTTTTGTTTATTTGTTAGTTTGTTTAAGTGTCTGACCTGCAGATTAGCAACCAATCAAGACAAAATAGTCCCATTCTGATCTGTTGGTCTTTAAGAGTTGGTCTTAAATAGAAATTTCAACTTTAAAAGTCTAAAAGTTTACCAGCTTAACTTTAAGAGAAACCTCGTTAGCTTTTAATTTCTATTTTTCAGATTCAACAAAGCGCATCAAAGTGGACCAGCCGGTGGTGGAGATGGATGGAGATGAGATGACCCGCATCATATGGGAGTTCATAAAAGAGAAGGTAGAGCCTGCTGTAGTGACTGATGTCAAACCTTTTCGATTAAATCTGTTTAAAAGCTGCGTGACTTTGAGTTTTCTATGTTGCTTTTGACTCCAATGTGGGGAAACCAACACTTTGTTTAGCTCATCCTACCAAATGTGGAGGTGGAGCTGAAATATTTTGACCTGGGTCTGCCCTATCGCGACCAGACGGACGACCAGGTCACCATCGACTCGGCTCTGGCTACGAAGAAATACAGCGTGGCCATCAAGTGTGCCACAATCACGCCTGACGAGGCCAGAGTTGAAGGTGAATCTGAACGTGTCATTAAGTTGTTGAGTCAACGCCAGATTTGATATGTGTGCAGCTGCATTTCCACTGACGATATATACCCGAAATTACAAAATAAATTTGCTTAGTGAAGACACGGCGATTTAAAGAAAACACTTATTTGATGAAAAAGATTTTGTGCTAGGATGAAGTGGTTTTTTGGTTGTATCTAAATTAGCATATTTTGCAAAAACCGCAATGGAAACACTTTTCTCATTACAAGAGTCTTGTAATCCACAACCGGATGTTGCTGCTGCTGGAAAAGATGACGACAAACAGTGGTAGGAGGATGATGTTTTTTAATGACTTATTCGATAAACAAACGTATTCCAGTCTGATTTTTAACTGCGTTTTGTATTTAATGGAAACACTGCAATTGTGAAATCTTGTATTTTTGACAGCGGAATATTGACAAAGCTTTGTGCACATGTGTAATGGAAACGCAGCTTCTGATAAAGTTTTGTGGTTTAAATCCTCAAACACATGCTGCATTTTCCTATTTTAGAGTTTCGCCTTAAGAAGATGTGGAAGAGTCCCAACGGCACCATCAGGAACATCTTGGGTGGCACGGTTTTCCGTGAGCCAATCCTGTGTAAAAACATTCCTCGCCTCGTTCCTGGTTGGACACAGCCCATAACTATTGGCAGGCATGCCTTTGGAGATCAGGTGTTTGAAAAAAAAAAAAAAAAAAAAAATATATATATATATATATATATTTGTATTATTTCTTCTCAGGAGGATAGCAGCTAAATGCTTAAAATGTTGAAATGCTCTCAGTACAGGGCAACAGACTTTGTTGTGGACAAACCGGGGAAGTTCAAAATGGTTTTCACTCCAGCGGATGGAAGTGACCCCCGGGAGTGGGAGGTCTACGACTTCCAGGCTGGAGGCTGTGGAATGGGAATGTACAACACGGATGAGGTCAGAGCACATTACAGGATCTGAAATGTGGCCAATCTCATCTCTATATTTGGTATTCGATTGTTGATTTATGCTGATTTTGATATCTTCATCACACAGTCTATCAGTGGCTTTGCTCACAGCTGCTTCCAGTACTCCATCCAGAAGAGGTGGCCTCTGTACCTGAGCACCAAGAACACCATCCTCAAGGCCTACGACGGCCGTTTCAAAGACATCTTCCAGGATATATATGAAAAGTAAAAGAAGCAGTTTCTCTGACTTTCAGCATTTCACACAGACAGTATTCTGTCGGTACAAATCCTGTATTTCTTTCCAAACCACTTTGCATCTGATCGTTACCTGATTTTTTTGCCACGTCCTCCTTCAGGTCGTACAAGCCCGAGTTTGACAAGCTGAAGATCTGGTACGAGCACCGACTCATTGACGACATGGTGGCCCAGGTTCTGAAGTCCAGCGGAGGATTTGTTTGGGCCTGCAAAAATTATGATGGAGATGTGCAGTCAGACATTCTGGCTCAGGGTCAGTGCTCTACAACAAGACCATGAAGTCAGGCAGTGCCGTTTCTTATTCCTCACGATGACGTTTATTTCTCTGTGTGTGACGTACGCAGGCTTTGGCTCTCTGGGTCTGATGACGTCGGTGCTGGTGTGTCCTGATGGCAAGACAATAGAGGCAGAAGCTGCTCATGGCACCGTCACCAGGCACTACCGAGATCACCAAATAGTAAGGCTTCCAGATCAGTCTGAAGGACGGGCTTTACCGTGGGGGAGAAGAAAATTGTACTATTTTTTATTTCCATTCAGATCTTGTTTTGAGTCAATCAGAGGTTTATGATAAAGATGGGACAAAAACACGTTGCATTAAATGACATTTTCTTAAAAAGGAGACCAGAGACTTCCATACAAAGTATAAAAAAAGAAACATAACCTTTTTTCTTTACTGTGGTCAAAAGAAACATTTCCCGTTTTAGGGCTAGCCAAAACTGTGCCAATAATTTGTCCAAACCCTGGAATGATGAGAGATATTTAACGTGTTTGGCCATGATGAACACTGCTACATTTGGAGGAAACGGAAACTCGAAAACACGTGTAGAGGGTCTGGTACACTTCGTAAGATGGATGACGTCACGAGGAATGTGCATTCTGTGGAAATATTGAAGACCAATACATACTTGGCAAAGAAAGAGACATTTGTTCTTTTGAGTTGCAAGAACAAAGGTTTATTTCTTTTCTTACCAAGACATTTCCCAAGAACTCGGACATCAAACCCTTAGGATGTTCTTCTAGGTCTCTCTCGATGCAGCACCTCTTGGTGTTTGAAAGCAACAGATAAAGGGTAAATGAACTGAACTCATCTAGTGTTTTTCCAATAATTTTAACCACTCAAAGCCCTTTACACTAGAGTCACGTTCACCCATTCACACACACATTTATCCACCGATACACAGATCGGTGTGTGACTTGGGATTAAGTGGGTAACTAGTCATATGCCCCTTGTTTAGTTACAATGTGGCTTAAGGACAATGAAAGCAGCTGCTAGTGTGGCCATCGCAAAGTCCGGATATCAATCTCATTGAAAACGTGTGAACAAGGTGGCCAACCAACCTGGTTCAGTTCAGGAGGAATGGGCAAAAATATTGGGAGAAGCTTGTGGAAGGAAACCCTGAATTTTTGACCCAAGTCATAAACGTTGAAGGAAACTTTTGCAGACATTCATGTCATGTCACAACAGTAGGAGTGGGAGAAAACGTTTAGTGTGTTTTACTATAGTATGTAAACACATGGTTTCTTAAGCTAATGCTCTCTTTTAACAGCTTGTTTTTCTTTGTAGGGCAAACCGACCAGTACCAATCCCATCGCTAGCATCTTTGCCTGGACTAGAGGACTAGAACACAGAGGAAAACTGGATGGAAACAAAGATTTAATACAGTATGCTGTTTTCCCCCATGCTCGTCTTCATGTAATTGTGCGCCTCAGCATTTTCTATAAACCACATCTTTGCTCCTAAGGTTCTGTCAGACATTAGAGAAGGTGTGTGTGGAAACGGTGGAGAGCGGAGTGATGACCAAAGACCTTGCAGGCTGCATCCACGGCTTGGCTAAGTGAGTTTGAATTTTCATTTTCTTTCCAGAGTGTGTGTTGGTAAATTTTATTTATTGTCCCCATGATCACGTTTTTTAAAAAATATAGTGTCAAGCTGAATGAACACTACGTCAACACAACCGATTTCCTGGATGCCCTTAAAAACAACCTGGACAAAGCTCTGGGAAAGTAAACCGAGGACGTCATCAGATTTTGAAGAATTCTCCATATTTTTACCTTTTGCCTGAATGACTGTATATGAATGGATTGTATATTTTTAATAAACAATTGTGCCTTTTATTTTACTTCCTGCTCAGTGCCAGCACTCTTCCAGCTATAAATACTTTTGTAGCCTATAAAGCAGAAAAGGCCACAATAGAAATGAAGGCTAATGTTAACTTATACTGACTTTGACAGGAAAGTTTCAGGCTTATTTAACCAGCAGTAGTGTCAGAACAGAGTGCAAGTCTGAACTATGTATGCAGTATCAACATTAATATAAAAAAATGTTAAGAACAAAATGGTGTTACGTCTCCTTTTTCTCTGATCCAGATTATCGGGGCAAAAATATCGCAGACATATACAGAAAATTTGACAAATTGCAGATGCAGTGTTTCACCAGCAGATGTCGACATTACGAAGCTGGTGAACTTTCAGAAGCAGGTTGAGGCCACTGCTGGTGAAGCAGAATACATGGTTACCTTTAATCGCTGACTCTTGCCTGATCTTATTATAATTTGAAATAGATGAAGTTCCTTCAAGGCCGTCTCAACAGACTTCCAAATGTAAGGCCAGCGCACTTCTCAGATATGAAACCAACTTTTTTTTTTTTCATTTCAGTTCATTTTTTAGTCATTTGGAGCCGACGCATCTCTAAAAGTTCAAAACAACTGCTGACTCGGAGTTCGGACGGTCTCCTTGTTTTAAATTAGATGTCAAAGAAAATGAAACGCCTGTATCAAAAATGAATAGAAATTAGCATTTAGACGACTTTCATTTCCAAATGTTTAATTTCCTCCTCCTCCCAGAATGCCCCCCGCCCCTGAACTCCATCCCATCATTTACAACCTTTAAGGGCAATTTTGAGATGAATGATCAATCCTCTCTAGGAAAATACTTTCTCAGGAAGGATAGAGTAATCTCTGAGAACGCAAAGCCTCCATTAAAAAGATCAAAACCAACCTGGAAGAGGACATAAACAGTAAATTACGGAGATGGCAAGGCGCATCACAAAGTTTCATCATTCATCATCCAACCTGCCGAAACACTGGGGTTAAAAACAGAGAACTGAAGTTGAAGTTCCCATGCAGTCTGGAAAAATATGGAATTCTATTTAGAGACTAGAAGAATATGAAAAATATTTTTATTATCAGACATTATTCCATATTCATTATTGGACTGTTGTCCAAAACAAGTTTCTTTTTTTTTTTTTTTAAATAGAACACCGATCAATCAGAAATAGTCAGGAATTAACCAATTTTCTATTGACTAGCCCTGTTAGCGTTGACAAAATTATATATATTTTTTCCTTGTTCTATAAGCTGTAGGTCTCTAAAATGTGGTCATTTGTAGTCCTTGGAAGGATTTTGTGTTGCCCTTGACTACATGTCAAGAATGGCACAAGTTAAAGCAGATAGAAAGTTATTATTTTGCTTGAGATTTTCATCAATTTATTTTTCTTGAATAGAAAATTTGAAGTGAACCACAAAGTATTCATATTTTATGAATCAAGCTTTTGGTTTTCATTGTAATTTCAAAGTAAGGAGCGTTTAGACCTGGGTTCACACATTTGTTAAACTTAGATCAATCCATTTTCACTGATGCTTTTATTGTTCATTTGAATAAGAAAAGCATATATGATTTTTATTTTTTTTTTTCCAAAACAGGAAAACAGAAAATATGGCTTTCTTTCGTTTCGGCTCTGCAAAAGTTTAGAGAGCACTTTTCTACTATAATATTCATCGTCATTACAAGATGTACAAATAGAGATCACGTTAAACTTATTTTTGTGTTTTTAGTTGGATATTTGTTTAGTTTTTGTGGCTAGAAATCATTTTAAATGTGACAATTTTTGGTCTTTTGTAGGAGATAGTTTGGACACCACTGCACTAAATGAATCAAAATTAAGAATTCCCATAATTTTTGCTCTGTAAGCACATGTACTTTACCTTTTACTGAGTTACTAAAGAAATCTAATGAAAAATAGGGACCAATACTTTACATTGGAGTAAACTTAAACTTGCCATCGGACAGGGAAATTTCAATTCTGATATCTTTTTTTTTGTTATTATTTATAACCTAATCTCTTTAGAAATAGATGTAATAAATTCAATGTGAAGTTCTATATAAATACTCTAAAAATTTACTAAACTCTAAAAAAAAGTATGAAAAACTATAGAATTTAGACAAAAATGTTTTGGAACAACGTACTCAAGTCAGAAATGTCACAAAATTCAACACTATTCTCACATGTGTGTATATAAGAGCAAAGTTACTATCCTGTTGGTAGTTGGTTAAATTTAAATATTCTTCCAGGTTTTCATGCTGCTTTAGTTAGATATTATATTGATAGCTCTATATAAAATGGATCTGATAGTCGGCGGCTTACTTTGTTTTTATTTTTTTCTGAACGTTTTCCCAAAATATCCAAACTGAAAAGAAAATGAACGCAGCGGTAGAATTACAGAGTCCTGAAACTAATTCTTGCATCTCAAAGGACATCCACGAAACATCGGCGCGTTAAAATAACCCTACCAGTGAAGCAAAATCTGTTGTTTAATAATATAGTTTAATAATATTGCCATATTTGGGAGTTGAAAGATTTTACAATCTTAATTCCCCAACAAACAAACAAAAAAAGTTTCAACCCAAAAAAAAAAAGTGCTTCGTATCATTTACCCAGTAATTCAAAAACTAGAGTGATATATTCACTACACAGGATAGATTATTCATGTAAAGCTAGACCATGTGGAATAGAAACGGTGGGTAAACACGCTGCATGTCGCAGAAAACCTCTGTACAGTGAAAGGGCTTTTACATGCCAGCAGTTTTTGACCTGAAATCTATAAATATGCGGTGACTATTTATCAAAACTTCAGTATTTAATGAGCAACAGGTGGACAGGGTGGAAGATGAGCCGTAAAATGTTTCTAGCTGGCACTTTCAGTCCAGAATACGATGCCGTGTGAACGAAGATGGCGAACGATGACCCTCTCTTTTTTTTTTTTTTTAATCACATCTGCAGTGTTTTCTTCTTTTTAAGTAACTGATACATACACACAACATAGAGGTTTTTGACTGTCCATCAGTGACAGTTTGTGAGTCAGTAAGTCTAGTTATTATGTGAAAGGAGCTTCCAGACCACAATCAGCAACTTCAGAGTCTCTACTGAAGGCGGCCGGAGGGTTGAAACGGCTCCTTTGAAGCGCGCCTCCTTCCAGGCCTCCCATCATCCTCCGTCAGATTCTGGAAGGAGGCCCGAGCTAGAAAGGGATGTAGAAGAAGAAGAAGAGGAAGAGGAAGAAGAAGAAGAAAAAGAAAGAAAAAAAAAAGTTCCCCCAGAGTCTGTGAAAACAACTCTGTAATTTCCATCAGCTTTCAGAGGAAGAAGGGAAACAGCATCTTCTCTGGTCCATTAACACTCATGGTGTGGTGTAGCTGCTCGTATCCTTCCCGAAATTGTAATATTCCTCCATGTCCTCCATGTTCGCCGTGGTGAGTTTTGTGAGGTTTTGGGAACCGCTGTTGTCCATATTGTCTGGTGATGTAAAGTTAAAGTTCTGGCCTTCGTATTCGCCTTGGCTCTCCATTTCTGGAAGAGTTTCTGCACGTTCAAAAGTAGAAAGGAAAGGAGAGTTTAATGACAAAGGGAAGACAAGCTTATTTATATGCCACGATTAATACACAAAATCAAGTGAAGGAATACAAACAAAGCCGTTATAAAAGGTTATTAGAACAATTTCAAGTCTGAAATATATTTAGGTTTAAGATAAATTTCAATCTCTTAACCACACAGAGGTTTCTGTTGCTTTTAGCATAGCTGATTTCTGGTTCCGTCCTGATTTCCAACTTTGGGACCAAAAACAAGGAATGTGCTCTTCTCTGCATTAACCTGGGGACAACTGTAACCCAGCAACTCCTCAGCTCTGTCTCCATTGTCACGTCTCAAACTTGCCTACAGGTCCTCAAATCCAGGCTTTGAAGACCAAAAGCTGCAGGGATCATCAAAAGCTGCAGGCTTTTGAATGAAAGTGGCCCGAGAACGGAGCTTTGAGGAACCCCCAATATAATCTTTTATCACTGAGATTTAGAACAAAAAAGTAGTCCATCTGACAAGTATTACCTGAACCGACCTAGCTCAGTCACAGACAGTGCCATGCACATTTCCAGGCCACCAATCAGTAGGTTTTGATCAACAGTGTCAAATGTAGAACTGAGATACAGTAAGATCAAGAGAGATGGACTTACAAAACTACAAGTAAGCAAATTTGGCATTGTAGCTCATTCCAGAGATGCAAATTACAAAGAGCTTTGGAATAAAATACAAATACAATAAGAGAACAAAAAGCAAAATTACAAATATAAACCTAAAAATAATAAATGTCCAAAGGTTATATAAAAAATTAAAATGCATCACTAAAGGCTCGTCTGGATAAGAAGTCTTCACTGAGATTCTGAGTTGATGTCCAAGTCTTAATTAGGTTATAGATGTCATTAACAAAAGTGTGGATAATCATCATGTCAAAGTTAGCATTTTGACTCAAACTTTCACTTTTAAACATTATTCAAGCTAAAGAAACAATTGTAAAACCGGTATTTGGTGTAATGTTAGACACATTGTTGAAATGCAACCCTCACGTTCCTCAGACCAGACTGAACAGCTCCATCTAAATTTGCTGGCTGATTTTTGAAGTTATGTTGTGCAGAAGGACAAGCAATCGTGATGCGTTTCTGGAGTCAAAGTGACGGTTATTGTAGCTTTGTTACTTCTTAACGTCTGATGAACTGTTCAGTAGGTGGAATTTACAACTTGTTCCCATTTGTCTTCTTAGTACTGTGTTCTGGTTGACAGCCTGACCGTAGGTGGATATTTGCGGATAAACTGGCTTTTTAATGATCATTGCCCAGCATGTTAGGTTTGCTGGCCCTGTAATTCCTTATTATTGAGACAGAATGGTCTTCTTTAACAAAAACATGACTGCAGCTATGATTGCTGCCTTTGGTGAAATCAATAAAGTTTCCCTGAAAGTATCATTTTGTAGCTTAGCAAAATCACAAATCCAAGATAAAGATTTAAACAAACATTAAGTAGAATCTATTAACCTAAGATGACATGATGCTAAAGGACAGACTCTACATTGAAATGAAAAAGCAGCCCTGACCTTGACCTTCTGGTGAGACGTCCATGCCATGTTTGACCTTCATGTGCCTGCTGAGGTTCCCCTTCAGGTTGAACTTACTGGTGCAGTAAGGACACTTAAAGGGCTTATTGCCAGCATGGAGATGCATGTGGCCCAGCAGGTTGTACATTCTATTGAAGGACTTCCCACAGACCTGGCCCACAAAAAAAAAAAAAAAAAAAAAATACCAATTTAGAAAAGTTGACATTGACATGTACTAAATGAAAGTACACAATTAGGCGTCTCATTCTCTTTGCATTAAATTTGTGTCACTGGAATCTCGTCGACCTCCCACGGTGACGACAGCCATCCAAAAGGCTCACCTTGCATTTGAAAGGCTTCACAGGCAGATGGACGATCATGTGGGTCTTCAGGGTCTGCTTCTGGATGAAGCTCTTGAAGCAGACGTGACACTGGAAGGGCCGGACGCTGTTGTGGATGAGCATGTGCCTCTTGAGGTTGGCGGACAGGGTGAACTCCCGGGAACACACCTCGCACTTGTGGCCCTTCATTCCCTGCAGGACACAAGCGACATCAACACGCGGCGAAGGCCGCAGGGAATGGAAAAAGAAAAAAAAGAAAAAAGAAAGTTTTCAACTCATTTTCGGTGATCTGCAGATTATTCGAATTCACAACAATGCTAATTATTATGCTTGTCTTGGATTAAAAAAAAACAACAAAAAAAAAAACACCTTGCAGGTGATTACAATTTTTCTTGAATATGCTTTGACACAAACCCTCCAACATAGGCTTTTCCTCCAGATTCTAGCTGTGTAAAACCTCGTTTATCTAATAAAGTCCAATAAAACAAATGTATGTTTGTGGCTTAAGACACTACAAATAGACCATACGTGTCAAACTCGCAGTGTAACTGCATTTGGCCCACATGGGCTCCAAATTCCCTGCCGGTAAACAGCACATACTACAAATCCCAGAATGCTCTGATGGTGATACAGAAGGTTCTCTGCTGATTAGCGACCTCATGAGTTTAGCATTGAGCTTTGATAAAGGGTAGGACCTGAGTGGTTGAAATGTTATTGAAGGAAATTATTACAATTAAGTAAAACTCTGAAAGTTACAACAAGAGAAGAGGCATAACATTGTTTATTTTAAATTAATATCTGAAACTTTGCTTGTTCACATGTGAAAATATTTCTCATTATATCATTAAATCTTCCTGATTTGCAGACATTTTCTCAATAAATACCCAGGCTTGCCCATGACTTTGGCCCACAGTGTATCTAATTTTGCCCACCCTGGTGGACCACATGCAGCCCATGAGTGATAACACACCATTCTTCTGAATGGCTGTTAAAATGTACATAAAATGTAAGCATGCGAGATCCTTACAACTGAGAAAATATTCCAGCAAAAGTTTTCTGTACATCCCTGAAGATGAGCTACTGACAACTAAAGCAACATTTTTATTGGTTGCAGGAAGTAATGCAATTAAAAAAAGAACTACAAATCAATCAGCAAATTAATTGTTGGTTTCCAGGCCTCAAGTCCTGCAGCACACTGATACTAAAGAGAATGTCTAGAAGTTATCAAACGCTGCCCGTGGTATAACGCCGGTTTTAATTCATTTCAGTTGAAAAAGATCCTTTTTTTCTATCCCAAAGGGAAATTAAATGTTGCTGGGGATGATACTGAAGGTGGAGTTTAAGAAAGAGTTTTTAAAGCATTTTAAAGAGACCCAATTTCAAGAAATTAAATTACAAAGTCAAATTTCTTTTAAGTCATATCTGATGTATAGAGCAAGCAATTGTGTTGATTAATTGATTGTGTTATAAATTGGAACTATGTGCCTGGAAAAACATAATTCTGCCCTTTCAAACCACGTTCATCCCATAGAATACTGCACAGGATAATTGTTTGCAGGAAAACCTAAAGGTCACATAAGGTGGGAAGTGATTGGTAGGAGTACCTTATGAGTTAGCGAGTGCTGACGTAAGTGGTGGAGCTGCACAAACTCCAGGCCGCACTGGGAGCAGGTGTAAGGCCGCGGGCTCTGGTGCTTCAGCAGATGGTTCTGGAGCTGGCTCCGGTATGCAAAAGGCTTGTTGCACTCAGTGCACTGGAAGGTGTGTGGGCCCTGGTGGCTGGTCTGGTGCCGCTTGAGGTGGGCGTAGGTGGGGAACTCCATGCCGCACTGTGAGCAGACGTGGCAGCGGCCGCGCTCGTGCTTCACCTCGTGCGCCCGCAGCTCGCTGGGATAGGCGAAGCCCCGGCGGCAGAACCGGCAGCTGTATGGCTTGACGTCGGTGTGCTGGAGCATGTGTCGCTTCAGGTGGCTGGTCTGGGTGAAGCCCTTCTTGCAGACGGTGCACTTGTGGGGCCGCGTTCCTTGGTGGGTCAGCAGATGGGTCTGGAGGTGACTGGGCTGCTTGAAGAGCTTCCCGCAGTGCGGGCAGGCGTGTGGTTTGATGCCGTTGTGGCCCAGGATGTGCGTGACCAGGTTGTACTTGGACGTGTAGGACTTGTCACACATGCGACACTTCCAGCGCTTGAGGCCGTCTCCAACATCCACGCAGTACGACTCGTCAATCTGGATGTTTATGTCCAGCCGGTCCACTCTGCGGCCCCCATGTCGCCGGGGAGGCTGAAGGTGCGGGGGCTGCGGATGCTGCGCTCCGCCGCTCCCGTCCGTCCACATCATGCTCTGGCCACCATCTTCGTACTCGCCGCCCATGCCCATTTCTGTAGAGTCATAGCTGCCCACCTCACTGGTCTGAAAGTAGCTGCTGATAGCTTCCTCCTGCTGATTGGGCTTCATCATAGCGTTGCCCTGGTGTTCTACCTCCTCTTCATCCTCTCTAGCTCCTCGACAGTGGCCCCCCATTGGGCGCTGGGGCTGGAGTCCCCTGTGACCCTGCTCTGCGCCTCTATGTACCACTTGGGCAGGCGGAGGATGGACGTGAGTGTTTGCTTGCTGCTGGTTGGTGACTTCGCGCTCGCACTCTGCACAGTTCTTGTTGGGGCCTCTGAGAGTAGCTGGATCTACCTGAATTAATCCCCCTCTGGGCGCCATATTGTTCAGCATGTGGACGCAAGAGGGCATAGCAGAAGTCACCCCTTCCCCTTTCACGAGGGAGGAGTTCACGTCACCGCCTTGGAGGGCGTGACGGTCAGGGAGGACCATTTTGGTGTCCACGTGTTGCGGTGGTGGTGCCGCCTGTTGCCACCGCCTCTGGCTGCAGCTGGGCTGCATCTGGCCGTCTTCTCCTAAGTTGTCTCCGAGGTAATCTCCGTTGGCGCCGATAAGCTGGTCTGCGTACTCGTAGTCGACTCCGTCTACTGGCGGTGCAGGGGACTCTTTGGGTTCGCCGGTGTAGAAGCCATTGGGTGCGATGGTAGCTCCAAACACTTCATTCTGGGAGATGAGACCTAGCACGGCGGCCTGGGCCAAGGACAGCACAACTACGGGATCCGTCTGTGTGCTTATGTCCACCAGCCTGGCCATTACCTTGGGCTCACATCTACCCAGGCGCCGGCTCGCCTCCTCCTGGAACAGAAAGGGACAGCTCATCTTTAGACATTGTTTGCATAGTCTAACCACATAGAAGCAAAGTTCCTTATGAATTTCTATGGTCAACATTTGTAAGTCCATACTGGACAATAAACAAAAAAGTTGCAGAAACAACAGAATGACATAGGTACCCCGACTTATTAAGGAAGAAAACCATACTACTAAATCCCATTCAATAAGAAGCAACTTTATTCACAAGTGAGTTGTTAGCATAAAACAACTCAAGTTGTTTTATGCTACTAGAAGCATAAAACAACTTGTAGTAGTAGATCTTCTACTACAGTAGTAGTAGAAGATCAACTGCTACCGTTGATCTCGGTAGTAGTTGATCTTCTACCGAGATCAACTAATCCCCAAAGCTAGCCTTTGACTGGAATCAGACGAGGTTTTGCTTGACCAGATTGTTTGTTTTTTTTTAATCAGCAATTGGACCACACATAAGGACTTACAGGCTGCACTGAAAATAATCTTTGGGTTGATTGACTGAAGTAGACTCAGTGAGCTGGTTTCAGTATCAGAGTGGTACTGAATCCATTTTCTATAGATGCATGTCAGCCGTTCATTCAGAATGCCACTTAAAATCTGTATGGGAGGACTAACGTCGGTTAAAAGATAGCTAAATGTATTACACCAATGTTTTTAGATTTTCCACAAATAACTAATAATAACTCAAGACTCTGCTGGACTTGGTTTGCGGAGTTTTGAAACCCTCAGTTAAGGTACAATCTACTGGCCACCCAAGGTGTACACACAGAGAATGGTAGTGCTAATTGCTAATTTAATATAATTACATTATTAATGTTCAACATTGTGATGGTAACATCAGTTCAAATTTACACAGGTTTTCCTAATTTTTTTCCATTCTCACATCCCTACCATTATCCTTGAGCTACAGCATCTCAGCTGCTAAAAATATACTTAAAAATATATTTTTAAGTATGCTAAAAATATATATAGAAGCAGGTGGGAGAACTGCTCCTACACATAAATATATATATCGTTGGCTACATAATAGCCAACGATATTGTTGGCCTGCAAAAACATGAATGCATGACACAATGCATTGGCAATCCTTGGCAATTGTGATATTGCCAGCTCTAGATTTCATCAAGTAAAACTTTTAATATATGGTCTAAAGTACTTTTTTTATGTGGTTTTTCTGGGGTACCATAAACTGTCAGGACTAAACGAAGGAGTCCCAGGAAGTGCTACTTTCATATTGCTAAATGTATACTGGTTCAAGTAATCCGTAATAACTTACTTTCCCAAAATCCCTGACACATGGGAACATCAGTGATTTGTTTAAAACTTGGAAGTAAAAGGGCCAACAAAGACTACTACACTCGCTCCTGGCCAAAGAGCCTTTTATTAAGTTTATCAGTGAATGGGTGAACTGCTAGTAACTCCAAAGCCAAAGTGATAAATAAGTTGGACTAAGACTTAAGGTGAAATGTAGCAAATAAACAGGAAAAGTCAGAATTGAAATGTAAACCAATTTCAAAACAATTTCTATCTTTTAAATGATATGAAATAAATTCTGGAAATTTTAACGTCTTTCTAAAGCACAATTTTAATTTTTCCTACTAATCCAGATTTTTTAAGAGTGCGTACCAGGAACCCTGTACATTTAAAAAATGCCCAGCTATAAACTGCTTTCTAGGGAAGCATGTCAGTGCCAAGTGTCAACACTCTCTGGAACAAACTTCCAGAAAACCACAAAACTGCTGAAACACTGAGCTCCACTGAGCTTTTCCACTCAAGTATCAAGCTAAACAGACTGGTATAATCTTTTTATTTTGCCATGATCTTCTGATATAGGGCAGACTGAGGCAAGCTATAATCTGGTAAAAGAGCAAGGAACATATACTGTTTTGGTATTTGTTTAGGTAGGTTTTCCTAAAGGTAGAAAAGGGCTAAAATCGATGCCAGCAGAAATCGGTATAGGCAATAAGCCACAAAATCTCTGATATCTGCATCTTGATTTTCTCTGTTGTGAATGAAGGAAACTGAGACGTGGAAGTATGAAAGACAGCATCTCAATCCACCACGATAACTATGTATGGTGTGAGTGTTGAGGAGGATCAGATGGCTTACTGATCTCCACACACACAGTGAAGTGCAGAGGAGGCTGTAGGGGTGGGGAGGGAAGACCTGAGCAAGATTAAGGAATAAAAAAAAGTGGAAAACAGCAAGAGAGCAGGGAAGAACAGTAGAAGAAGAGGAAGAAGGAAAGTGGGAGGGGAAGCTTAGAGCAGACATAAGTCTAACGCAGGGGCAGGACGGGAGAGAGAAAAAGATAAATGAAAGGTCGAGGGACGGAGAGGCAGGAAGGTATTGGAGGAAGAAAGTAGGAAGCAGCGGCTAAAAGAGAGAAAGAAGAAGAGAGAGAACGAAAGATGTGTACAGACAGAGAAAAGGATGGGAGGGAGAGGCGATGAGTAACCTGGAGACAGAGGAAGGGAAAAAAAAAAGAATCCAAAATGAAAGCCAGACTGAATAGAAAAATGTCAGGTAAAGCAATTCGGAGAAAGGGAGCAAAAAGGAAAGAGCTCTAACGAAGGAAGGTGGTAACAAGCAAACAGAAAGAAACCTACATGACTGACAATCATGTGAAGCAACTTTCCAAACAAATAAAATCAGAACAGCATCACCGGATCCCTGAAGACAACCACCGACCGCGTCTTTCCACCATGCTGAATACGGCAGCCAGCGAACTCACCACGCTCCTCCTGCTGTGAAGTTTCAGGTGCTTTAAGGACCTCATTCTTCAGCGTGAGTGACAGTCGGCTCCGTCTGCCTCTCTTTTTAAGCGTGAGGGACGGAGGGGAGGCGGGCACGAGCACTAACCCGTCCTCCTCTTCCTCCTCCTCCCCCCATTGCATGCACAGTTTTAAAAGTGATCGCAGCAGCGCTAACGACATACAGCAGAAACAAACACCAACGTTCTTCCACCGAGCGAGCAAGTGGCTGAGGATAAATGAGCCAAGTCACTTCAAAGTCCCAACATACGAGCTCAAGACGCTCGCGAGAACAATAAAATCATATCTGTCCGAGATTATACTCTCCAACTACTCCTCCATTGCAGTCGTTCTTGTACTAATGTTTCTCTTTTTTCTTCACCTCCATCTTTTCTCTCCTTCATCAAGTGATTTTTACAAGATAAAACCAAATAGTTGCGAGACTGTGTCAAGGACAGACTTGCACAGAAGCGTCTGTCAGGGTTAGAGGACGAAGACGACGGAAAGAGGATGAGAATGAAAGAGATGAAAGGTGACTGACAAGGGGATGAGCAAATGGAATAAGAGAGAGAGAGAGAGAGAGAGAGAGAGAGAGAAGGGAGATGAGTGGATGGAAAGAATACTCAAGAAAAAAAAGAGGGGAGGGAAGAGACAGAACAAGCGAAAGAGACGGAGGGGGATGGGAGAAGAATGCGACATGGACAACAGAGTTAAATGACAAAGCAAAAGATGGGTTTTTTTTCCTCTTGTCTTTATGTTACGTCAACTTCAATTCTACAGTGACAAACTTTCCATCTCTTTTTAGCTCGACTCCTCCAGCAGAATTAGGGAGGAAGCAGAAACCCGTGAGCAGGTGAGAACGCGGCCCCAGGGCCGACCAGCGTCAAACAAGTCACATTTCTAGACAATGCAAGCA
This sequence comes from Poecilia formosa, assembly GCF_000485575.1. NCBI lineage: Eukaryota > Metazoa > Chordata > Actinopteri > Cyprinodontiformes > Poeciliidae > Poecilia > Poecilia formosa. Next base: position 2,318,572 of record NW_006799968.1, on the reverse strand, counting down.
TTCAACGTGCTGTTTTGAATGCATTCCTCATTTCAATTTTCTGCTATTTTTTGTGTGGTTGTCTTCACAAAATGTACTACTTTGTTCTCCTAATGTTATGACTTTATTCTGGTAATATTAGGACCTTATTCACGTGTTAGTTGAACTCCCCCGCAGAGTTGACCTGAATTCAAACTCCAAAAAAAATTGAAGTTGTAAAATGCGCTTGTCAGTCAAGATGGCGGCTGCCATCGCTGTGAATTATGGAGACCCAAGCAGAGCATTCGTAACAAAAACAAAACTCCTGATTTTCCAAAAAATGTATCTTCAAATACCAAAAATTCAATTAATCGCCAAAACTGATTTATTGCCCAGTCCTATTAGAAATATTAGAGTCTAAACCAAGTTCCTCTGGAATGCCCAGAGCATTTTGAAGCCAAATGCTCTGGGCTCATCTGGATTGGGATTGACCAAATCAGTTTCTCATTTCATTTAAGCTTAATTGATGTGGTTGGACATCATTTCTGGCCGATCGAGATCTTTAGAAACAACCTCTTAATATCAATTTCTCTTGCCTGAAAACTCACCAAGTTAGCAGCTGCGGGGTGACTTTGTTAACCAAACATGCTCAAACCTCTAAGCTTCACTGCAGGGGGGGGGTTTAAACCTCCAAAAATGAGCAGATTATGTTCTCCCATGATTTCACAGCCATATCACAACTTTGTTGAGCAAACCCTACCTTATCAGATATTCCTTGTGTGGCACTTTCCTAATGGGACTTTTTTTTTCATTACACAAACCTTATTTATGTATAGTTGTAGTCTGATTTCTTTGTGTTGTAGTCATTTACATCTTTAAGCATATAATTTGGAAAGTTGTGGTGTTCAATACTTATTTTACCTATTGAGTTCTGTTATTTAAATAAAAATAATTATATTCAGTATAACATTTAAAGGGCGATTTTGTTTAGAAACTGCACAACACATTTTATTTATGATTTCAGTTGTGTGTGGCTTTTATTTAATCTTTATTTGTTGTTTTTAGTTGTGTTTTATGTGGTTATTAGTTTTTGAGAAGGCAAGCTTTAATTTTTTTTGCCGTATTCGATGCATTACTCGAAAATGGTCTCAAAACAACAACACTATCATTTATGGCAATAATTAGTGTGACAATTTATCGTCCAGCAAAATTTGTTATTGTGACAAGTCTGATGTAAAATGTTAAAATTTATTGAAAGAATTATTGAATACATATTTTAAAATTTTATTTAAAAACTCTATTTATTAATCACTGATTATTTATTTTGCATCTTTCCAACAGCAAGACACAGGTAGGTCTGGACTCACTACTATGACAGTATCCCCACAGCAGGATGCTGCCACCACCGTGGGGGAAGACGTTTGCAGAGTTCGTGTTTCTGGCACAATTCACCAACTCCCAACGTGGACAGAGTGTCACTTGGATTAACGCTACATGAACTTGCTGATTGATTAGAAATATCTATTTCATAAGTTTTTTCATACTTCAAACATGACACTAAGTGATATTTGAATCGAATATTCATGTTTTCTTATTTAAAAAAAGGAACCAAATTGTTTTGACTCACATTTTCTCTTTCATTTTACACCTTTCTTTAGCTAGCTTAAGTAGCTACTACAGAACGACTAATCAATTTTTTTCTTCGATTGTTCAATTCATGTCAGAATAATCAATAGATTACTCAATTACTAAAATAAGCATTTGTAAAAGGCCTAACCTGCAGTATTCCAGTTTTTCATTCTAATAAAACCACATCCTTTGTGTTTTCCCTATTTCTCAAACCACATTGAACAAAACTTTATGTTGCAGCCTAGAAAGCTGGCCTCTTGCTGAACATATCCAAACAAAGCAGCTGCGACATTATGAGAAACCACATGTTTAAGGCATCAACACTGGTCGAGATACACGTTTTATTTAGAACAATGTGAATAGGATGGGTGACTTGAATGGCACCATGAACGGACAGGTTAAATTAAAAAAAGCAAATCTGCTTTGGTGCAAATTTCAGCTTTAAATCTGCATGTATGGATGTTTTGATTCTGGCGAGTTTGGATTTTTATGATGTAAACGTTTAATAAAAGTTTGTGTCAGAAATCCCAGGGAGAAGTATGGCTAAACAACCAGATGGAGAGAACATGGAGGAAAGGGAAAAAGAGAGGGAACTGGCAGAAGACAAAATGGGGGGCGTAATGGAGCAAGCAGAGAGAAAGAGGGAGAGAACAGATGATTGCATGAAATGAAAGAGGGATTGAAAGGGGGGAGGGAGAGGAGGAGATAAAGGGAGCAGGACGGGGAGGCGGGAGAGGACTGAGAGAGAAAGAGGGAAAGAGAAAATGAGAGGCTGCAGTGGGGGATGGGAGGATGCAGAGTGAGAGCAAAGAGACTGAGAGCGAGACAGAAAAAAGAAAGAAAAAAGGAGAGAGAGAGAGAGGTGAGACGGGGAGCGACGTGAAAGCGAGACAGATGCAGGGAGGGGCAGCGTGCAACGTGAGAGAGAAAGAAGGATAGGAAGAGAGGACAGGGAGGGGTAAAATATGATGGAAACCGAGAGGAGGAAAAGAAAAGAGAAACACGAAGGGAGGGAGAGTGAAAGAGGAAGAGAGGAGGAACAGAAAGAGGGGGAGGGGAAGAGAAAAATAAAGAGGTACAAAAAAAACAGGAGCAAGTGAGGGAGGAAGAGAGCACAGAACCCCTCGCTTTTTGTTTTTGAGGTTTTACAAACATGGCTGCAGCCGAAGAGGAAAAAGAAGAGTGGAAGTCTTCATTTTGAACACAAATACATTGTAGTACAGTGGTCTTCTTCTTCTTCTGTCCTGCAAAAGCAACTCAAACACAGGCTACTATCTGGACTGGTTTTGGTACATGATAGGAGTTCACAAACTGGGCCCATAAGAGAGAGGAGGCCATGACATGCTGACCAGACACTGCAGAGACGGCGAGAGACATTTCAGGGCTTTATGTGGGAGAACCAGGCTCAAAAAGGTGCACCGATCAATCTGCTCCAGACCGGAACCGGCCAATTTTTACCAAAATCATCAGCAATATTAACAGCAATAGACATCAAATGATGGAACAGATCCCAAACGAACAAGGCTCGGTAAACAACTGCAGAAGGAAGCAGTGTCGACACGATGGATAGAACTTTTCAATGGAAGGTTTCCGTCACCCATTGCTCAACAATGTTAAATCAATTCATAAACTTTTGTCATGCATTATTATTACTTATTATTACAGTTCGTTACTGTCTGGCTTCTACTTCTTCTGCAAAAGCGGGTCGCAAAACGTTTTGTTCACAAATATTTCAGTCTCATTTAATTAGTAGTCGGAACAACGACGGCACAAAAGAGATCAAATTTAAGATTGAAAATCATAGTGGAAACTTTTCCATCCCCATCCTTTCCTTTCTCAAGCATGAAATGGACAGAACCTTTAAAAAGTGTCCAGGCCCCCTGGGGAATGGTTTAGCCTGAACAGACTACATTAAAAAAAAAAGACAATAGTAGGTTTTCTGCACCATGAATATTACCACTGACTTAAAACATCAATCGGTTACAACCAAACATGACGATTTGTCAAAATATTGCTTGTTAGCTTTATACATCTATCCATTGAGTTAATTGTTTGGTTTGTTTACAGGACTGGTCTTTAAATAAAGAAGACCTTTTATTCATTCCTTCATTCCTGTTGGAGTTAAAACGACTACCTCTATAAAAATTTACTTTTGTGCCTAAATTTACTTTTGTGCCTTCCTTCACGTTTTAATACTTGGGAAACAAAAAGTCCAGATCATTCAAAGTCAGAATTAGCAGGGCAGACCTCAAATAACACCAGAAAAGTGTTAGACATTTGCATTTTTTCACACCCGACTAGTGCAGCTGGAGTTGAAGTGTTTTTCCTGTTCTGCAATTCCTTCTCCTTTAACAAACACCCCAAATGCTCAGACAGCTTTCTTAACCGCAGTGTCTTCTAATAGTTACCACAATTTGAACACTTCTACTGCAAAAATGTACACACACTGTAGATAAGACTAGAGATGCACCGATCTCATTTCAAAATCTGTATCAGCCCAATATTGAAAATAATTCTAGATCAAGTATTGCGACTTTGTAATGAAAGAACAATTTTAAAATCAGTCCAGCACTGTTTTTCTATATCGGATTGATATCGGTCGATAAGCTTCAGATGTCGGTATTGGAAGTGAAAAACATGGATCAGTGCATCCCTAGTTAAAACTTCTAATAAAGCATCATTATCTTCCTGAAAGTATCTAACACTGAACTGCTTTTTGGACTTTAGGTAATCAAATGGTTGTTTAATCATTTGGACATTTTTATTATTAAATCTTAAAAAAATTAAAAGGCAACAAACTTTAAAATTAAAAAGGCGAAAAATGTTATTTTTGCATCAAAGAAGATTTGAAGATGTGTAAAAAGGAGAGACAGGAAGACTCTGCATTTGTGATTAAAAGCACCGTTTCAAACCTGAAAACCTGTAAACTGAGCATCAGTGAAGGCTTCCTGCATGGAGCCCTGAAGGATAGTGAATTATAAAATGTTGAGAGGAACAGAAGGGTTTATACGTACATCTTCTGACATTATATTCTTTGTTCACCAGAGGGCAGCGGACGGTTTGTTCTAACTTAGACTGACTGATCCAGTGATGAACCATCAAATGCACAAAAAAAAGTACAGCAATCCGATCATAATGAATCAGACTGAGCTTAAAAAATAATGATAAATGACATTACACCGAGCATGTTCACTGGCCCTGACTCACACTATGTTAAAACGAAAACGATTCCTTTGGGTTCACTGTGAACAACCCAGAGTGACAGTGTGTTTGTTGCCCCATACATACCAAACCTGCTGTTTTTGCTATAAATTGGATAAAAAAACTAAAGGACCACAACAGTGTTACCCTACAAAGGCCTAATACTCTGAGCAATACGCACATGAACTGAAATGTAAGGTACAGCTTATGTTTTTGCTAGTCTGTGTCAAAATTGAAATAATGATCAATACATTTTAATCACAACACGCCTTCAGATGAAGGTGTCTAATTAAATTAACATAGCAGATTGTTTCTGTGAAAAGGTACAGCCATCATGGACGGAAATCATAAATTTCAATCAGACAAGATAAATATGAGAAATGCCGTTCTAGTGCATTAAAGCTTTTACTAGACGTTTGTAGGAGTCAGAGTTTATGTCTAATCTGATCGCGGTTGCGCTTCATCGCCCGATAATCAACAACATATTATTAATAAATATTAAGTACTTGACCCCACAGAAAAGCTTCTCTGCACCCACACAAACAGCCCAAGTAACCCTGGGCCCTCCAAAGTAATCAGAGGCGAGTTGCAGCCGTCATCCGGCATAAGCAGCCTAATTACGTCCATTAAAAAGATCCCAGAAATCGATGTGATGAGAGCTGAAGCCCTGCCCTGCTGGCGAAGAGTCCAACTACTCTAACCTGGAGTTCAGCGACTCCGCTCTGGATTTCCAAAAACTTCTCAGGATTAATGTCAGAGAGGAATCCCTGCCTATTCTTTTTTTAAATGAGAAATGTATGCCATATTAAATTTCATTCTAGCCATGCGACTACATAGTTACACTGAACTCAAAGTAATCGGTTAACATCTTACGTCTCCACAAATGCCATCTCTCCTGATCTTTTGAAAGCCCTCCATTTTGTTCATTTGTCTCTTCTTTCACTCCCATCCCTCTTTCTTTACGTTTCCATGGATACTCCATTCCTTTCCCCATGTTTTATCTTTCCCCACTTCCTGTACTATCCCTACTCTGACTTCATCACCGCTTACTCTTCCACAGTTGTTTTTTTAATGCACAAACCGTACGGTGGGGTCGGGACCTCGCTGAATCCACTGACAGAAACTTACAACATTTGTTCACATTGACAAATTTGTGCTTTGTGCATTGAGGGATTTTACTTAGAGTAAAATCTGAGTTTTTTGTGTGTTTTTTTTCCTCATCTTGTTCTTCACCAGACAGAGACATCTGTGACCCAACAGCGGCCCTACACATCAAACTTAGACTTGTAGAGTGATGTTTAAGGAAGTACTTCAGTAAAAAAGATAACGTTCGTTCTCCAATTAATGAAGAGGCGTTTTAACAAAATGTCTCATCAAATCAAAAAGAAACTGAATATATTTTAACAATTCATTCAGGTTGTACCCATAGATTTTGATATTTTTGACATTTGTCTTGTGGTGTTGTCATTAAGTTCGGAGGAGACTTTTAGGGTTCAGAGACGAGATGTCATCTTTCGATCAACGTAAAAGTAGCGAAGCAACAAAATGCGTTGTCAGGTGCAAAACTGAGACAAGCGGCTCAGTAGTACCGACCGGAGCGCCGACTGGACAGTGTGAGGACTGCACCAGACTCACCCAGAGAGACGGAGACGTAGGGACAGGACGGAGAGGGGAAGCAGCGACGCAACCACAATGCACGCACTTTATGACACACGGCTAAAATTACACCGAAGAGGGCATGAACTAGGCCACGGCTCTGCATTGTGCTGGGAGCTGGTAGTCAGCTGACTTAGTGGAGGGTTGCAGCGAATCCAAAGTCAAAGGCCAACAATTACTGCTGCATAGAGCGGTGATGACTGATAGGGCCAATTTCCTGGTGTGTGATCAGTAAGAAAAAACAAGGTAGATGTATTTATATCTAAGAGTTTTAAAAAGCTTTAATAAGCTCTAAAATGATTTGTGTATAAATGACATGTTTGGTGACCTGGACAAAATATTCTACTTAGGGATGCACCGATTGCAGTTTTCTGGCCGATCGCCAATTTTTAAAAAGCCTGACCTGACCTGGTGATTCCGATTTTGGCTGATGCAATTTTTTTATTTATTATTTTTTTCTGTCAGAGAAGTCATTAAATATGGTGACTTTTGTGTCCCTTAAAGGCCCTCGAAATGACTGATACAAATTTAAACCACCAGAACAGGTGGTTTATGGAAACGGATGTCTAAAAAGAAAGAGCTTTTGATACTTTCCTTGATCAATGAGCAAGCAAATTAAAGCCCTCTTAAAAAGAAATGTCTCAGATGGGTTAGAAATATTTGTCAGCATTTGCTTTCATTCTAATTTAATTTGCCTTCTTCAAAAATGAGTAACCCATATCCCATTGTTGTTGATGAGAATAGAAGAAATGTATAAAAACTGGGACTAAAAACTTAAGACATGCCACGCTTTTCTTTTAAAAAGCTGTTTAGCATCCACAAAGACCACAAAACTCTTGATGTTATTTACCCGTTTGGTTTATTGTTGAGCATGTTAAGCATGCCCTCAGCATAATGCAGCCACCATTATGTTTCCCTACGGTGAATAGGTGTTCAGGATCAGCATATTTTAGTTTTTCCCTACACAATCTTCTATGTGGGCTTGAACATTCAGTTGTATGTGACCAGAGAACAGTGACAAAGTTTTCTATCTTGTCAATCTGCCACAAAGGCTAGATTTGAACGACGATGTTTGTTTTGTCAGCATTAAACTACCACACAGGTTTTCTTACCTCATAGGCCACTTTCAAAGACCCAGTATCAAGAGATTGTCAAATGCCAACAATTAGAGACCTCTGATGAGTCTTGAGCCAAGAAAAAAAAAAAAAAAAAAAAACCCTGCAATCCTGGCACCGTCAGTGTGGATGCTAAATTTACAGCACACTTTGCTTGTGTGCCTCTAAAAATACAAATGCATATCTATCTACATGGAAGCAGTCCAACAGTGTGGCGAAGCCTCTTGTGATGAGGACAACAGTTGACGAGACTGTTGTTTTTGTTCTAATAAACTCTCACTTTAAGCCACGTGACCGGAGCCGTTTAGATTACCGGCCCGGCGGTCATGTCTGCAAAACCGAAAAACATTCAACCATTAGCAGAACCGTGGCGCAATTCAAAACAGCACATTAAATTATTAAAACCATGCAGAGGAGCCCGTCGGCTCGCTTCTGTGTTTAAAAGCGAGAGTAAATTATGGAGAAAAATAAAAAATCTCCCGTTTGCAACCCGACCCACGTTCTAGTCTGAAGGATTTATCGCCGTGGCCACACGGTGCTCTTTTAAAACACAAACAAACCGGCGGTGCATGCTGGATATTGTTCAGCATGACTGTATCCAGCAGGCAGCACACATTAGGCCTTTGTGCTTTGAGAAACACCAGCTTTTCTTTTTTTTCCCCCTTTTTTTTTAAAGCCTGCCTGCAGCACAGCCATGCACTGCAATGTGCTGACACCATCACCAGCTTTTTCTAAACCCTTTTCAGCTTCATTCTCACTTCCTGATAAAGAATAATGCGAAAAAGAGGCCATTTTTATTTAATTCAATTTACATGAACAAAAGAGTCGCAAGTCATAAAAATCTCTCACATTGTTATTTTTAAAAAAAATAAAATAAAATCAGTTCCTGTGCAGCACTCTTTTGCTGACTATAATCCATGAGCGAATGGCTTAGGCCTCTCTGAGCAGAATACAGATTGTATACCAGCAGCAGCAGCAGTGTAATAACATACTATTGATCCAAACTGGGGTGATTTCATTTTTCCTCGTGGTAAATTAAAAAAAAGAAAAAGTTCAAAAAAACGAAGGTGTAAATCCTGAAACTGAAAACGAATCAGGGTCCAACCTTGTTGAGCTCCACAGTTGGACCATCGATAGCTGGTGAAATCGCAGCACTGTTCTACCGCGAAGCGACGACCATTTTTAAGCGATCTTTTAAAGGTCATGGAATTTTTATTTTTTTTTTTAATGCCTGAGTGAGTGCAAGCACATAGTCACAAAGGGAAGGAGCATATTATATTAGTGCTAGTACTAATTGCAATTAATGACATTAATTGTGATTAACCATATTTATTGTGATTGATCAATTACTGAAATAATTGTCAACTAATGTAGAAAAGCAATTAATTGTTACTGAGAGTATACAAAGTCTTAAAAAGGCTATCTGCTGAAAGAACAACACCATCGGAGCAGTAATTAAGCCAAAACTGTACAAAAAAAAGTACAATTTCCATTTAAGAATAATAAAAAAAAACTTATTTGTATGTAAATACTTTCTATCTAGAACTCTTCAAGTGGCATAGTTTAGCTTTACCTGGTTAAAACAAATTCTATTAAGTACCTTTTACTGTCCAGTTATTAATTGGTCAAAAAAAATCAACAGGAAGCTTTTCACATGTTGATGTTAGAAGTATTTGTTTAGCTCCAGATGCATTCTTTGCAACAAATGATCAAGCGTTCACTAAAGGAAGGCCTTGGTATTGAATTTTATTTGGAAAAATGCTTATTTTCTAACTTATAAAGAGAAGGAATTGAAATATTTATTTGCATTTTCTTACGTATGGTATTTCTAATATTGTACAAAATAGCTTAAGCCCTTCAAGAAAAAAATCTGCAGAAAGTGACAACTTTTTCTTATTCGATTAATTGTCAGAATAACTGATCACTAAAATAGTCGTTAGCTGCAGCCTTAAAGCATACATGTTGCAGAAGGTCTGAAGTAAAGATGTATGAGCTACGGAGGGGAAGACGTGCGATTTTTCAGTATCCGACCTTCTTATCACCGATCGTAGAAGAATTGACCGTTTCCAATCTCACTGGTGCATCTCTGGTACACGCACAGACAAAAATGTCAAATCCACGGCGGTGTGTGAGAACTCCAAAAGTCTGAAAACGAAAGCAACTCGCGTTACAGTAACAACACCGTACAAACACACTTTACCCTCAGGTGTTGGAACAAACATCATTTTCATCGTCTTCGGGATGTTAAATGACACAAATGAGTCACCTTGTGCAACATGACTTCATAAACACCTCGGCTATATACATCCAAATGACATCTATCAAATGACCTGAAGGCCACAAGGGGGAGGAAGATTTTTTTTTTTAATTACTGCAATCCAATGAACTGCATCAGAGCATATCTTTAAGCCCCACCAGCCTGCCAACTGCTACGCTAGGTTTGCAGCTGGCTTGCTGCATGCAGTGCACCATCCTCATTACTGCATGGCAGGTATGTGTGTATGCAAAGGGTCAGCAGGGTGATTACTCGCCCTCCTCCTTTGCAGCACATTACAGTGGGCAGAAGTGAGGGTGCAAACGCAAGGACCCTAATGCCCCACCAGCAAGGCTGTGTTTGAAATGCGCTGGCCTCATTAATGCCGTGGAGGATACCTGCGTGGCCTATCAATGATCTCGCACAGCACTGGGGGATTCAGCCAGCTGGTGGAAGGCTGTCCTCCATGCTGCTGCAGCAGCAAGCAGGCCGGGCTACAGGTCATCTGCTGCAGTACATCTTCCAGGTGTCCAAAATATCAGCTCTGACCGGGGCTTCAAGCCGAAATTGTGGCCTCAGAGCCTAAGCACAGCTGTGCTACCTCAGATAAGAGATATCTTGGTCTGCTCAAAGCCACAAAAAACAGCAACAAAACAACTTCTTGGAAAAGAAATACGCGACAAGTCAAGAGCAAAAACTTTCTTGAAGGCAGGCCTAGCAGAGACAGCCTAGCCTCCGGTGTGTCGGCATGAGGAGCAGGCTGTGTGAACGTACAGATTAGTGATGGGCTACCGTAGCCCGGTGTCACCCCTCTTCCTTTCTGCGGCTGTTTCCCCACTCTCTCCATCCCCCCCTGCTCTGTCGACGCCATCTGTTTGTGGCAGGAGAGAATGTGGAAGTACAAAAAGAGAGAGAGGGAGAGAGAGAGAAAAGAAAAGACGACATTTTGACTGTAGTTGCTGACCTACATCGCCGTGTTTGCGCTCGCGACGACGAGGAAAAGCCGCACCGAAAAGACGAGCCGTTCGAAGCGCAGAGGCGGGAAAGCAAATAAAATTTTAAATAAAGGTGCAAATATTTATGTGGGTTGACCGGGAGGAATTTGATAAGTTATGGTTGAAACACTCCTCCTCCTCCTCCTGCTGCTGCTGCTGCCTCGCCGGCCCGGATAAGTGAACGCTATCAGCGGTAGAAATTCGCGCTGCCCTCCGCTCCGTAACACCGCCACAACAAGGGAGAAAACCAGAGAAAAAGCACAACTCACCTGATTCCAAAAGCGGTTTATGGTGGCGACGTGTCTGTGGTGAGCATCAAAATGGGAAAAAACATTGAACGCTGGGTCCCCGTTGTGTAGCAGGAAGGAGGGAAGGGAAGGGAAAAGGGGCTGACGTGAATGAATAAACAAGCGAGCTCCTCCTCAGCGCCACAAGTAGAAGCCCGATGTGGCTCTCTTTAGCGGTGTTGCCCACAACTAATTACATCATTTTTTTGTTTAATAAAAAACCTCTTTAGTTTTACAAGTATTTACTTTCTCTTCATTCAACATCCCAGCTTTTATAATATATGAAATTGTATTTATTAATATAAAATTACTGATAATCTTCAATACAATCATCCTGTAAAATTTCTACTTCAGTTTCATCCGATAAAATTATATCAAATCTTTTTTTTAAATGCTAAAAATATGATTTTTGCATTATCATTAAAATCCACTAGATGGCAGTGTGCTTGCATCCTGACAGCAAAGTAATCAATACATTCTGTTCAAGAGTAACATTAAATGACTACTGATAGGTGGCGTGAATAACACCGATTACTTAATTCAGAGTGTTTCTGTATAACAAAGGTCATCTCAGGGCACTATGTATACAAGACATGCAGTCCAAACCGATTCGTGTTCGTAATAAATACATGTACAAAGTAAACCAAATAAACAAATTAAATTTTATCTCATCGTAAGCAGGTAAAATAAGGTTATAAGCCCAATTGGCAAACAGTCACCAATTGTCTTGACCAATTATGTGATGACAGTTGAAAGTAACCACCTCCTCCAGCAGGACTGGGCTCAGGAATGGCCAGTGCGAAGGCTGACCTTGGTCCAATTCAACAGACAGTCTACTTTAAATTGGTGAAAAAGTTAACCCTGGTCCTGCTGGTAAGGAGTAACAATGTACAGTTCATTGCAGTTTTGTTGCGGCTTTCAAAGAAGGTCGAAGGTTTTCTTTTAAATCATGTTGATTGCTGTGTGTGTCCATTATCTGGGAAACATTTGGCACCAGGTTGTACTATAGTAAAGGTTTAATGCTTTGAGCAGTGTTTTGTGGGAGACCTTAAGTTGTGACTTCCAAGTGGACATCACTTTCACACGTCCCACCCACATAAGCATTGTTCAACAACAACACTTTTGTTAATCCCAAACAAAAATTGGACGTTGTAACTCATGTTATGCGAGTCTCTTCAAACATTGTTGTAGATGCCGATGGCTGTGGGCAGAGAGGATCTCTTGTAGTGGTTTGAGTTACAGCACATCTGGAGAAGCCTTTGACTGAAGACGCTGTTGTTGTATAACAGTCTCATGAAGAGGATGTTCAGGGTTGTCCATAATGTTACTCATTTTGTAATTTTATGTGTAATCTTTATTTGCATCTCCAGAGGTTCCAGAACAGTCCCATGAACAGAGCCAGTCTTCTTCACCAGCTTGTTGAGCTTTTTTAAGTCAGTCGCTCTGGTACTGCAACCCCAATAGATAATGTCACGCTCCACAACAGACTTATAGAAGATTTGCAACATCTTGCTGCAACTCCCTGAAGAAGTACAGTCTGTTCTGTCCCTTCTTGTAGATGGCTTTAATTGTTGTGTCTGTTGTTCAGGTAAACACCAAGGTAGTTACACTCCTCCACCACCTGAACTTTTTCTCCTATGATTGAAATAATGCTTGACCTATTCATGTGTCTCTTAAAACCTACAGTCATCTCATGTAGTTTGTTTACATTCAGGTTAACGTTCTTATTTCTAAACCATGCCACCAAGCAGTCTCTGTACTCAGTCTCTTATTCGTCTCTGATACACCTGACCACCGCAGAGTCCTCTGCGTATTTCTGAAGCTGACAGGTCTGTCTTGTACAGGAAGTCTGAAGTACACCAAGTGAAAATGAATAGTGAAAGTACAGTCCCCCGGGGAGCTCCTGTGCTGCTGACCACCTGTTACTCACACAGCACTTCATTCTCACACACTGTAAGCATGCACACTGTTTCATGAAAAACTGTATTCCCTGATGTCTGTGGCCCTAACAAGTTCCTCCTTCTCTTGCCTCACATAACTAAACACAGACCCAACATTCTTCCCCCTTTGTCCTGGGCAGAAATATATATTTCTCATCTCAAAAACGGCCCCTGCCTCTATACCACAACACCAAAGTGGTTCAGGAATGGTTTGAGGAGCAAGACATCTTTGAGGTGTTGACATAGCCTAAAACTTCCCGAGATCTCAAACCAGATCACGTATGAGGGACATGCTGAACATTTAAATCTGATCTATGAAGGCACCATGCTGCATTCAGGGGTCTAGCAAAGTCATGGGTCGAAGATGTCAAGCCAGCAAAACTCATCATAGCCAAGCAATGTTTTCTGGTGTTCCACACAGTGTCTTCAGTCAGTTTCCTAGGTTCAGATATGACCAGGTATGCACTATTACTTATATTACTTATTCATTGTCTAGCAGTTTTGGATGATTATTGAAGAAAATTGAAGAATTATGTCTCAGTTTATTTAAATTCCCCACGCCACACATTGCCTATTTGAGCATCACTTGCTTTATAAGGGCTATATGTTGGTTTCTGTTATGCTGTGCTGTTATCATTTGCATCCTCCTTGAAGGGAATGTTTAGTGCAAGAAAATAAAAAGAACAATGAAATCCTTCTTTTATCCATAAACAAACACTGATTCCTTATTCAGACGTTTAATCTTCCAGTCTTTATGCAGTTTTATGTAAAGAAGGGAAATTATATTTCTCAGCTGATTTTAACCTGTAGGAATGTCTAATTATATTCCAATGTTATCAGATTATGGAAGCATAACAATTAACTCCTCATGAGGTTTACCAGGGACAGTAAAATGGCTCTTTTTCAATAATAATAATAATTTTACCCTTACTCCAGTTACAATCTAATTTAAACCATTTTCTGAAATGAAAAATCAGTTTTGATCAATATATTGAAATGTAGCTAGTTACATTTTGAGTTGTGTTATTTCACCATACTTGTTACTTTTATTGGAGTATTATTATTATACTCTTATTTGAGTACATGCTTCGAGTAACTTCCTGAATGAAGAACGAATGTTTGTACTGAAAATGCACCATTCACACACCTACAAATTATGTTAAAGAGAGTCTTCTGGTTTGTAAACCAGCTTCATGTTTCTAACGTTACTTTCTATCTGCAGAGTTTGCTGCGCCATTTTAGAGGTCAAATGAAGGAACAGCGAACAGCAGAAGCCCACATTTGATCAAAACCTGAACCTTAATTATCTTTAATATGATTTAAAAAAAAAAACAAAAACAAAAAAAAACTGTTAATCTAGTTTATATTAAGAAACAGATGTTTGACACTAGAGGGCGCCATCCTTCCAATAAAGAGATTGAGAATCAACTGCCTTTCTGTATTCTGGTGGTTCACATCTAATTTGATAAACGTTGATTTATTAAATCGCTGCATGTGCAGGTGACAGGGCAGCATGTGGCTGGGCGCTGCACAGATCTGGCCAGACGAAGTCCAGTTTGCAGTTTGACACAATCCTTACAGGAAACACGACAAACATGGAGGACGAGGCACTCTGGTCAGAGGAAACCAAAACTGAATTTTGTGGCCACAAGTGGTTCTTTGAACGTTCTACAACGGCTCTTTAAAGCTTTAGCTTAAAACGATAAAGAACTAAACTAATACATATAGATATATTAACAAATGCATATTCTAGTAATTTTTCAATTTTTTTCAAGGAATGATTGCATTGTTATATTTTTTCTTGTCATTAGGTTGGAAACAGTTTTGTTTTGTTTTGTTGTTTTTTTTTCAGGGTTTCCCCCCCACATTGTTATATTTTGATAGTAGTTGTAGTTATAGTTTTAACTAGTTTTAAAATCTACAAATATAATTTTTTTTAATTGTAACGAATTTCCCAGAGTAAATATTTATCAAAAATGAAACCTGTGTTTATTTTTTTTTAAAAAAGAAAACTTAATTTAACATTTTCTGCTTTAAATTAGTTTTAAAGTTGGAGTGAGGGCAAAAACGGCTCTTTGGACTGTTAAGGTTACAGACCCCTGGTCTAGACAGTGATGCATAGTAGTGGCAGCAACATGCTGTTAGTGGGTGGAAATGAACTAAAGTGCTTCGCAGATTCACCTTCTGGCAGGAGATTCACCCGAATCCAGAGAATTAAATGGTCTAGTCCATGTCCAAGTTAAAGATTTAAAAACTGATATCCACAGATCCTTTCATGTCCCCTCAGACAACTCGATAGGTATACCCTGATATAACCGCAGCTGTTATGTCAGCCAAGGATGGTTGTACTAAACACAAGTACAAAACATGTATCATTACCTTCAACTTCACAGATACACGCTACTTTGTTAAAGGGCAGTATTATGTCATAGTGACTTTCTTTTTAACTTTACATCATGTTATAATGTTATTCCCTCACCAAAACCATACATAGAGTCTTGCTTAGATTTTTCATACATGTCTGAGAAATCTTTTAATCTCCTGTGGCAACCATTCAGCTGTACAAAACACCTGGTTTTTAAGCTTCAGCCTCACGGACTCCTCCCACTCACCTCCTTCAGACTAGCTAGCAGCAATTAGCAAACCCCTGACGGAAACAGGAGTCTGCTAAGCTCATTGTACGAGCTACTTCTCTCTGATGTGGTGGTAAAATGATAACAGAGGAGCCATGTTGTGATGACTTCCTGAAGGCGGAGTTTCAGAAAGAGCGGGAGTTTTCAAAGACACAGAGGTCCAGTTTCAAGGCGTTAATATTACAACTGAATGTGATGTAGTTACTTGATTGTGCTGTAAAGTGGCATTCTGTGACAGGAAAACACATAACACCGCCTCTTTGATTTGTCTCTTGAAATATCAAAAGAGAAGAAGAAAAAAAACCGAGGTTTATGATCAAAACGTGAGAAAACGTGAAAAAGTTCAAAGGGCGTGAATATTTTTGGAAAACCCATTTGTTGTGACAATTACAGATACAAGCACTGAATCTATGCTTTTCTTCCTGAGTGCAGTGATAGGCACACGATGCAGAGAGGTGTTTGGAAAGCTAAACTTGTTCATCGGCGAGCGGGGGAGAGCTCTGAGGGTCTCTCTCAGCTTTTGTCACAGCATATGAAATTCCCGTCATCTGTTAGTGGAGAGAATCACTGGAGAAACATTATGGTTATTTAGATTCAATGCTGTTGGGTGCGGCTCTGACACTCACTTTCTGCGCGGCCGTGGTCTGTCAGAGAGGCTCCGAGATGTACCTGTGTGGGCGGATATTTAGCTAGCAAGGTCCACCATCTCCTCGCTCCGCTCAGACTGTGATTACCATCTTCTTCATCGTTCAGGACCGTCCACTGTTTGCATCTCTGTCTCTATCTCTCTCTCTCTGCCTCACATAAACGGCCACACAAAATCCTAATAAAAAAAAAGATCTATTACCCTCCTCCCGTTCTCATGGGGCAATCATGACTAATACAGTGTTTATCATGCCCATTACCCTACAGACAAATGGAAGAGCCCTGTGATGAGTTCAGAGTTTATGACCACCTCTTTGTTTCTCAGGATGAGAGAGATGGATTACACAATGACTATAATGTGAAACAGGCAATCTTTTAAATGGAGAAACAAAAAAAAAACTTACATCTGGGGAAGAATTGGCCTCAGCTGGCAGGGACTTGTTCTGTAATCAAGTACAATTTGGTTCTGAATCTGCACACAGAGCCAGCGCTGAGGTCATCAGTGAGACTTGCGTAACAAATCCAGGAGAGAGAGAGAGAGAGAGAGAAAATAAAGAGGAGAAACATGAATTGGAGTCAGCATTGCAGTGTTTTTAATGTTGTTGTTAGAATCCCATTAGCTGGAATCGCGTTAGAGACGCCATCCGTCTCCGTGAGCATTTAGAAGAAGTCGGCGTTGATTAAATGATCCGCAGTCGTTTTTATTTCACAAGTTCTCGCCGTTTGTTACGAGGAAGGGTTTTTAATTTGCTGCTCACTCCAGACAGAGTTACACTCCATTGTCTTATTTTTTTAATTATTATTATTTCCTGTTTGTTTTTGCTCATTTTTCTGCTGGGGTGTAACTGTATTACTTCATCTGTTCTCCAAAGGCCGGCTTTCCAGGGATGCACGAGCAGGGTGTGTCTGGAGTTATGATCTTCACATGTTCCTTCTCAAAAACACTAAGAGTTATGTAAGAACTTGTGCACAAAAAAAAGAAAAAAAAAAGAATATGAAAAATGTCCAGTTACAAGAAATGAGCAAACAGAGATGAGACTTTTGGGACTTCACGCAAAACAATATGTGTGGAGAATAACAAAAACTGCCCATCAGCCACCAACGCATTATCCCTAATGTGAAACACGGTGGTCATAATACGTCATCGTAATAAATCAAGTTTTGTGTTTGGGACACAAAGAAACAGGAAAACGTTCCCACACCTGCAAGGTATTTCAAAAAGCTGTAATCATCGTCGCTGTCCACTGGGCCAGAACTCTGTCAATATCAGGACAGGTGATGATGGTGAGGTTTTGCTCAGCATTGCAAATATTTCACAATTTGGACATCTTCATCGATTACTAAACAAACACTCGAATGTCACTGGAATGGAAGCTTGAAAAGAAAAACAGAAACTGTTGGACACCAAACCCTCTGCAGTCAAACTGGGCCAAGAGTTCAACCCATGTGGATCATGAACAATCCTGCAGCAAACCTAATGCTGAGGGTTTATTGTTCAAAAAGAAAAAAAATAAATCAATCTGATGATTCTCATGAATTGCTAAACAGCACAGGTCCGGACCTGTGAGCCGACAGAAAAACAGAGCTGAACTTTAACAACCTACTGGTTGGGTTTTTCTGCAAGCTGTACGTTTTCAGACACCCATGACTCACCAGGTTGTGTTTCTCAATTGTATTTCTCAATGCTTTTCAAAGTTTTTGTGGCACATCCAGTTTTCTGCTTGTTTGGGAGTTAAGATTAATATCTTTACAAACATACAGTAACGGACGCTGGCTGAGCGTCACGGTGCAGGAGTGCTGCACCTGACAGACCAGACACCGGCTGGCCGCTGAAGCTTTTTCTTTTTGTGACTGTTTCATGTTGTTCTTTCATTTTCAGGTTATCTCCATTTAGATGGATCCTGTTTGTTTCATATCTAAATAATACAGAGTGTAGATGAAATGAAATCTTGTTTTTTTTTTTATCTGCTCCTGTTGAAAATATGAACTGAGAAACTTTCATTTTCTTTCTTTTCTTCTTCCTTTCTTTGTTTCTTCGTCTCTTTCTTTCTTATTTGTTTACATCAAGTCCTGTCCTGTCGTTCATACATTTTGGTGATCTATTTCATCAACTGTAACTTACAGTTATATTGAGAGACAAAAACATTAAACAAGTAAAAACAGGCTTTATCTATAGTGCCCAAAAAAAACTCCAACTTGGATGTTTTAGTCTTTTTAATGCAATGACAAATCAATCACAATCAACTAAATTTGGCTTTTTGGAAATAAACAAAAATAATAATAAAAGATAACATCTTTAATCTTAAAGTGAAAACTGGACTCTACAAAAATAGTGGCAGGTAAATTAAAATAGAAAAGTTTTTTTTTTATATCACTGTCCATCAAAAATGGAATGTACCTTTGAAGAAGATGTATTCATCCTCTTTATGTGAAACGTTTGGTGGTTCTCTTGATTTTAAAGCCTTTAAACAGAAATAAAATTGTTTTTCAAGTAACATAGCAAAAACACAAAAATCTTAAGTTTTGGTCGAGTTTTTAGTACAAACATCTTAAAACACTTGAAACAACACAGAACTAACTTACAAGTACGCTTATAGCAAGAAAAATTACCTTTTTAAAGTAAACAATTCCTTAATATTGACAAGAAAAAAAATACTAGTTCCACTGGTGAATTGTATAAATTATACCAAGACATTTTCCGCATGGTATCGGTGAAATAATCTCCCAGTGAAACTAGTGCTTTTTCATCAACATTGGGGATTACTGACTTAAAACAAAACCTAATTTTTGCTGAAAAGTTACTTGTGAGTTAGTTTTGTCTTATTTTAAGTGTACCACGATAAGTGCAGTAGAAACTATAGCCTAAAAATAGTCGGTAAGACTTTGTGTTTTTGCAGTGTCTAATTCAAAGCAAATATCCTAAATTATTTGTTTGTTGCTCAGATAAGCTCATTCATTTTACGTTGCTTTTGTTTTTGTTCACCTGGATCAAAGGTAAACATGACTCCAGGGCTGTGAAGGCTGTCAGTGTAGGTAGGCGGCCATGTCTGGGTGTGTATGCAGGAGCTCCGTCATCTTTCCATTTTCAGACGGGGGATGAAGACCACACCTCTGCATTTGGTTAAAAAAAAAAAAAGAAAAAACTCTGTAAAAGAACGAGCACAAAGCTTGTAGATCCAGTAGAAGGGAGAATGAGAGGGATGCACCTGTTTGGACTTTCTCTGTCCTACCCTGAAATGGGGCATTTTGTTGCCTCGGGGTGAAGAGGCCAGCACAGGTGCTGGCTGTGTTTGATGTAGATGCTCCAACACGGGGAAAATCCACCCACCTGTATCCATCCTGCATTTTTTTTTTAAAACTCCCCCACTTCTTTGAATCTACAGTGTGGTTTTTTTCCCCCCTAGCAGACATAAAGGATGAAGGTTTGGCACATGACAGAGAAGATGGAGACTTGAACTTTAAAGCGAGTATGTTAACCCGAGGCTGTCCTTAGCGACTATGAATTAGAGTTGCTCAGAGCTCATGGATTAGAAGTCCCTCTTGGTCAAAACGGCAATTGGGTTTGATTACAGCATGAAAAATTTATTTTTCACATGCACTCTAAGCTAAATTTAAAGGTGAACTGTAATGTGTTTTTCAGTCACATAGTGCCATTTTTTTTTAGTTCAATCAAAAAACCATGTCACCTTCAGTTGCTGTAAAAGTGCTTTTCGTACCAAATATGACTTGAAATAATTATTACGTCCTGATTTAATATCTTGAAATTGGGCCTCTGGCTCTTCAAAAGCTCCTGCTTTTTCTGAAAATCACCATGACATGGCTCCTCTATTAATAGAGGAGCCATGTCATGAAGGCAGAGTTTCAGAAAGAGCATCCATCCATTTTCTTTACACCCTTGTCCCTTGGTGGGGTTGGGAGAGTTGCTGGTGCCCATCTCCAGCTAATGTTCTGGGTGAGAGGCAGGGTCACCCTGGACAGGTCACCAGTCTGTTGCAGGGTAACACAGAGACAGACAACCATGTACACACACACCAATTAACCTGACAGTCATGTTTTTGGACTGTGGGAGGAAACCAGAGTACCTGGAGAAAACCCACACATGCACAGGGAGAACATGCAAACTCCATGCAGAAAGACCCCAGACTGGGAATTGAACCCAGAACCTTCTTGTTGCAAGGCAACAGCTCTACCAACTGCACCACTGTGCAGCCCTCAGAAAGAGCAGGAGTTTCTAAAAGTGACACTGTCATGGCATTAAATTACGAAGTCAAATTTCTTTTGAATCGTGTTTGATAAATGCAGTATATAAATACATTTTTACAACAACTGAAGGTAACATAGTTCCTTGATTGTGCTATTAAATGGCACAATGAGCCTGAAAAATACATAATACTGCCCCTTTAAGACGTTAAATCACATTTTAAATACTACATTTTGCATTTGCTCCACTTATAACTGAGTGACAGAAAAAAAATCCATAAGGGGCAAATACATTTTGACAACATGATATCCATGACCTCACATCCTTGTCTCTTTCTCACATACCTGGAAAACAGTTTGGACAACACAAAAAACGTGCATTTATTCTTTTCAGTGGTGTGAAAAGAAATAACAGTAAAAGACTGCATCTTGGTGGTAAAGCGTCAGTAAAGCTCCACTTACCAAGTACTGAGAGTGGATTTCCTTCTCAGTCTTTACTATGTAATAAGTCAGAACAAGACGGAAACTCACGAGAGTCACACGAGTCACGCTCTCACTCATATAGTATATGACTGCGAAACATGTCTGCCATGTAGTTTCCCACATGCTTTCATGCACCAATTAAATCCAGCCAGTTGAAGGTTTCCTCTTATCCCGTGTTCTTCCACACATCCTGCTACCACAAAGTCACTTAAACTCTCAAAGACCTGATTGTAGTGCATCATGAGAGAGAAGTAAAACAAAAGGGAGAAAAACAAGTCCTCCAGGCCTTGTTGGTCACAATTCTCCGACTTTACTGTGTCTACTTGTTAGGCTATCACTCTTCCCTCAAAGGTGCTCTGAGGTTTTTTTTTTTTTTTTTTTTTTTTTAGGAGAAGTGGTTGTAGGAGAAGTGAGACGAGCATTTGATCTGAGAGGCTGTGTGAGGTCACAGTACTTTAAAAGTCACTTTAGCTGAAGGGGAATCTGCTGGTCTAATGGGAGCGCTGCTGTTCAGGCTCTGCTTTAGGTGAGCTCTGCACACATTTACGACTATTTGGCTGTTTCAAAATGTAATACAATGGGCAATATTTACCACGTTAGCATCACAAAGCTCATCTAGTTAGCCCGTTTTATGGTAGCATCAGTGCTGTCACTAATCCAGTGAAAATGGGACAAAAGAAATGTAAATTTTCGTTATAACGGTGAAACTTTTATTAATTTTTACTAACTTAATCATTTCAGTCATAATACAGCTAATATAAGCCATGTTACAGAACAAAAAATGGACAAAAGAAAAAAATGCTAGAATTTAGCCATTGTTGAAAGCTATACTTAAAACCATGCTGGATTTAAATAAAAATAACTGTAATGGGTAATATTTTAAACCCTCCAAATGTCTTTTTTATGGCATATTTGATGACATCTTGCTTGCTTTGGAGATGGTAAACGGGCAAAAGGAGAAACGCTGCGGCCGCTAAATCTTCGCTCTGATTCTCCGTAGAGAGCAGGAGTTGTCAGAAATGAAAGTGGAGGGAAGTGACTGCAGAAGACAGGATGTAATCAATGTCTCTGGACAAAGAGTGTGCTTAATGTCATGAATTCCCTCATATCCTTCATGGGCTGGGTTGGGCCGGGCAGAGCCGGGCTGGCCCGGCACTGATGACTCTGTCACTTCTCAGCAAGGTCAGGACTCAGCGGTGGGAGGGTGCGTTTGTTGTCTCCTCTCTCCTGGCTCTCCTCCTGCTTCTCCCCTCTCAGATGCGTCAGTCCATCAATGATTGATGTCTTCCCCGCAGGACTTGACTCATCTTTCACCTGCAGCCCGTCTCACAGCTGCTCGGCGAGCTCGGCACCAGGCCCGCCCGCGGTCTCGTGACGTTGGAGCTGTGTGGTTTTTCTGTTTTGTTGTTTTTCTTAAAGTCCAAAACCTGTTTCATCTGCATCCAGTGTTTTTCTTTCTACTAAATTTCTTCCTCTGTATGCTTGTGTCTTTTGTTACGGGTAGAGGGAAGGTTTCGGAGTGACAGATCAGTCCAGATGCTATTTTGTATGAGAATCGATGCTTTCATTCGGCGTGCCCCACCCTTTATTGCCGTTCCCCGGAGCACGGGAATAAAAAAGCTACTTTTTAGCTGCAGAGGCTGTAATTCCATGTTGTCAGGGCCCATTGTACTGCAGAAGCTGCATCTGCTCTCGCCCTCCATTGTCTATTGTCGACGTGGGAGCAGCAGCCTCAACGGGCACAATTATGCATCTTCCCAAACAAGCAAAACTGCATTTCACTGCTACCAATGGATCAGCGTTTTCTGAAAGCCAAAGGTGAGGGAAGACTGCATAAATACGTTTATCTTCCTTAGCAACAGACCTCAGAGCTTTTCCGCTAACACTCAGTGCCCACGGTGACACATCATGGAAAACGAGCGGGTCCATATACCCTCGGCACCGGCTTAGCCGCGGCATCTCTCCGCTTGTTTGGCCTTGGCTCTTGGTTTGAAGCGGAGATTATGCTTGCAGAAAGTTTTTCTCCTTCAAGCACAACAGATCTGCATGGGTCTGCATAGACACCAGCACAGATTCTGGATCGGACTGTAACCTTTGAGTCCAAAGAAGCAACAAAGAAATCATTTATAGGACAGCAGACAGTAAAATGTTTTAGTCTGAAATGACGAAAGATTGTCATTACGAAATGTCTGAGCTCTGGGAAATTTAAATTTCATTCTATGAAAATCTGAATGTGACACTACAGTTTCCTCTGAAGTATTCACACCCCTGGAAATGTTTCTGCATTTCCAAATTTAAGTGATGGATGAACACAGGATTTTGAAGTGGAAGGAATAGAACCTCTTCTCTTTTTTTTTTACATGTTTTTAACAAATTAAAATATGAAAAAAAAATTTGGTATACATGTATAAATACTTAAAGGAGCAGAATTATGTATTTTCCAGCCACATGGTGTAATTTTATAGCACTAGCAAGTAACTATTTTACCTTCAGTTATTGTAAAAATGATATATACATCAAATATGACTTTTAAAAATTTGACTTTGCAAGATAATGCCTTGAAATTGGGCCTCTGTCTCTTTAAAACGCCTGCTGTTTCTGAAACTCCACCTTCAGGAAGTCAGCACAACATGGCTCCTCTATCAACCCTTTAACATTTCTACCAGCATTGCACTGAGAAGTAGCTCATATGATGAGTTCAGCAGATGCTCAGTCCCACCAGGTGTTTGCTAATTGCTGCTGGCTAGTCTGAAGGAGCTGAGTGGGAAAGTGGAGGGCTGCTCTGTCAGGCGGAAGCTCAGAAACTTGGAAACTGCAGCTCCGAGAAGGCTGCCTTTGAAAGGATTTGTACCTCGACTAACTCATGTGTGGTGAGGTAGTTTTATTGTAGTTTTATTAAATTGCCTTACTATTAAACACAACTCTAATTTTGTTTAAGTCACTCCAAGAAAGCGTCCAATTCCCGATGAAAAAGAAATACACTCAACAAACTTGAAAGTCAAGATAATTATAGAAGAATGAAGCTTTCTTAAGAATGACATAGAATTAAAAATGTGACTTTCCTTTCTGGAACTCATCACAAGACGCATCAGAGCTCTAAGCAGCCGGTGGTCCTGAATCCAACGCTTCCTGGAAAAATTACCCGATCCTCCCGGTTGGGAGGAAACGTTCTCCTGGGGCCGCTCTCAGTTCTCAGAAACTTGTAAGCCAAACAGATAAGTGAATCACTGCAGCACAGCTTCATGCTCCCACAGCACATGTTCTTCCGATATGCTGTTTTCAATTCATGTTCCACCTTTAGCTTCAGAGTGTGGTTCTTCTCAGGGAGTTGTGGGAAAGGAGGTGAAATGCGTCCAAAAGGATCGCTCCGACTCTCATGTCGGCCAGTTTTACAATCTGCAGAGTCCCAGCGGACAATGTTGCAGCTGTTTTTATAAGTTGCCTAAAATGTTGCAATGCCCGATGCCTGAGTGTAATATGTTTTGTGTTTGCTTTTGTTTTTCTGCCTTACTGTTTGACGAAAATTTGAAAAAAAAAAAAAAAAAGTATGACATCAAAATATGGAGCCTTCATGCCCTTTGAACTTTTTCGTATTTGGTAAAATTACAGCATTACAATTGTTGTTCGATCTCTCATCCAACAATGGAACGAATGTGGCACAATATAGAAATAGTTTTTCTATAGTGATGGAAAGTCTGATCATCCATGGAGTTTTTTCATGTTACATTGAGGTAAAGACACTGGCCAAGTTATCACATATTGAGATATTGACTACTCAAAAACCTTTCTGCAGATTCCTTTAAATAACTTCAAAAATATACCAACAACAAAGATCTGGAGATGAATAAAACCCTACACAGTTTGACTTTCTGTCAAAATTCCAGGTTTCTCGAGCTGAACCTTGAGTGAAA
Source organism: Poecilia formosa (assembly GCF_000485575.1). Lineage (NCBI taxonomy): Eukaryota > Metazoa > Chordata > Actinopteri > Cyprinodontiformes > Poeciliidae > Poecilia > Poecilia formosa. The sequence goes on along the minus strand of NW_006799968.1, from coordinate 2,293,665 downwards.
ATCTCTTTCCATTAATAAAATCACAATTCAGCCTCTCTATTCCTGTACCTTAAAAAAATTATACTCTGTTTAAGCTCACAAACAGCTTCCATTTTTATCATTTAAAACATTGTTGGAGCATCTTGAGGAACACGGTTGTAAAAATTCCCTGCTATCAAAGGCCGATGCCAGATAAACTGTGTTCTTCATGTGTTCAGGTTTGCAGAAAGACTTTTGTTTTTTAACGTGGAAATAATGAGAACAGCTCAAAGAACATCCACTTCCTGTCAAACACAAATTCATATTGAGACATATTGAGAAATAATATGTCTCCAGGGTCAAACTCTTTGAGTATTTTTTTTTTTTTGAAACAGAACAGAACATAAATACTGATTGTAAAAACTTTGCCTGAGCACATGCAATCTAGAACAGCAACAATGTTCACAATCTGTTCCCAGGAAGCTGGCCTCATCAAAGAAAAGATGGCTGACATCACAGGGATGCCATCCGTGGCACTAACGATGACCCTGGAAAAAGCTTCGTCACCCCCTCCCTTAGCTAGTGTGTGTGTGTGTGTGTGTGTGTGTGTGTGTGTGTGTGGGGAGGCGATCTTCCCCCGATCTGATACATAAAGCTTGACGGTGCCTTGCAAAAAACAGGTGCTAACACATTCTTTCCACTGATTATCTGCCTCATGCCGTACTCCTATGACATGGTAACAGTTTTAACAAACGTGGGAAAAAAACATATTTTTGTAAAAGTTACACACTGCACCTTTAAAGGCCCAGCCCGATAAGAGAAAAACCCCTAACCATCAACGAAATGAGGAGAACAGTGAATTCTTCGTGGTGGTTGACTAGCATCCTTCTTCTTGTTTGTCAGTAAAGAGGAAGAAAATCCACAGAAGGGAAAATGAGTTCAGATTTTCCGGCACTTTTTAACCAAAGAGGAATTAATCAGCACTCAAAATTGATTCGTTCAGTCACTCTGATTTAAAAGCGGTCGATTCGTGCCCCTCTGCAGCCCTGCTGAACTGTGTAAAGTGCTCCGCGTCTACGACAATATTAGCTGTCACCGAAAGGAATGCTTTCGTCAGCTTTCCCCCCCAACAGCCCCCGTTTCCCTTATGTTCCCATCATGCCATCAGTCTTGCGAATGGCGGGCTGCCAAGCTGATTAATTGGCTGGTTGGTTGGCTGGCCGGAGTGCTTTCTGAAGAGGGACGGCGCAGGCTGCACTCGCTGTCGCTTTCAGGAATGAATGTACTGTTTAGCTGACCTCTGACCCAGGTGATCGGCCGGCCGGTGTGTTCGCGGATTGATTTAGGCCGTTGCGTCGACGAGCGTCTTAAATAACGAGGCATTCTGCACCTTGCTCGTCTTCCATATGTCTCCTGGAAAATGGAGATCTACGTGTTCGCGGTTTTGAAATGAAATTTGACGTGGAACTGTTGTTGATGAATAAATGCCCAGAAAAAAAGTGTAAAACAAACTGTAGCTTTAGGCAAAAATGCTGATAAACATTTGGTTTTTCCATGAAGATAATTTGTAACTGTGAGTCTAACAGGTCGTAGGGGTGTGTAGTTAAGTTCGCTAAGTGCATCTTGTATTACCGTGCACTTTTCAATGATATTATTATAGCTGTTATTATTATTATTTATGCATATGTCGTTTGTGGTTTCTCTGTTTTGTTTAGTTTTCTCTCTTTCTGCAGGTTTAGAGGCTGTTGACTGTCTCTTTCCAGATTTGTTTCCTCTACTCCTGTCTCCTTTCCATTTAAACCTTTTCCCCTTTCTTTTTCACCTCTGTGTGAATTGCATTTGAAAGAAAAGCTGAACCAATTCCTAGTAAAGTCTCATACAGATATTAAATTTGAGCGTCATGGCTTTCGCCGTCAAGAGTCGTCTTGACTTGCAGACGACAATTCTGATGCCAAATCGTGTCCCACCCTGCCGGGACACGATAAAAAAAAAAAGAGAAAAAAAAAGATTTTTATCTACAACACTGCATTGTTTGTTTCCTCTCACTTTCCAGTTGCTACACACTTATTTTTGTATTCATGTCAAATCCCAATAAAACGCTGAATTTCAATGATGTAAGAGGAAAAATAAAGTAAATAAATACATGCAGTATAAATATCTGCAAAGCTTCTGTTTACAAGACTTTGACTTAAACAGGAATCCCTCGCAAGTAGCATTGGCTCGTCACCTGTAGACTTTTTAAAGCGTGGAGAGGCTTCTGTTGTTTTTAAAAGATCTGTCAGCCAGATGGAAGCGGACGAAAGAAGACCCGAGGGAGAAGATTTCCCTGTCCTCATAAAACCTAAATGAAGCACTTTTTCTGAATTATGATGAAATAGCTGTTTTTATTTGGCTGTCAGGATGATTTGTGTCTGGAATGCAAAACCAACGTTTCCCCGTAGTTCAGTCTCCTTTATCAGTAGTGATTTAAACAAACAAACAAAATAATCTTCATGTCAATCTCCAAACAGCACCAGTTTTGAAAAGCGATTAATCAGAAAAAATGTTCGTAGTCGAAGTTTATTACAAACCCCTTTCAGCATTAAGCTGTTTGTTTCCCGAGAAGCAAGAACTTCAGACTGCACCTGCTTTTTCTTTTTCTTCTTCCTCCTGCAAGTCTGAAGAGGCCCTTGACCGGAGAGTCAAGGAGATCTCGTTAAGGAACGGAACATTTCGTCCCGGCAAAGTGAAAGCCAAACATTTGCGCTCTGAGAACCGTCTCCTGTAAGACAGAACCGGGCAATTAAAGCTGATGAGCTTCAGCCGACGTGACAAAGTGATGACCGCTTCCCCCGCGCTGTGATTAAAGCAGAGCATGAGATAGCAGGCCCTCTTGGTCTGGTCGCATCATCACTGTGTTGATGTTAAAGGTGAACGGGAACAAGGAGCCCCAAACAACAGCTGTGGAGATAAAAACACATTTGCTTCAAAGCTAACAAAACTCGCTTTTTTTCCCTCTTGATTCCTGCCACTTCTGATGGAGGAATTATGAGTTATGAACACCTTATAACAGGTAATAATATCTGTTTGTCATAATATGGGTGTGTTGTACAGCTGTGCTGTACAACGTAACATGTAATCAGTTTTATGTGTAACTATAATGCATTTATAAGTGCGTTATAATTACACGTATAGTTATAGGTGTGATATCGCCATTTCCCCGAATGATGGAGCTCCTCGTTGCGTTCTGGTTGATTCTAAATTGGGCTGCCAGAATAAAATATATTCATTTTAGGGATTTTTTTGCACATCTGTGACAGCACTGCTAATAAATTTTGTCAACGTCTGAGTACCAGCGAAGAGCCTGATAATCAGAAAAACCAGTAACACTTTATTTGAAGGGGCGTGTGCATAAGACAGACACTGTCAAAAACATAACACCTGTTATGAACGTGAAGGAGTTCTCATTAATATTTATGGCTGTTGTCATTAAGTGTCATTTGGTAAATAACATTTTTAACACAAAGTTGACACTTTTAATGGACTTTTAATGCAACTTTCAGTGCAACTTTGCTTTAAAAGTGTCATTATTAACCGAATGACACTTCATGAGAACAGTCATAGACATTCATAAAGACTTTGTCATGTTCATGACTGTTGTTATGTCATGTCATGTCGTCTTATGCACACCCCTTCAAATAAAGTGTTACCAAAAAACCGGATGAATTTCAAAATCAGTGTGCATAAATATCTCTTTGACCCTTCAAACTCAGTGTTTTTTTATTTTTTGTTTTTTAGGACAGTAAAAAATAAAAATTAAAAAATCTGTGCCAGCATGTAATTATGTTAGGTATAGGGTTAGAAACTAGAGATCAGGCCCAAAATCTGCATGCAAACTCAGACCTGAACATTCAGTCACATAAAGACAGTTACAAAGTCAGTCTTCTGTCACCTGAAGAACATTTCCAGGAATGAAATGTCTCAGTAAGATCTAGAGAAACTCGTTCATGTGTTTATCTTTAATCACACTGATTACTGCAGTAGTGTCTTCATAGGTCATGTTCTCACTAAAACCAGGCAGATAGACCAGATCACCCAGTTCTAAAGTCCTTCCACTGGTTCCCTGTAGCTCAGAGAACAGACTTTAAAATACTTTTGTTAGTTTATAAATCACTGAATGGCTTAGTTAAAGATGCTGCTGTTGTTGATGCAACCTTCCAGACCTCTCAGGTCCAAACATGATATATATGCTACAGGGCTGCACAGTGGCGCAGTTGCCTTGCAGGAAGAAGGTTCTGGGTTCGATTCCCGGTCTGGGGTCTTTCTGCATGGAGTTTGCATGTTCTCTCTGTGCATGATGGGTTCTCTCCGGGTACTCCGGCTTCCACCCACAGTCCAAAAACATGACTGTTAGATTAATTGGTCTCTCTAAATTGTCCCTAGGTGTGAGTGTGTGTGTGCATGGTTGTATGTCCTGTTTGTCTCTATGTTGCCCTGCGACAGACTGGCGACCTGCCCAGTGTGTACCCCGCCTCTCGCCTGAAACGTTAGCTGGAGATAGGCAATAGCACCTCCCGACCCCACTAGGGAGAAGGGTGTACAGAAAATGGATGGGGGGATATTTGATACATCAAATATGTTGATTTTGACAAAATGTAACGTTTATCGCTGGTTTCACAGTTGGTGACTGTATGATGTTGTTATGGTCTAAAACACTCTGAGCTGCCTTGTCGCTGAGACGCGCTGCACAAATAAACTGAATCTCATTTGTTCACCAGTCTGACGTAAACGAGATCCATATTTCTAACAGACGTGATTCATGTACGGTAATGTTACAGTTTCAGAGATTTTGCCCAGCATCATGTTTTGTTTGTTTTTTCAAAGAGAAGTAATCTCAGTCTTAGGCGACTGAAGCCTCAAGACGAATGAAAAACTAGCAAGGGGTTATCTGCTCCCTCACCTTCACTGATAAACACTCGCTCAGAGGTTCAGCTTCACGCAGAATAAAAACAGGAATAGAAGGTGCTGCAGCCCGTGTGGGGGGTGGGGGGGGATAAACTAGGTTAAATGTATTTTCACCGAACCCAAACACTCAGCTTCTCCTGCCTGCGAAGCACCGACAGCGGCTGCAGATTGAGCGAAGAAGATAATGCAGTTGCATTTTGTTATGCAAACGTAATGCCTTCCCAAAATACCAGAGCATTCTCCACAGAGTCCTCCTGTTTTCCAGCTCATTTTCTCAATCTACTGGAAACAGAAATGTCTGAACAACATTAGAAGTAAGTATATTACAACAGAAACTAAATCTATCCTCCTCAGCCTATAAATTCCACCTGGTTTGCAGTACCGGACCGGACCAGATCGTTCATCCCAGAAAACGACTAACGTCGCTGACTGGAGCTGCATTGTCACACTGTGCTGGCAACCTATTGCACTCAACACAGGACACAGCTACTTCCATTTTAAAAAAGCCCTCTTGTTGTTGGGCATGATTTTCTCTTTCAGACCAAAAAAAAAAAAAACCCAGTTGAACCTCCACAGAGTTCTGTTTTCACCTCCTACTCTGCATGCAGAGTGAGGTCAGCACGGCTTCTTCTCTGTTGGAGAGTGCAGCTACTTTCCTGTCAGTGCGAGTGGATCACTGCTGGGGTAGGAAAGTTAAAAGAAAAAAGAAAAGTGGGGGGTGCGTGTGCATGCACCTTTCTACTCTGCAGCACCTAGCAGTGAATCCTCCATCAGCTGCGTGAGGTGGGGACAGAAGTCACTGTGTATCCCAGAGAGCGAGGCAGCGAGCGAGAGAGATGCCTGGCTGGCCGTAAGGTTGCCACAGCAACAGTGAACATTGCAGGCATAGTTGTGAAAAAAGAGGGGAGGCTTTGTGGTGGCAGCAGAGCGGAGGGGTTGGTCTTGGCTGATTGGGATAACGAAGACGCCAGCGGACACCTTTTGTGAATTAAGATACAAACGCTCCAGTTTGAAGGAGGGGGGAAAAAAAAGAAAAAAAAGATAGGAAAACACTAAATCAAACCACAATTAACGCTCTCTTTCTTTAAGGGACACCACATCATGGGAGCATCAAATGTTTTTACAGTGGCCAAACAGCAATAAATGGCTTCTTTGATGGTTTCTTGTTTTTTTTTTTTTTCCTTCTTTCTTTCTGCATGGCGTGTTACGACCTGGGGAAAACATGCCCAAATGGTAAAGTGCATTTTCAGAAAGATGAATGAACGCGAGGATGAATGTGTGTCAAGGGCGAGAGGATCCCTGAATGTGGTGCTGGATGGGGAATGCGGAGGAACTAAGCGGAGATACATAAGGCCCCATTTCTTTGACAACGAGTCCACAGGGAGCACCTGCAACCAGCAGCTGAAAATAAATAAATAAATAGATCAGCTGATTTTTCTCTTTCCAGGGGACCAAAAGCGCCGTCTTTGTGCAGCCCGTCGGAGACGTCTGTTTCCTGTTTAACATGGTGCTTGAAAGGAAAAGCTGAAAAAGATACCAACTACAGCGCTTTGTCAAAACACATCCGTCCCCTTGTTTCCTCCCAAAATCAAGTCTTGTTGCAAACTCAAACATGTTTCGCTGGGATTTTCTAAACCAGGGGTGTCTAACTCGTTTTCAGTTTGGATTAGGCCGAACCAAGATATTTAATGTTCTCAAAGGGCCAGTTGTGCCAGAAAGTATTGATATAACCCATTAACAAACTTAAAATATGAATAAATAGCTGCTGCATTGAATAAGTACATCTTAAAGGGGCAGTGTTATGTGTTTTCCAGGCACATAGTGCCATTTTATAGCACAATCAATAACTATGTGACGTTCAGTTGCTATAAAAATGCTGCATATATTAAGTATTACTCAAAAGAAATTTGACTTTATAATTTAACGCCTCTGTCACTTTAAAGAGCTCCCCCTCTTTCTGAAACCTTCAGGAAGTCAGCACATGACTCCTCTATTTGCCCTTTAACAACATTTTCCACTGAGAAGTAGCTCCTATAATGAGCTCAGCAGGTCTGCAGTTCCACCGGGTGTTTGCTAATTGATGCTGGCTAGTCTGAAGGAGCTGAATGGAGGAAATCATAGCTCAGAGGAGGAGCTTTGTCTTGGCACTCAGTTGAACCAAGTGTTTTTCAGAGCTGAATGGTTGCCATGGGAGACTAAAGGATTTCTCAAACATGCATGAAAGAATCGAAGCAACAATCCAGACTAAGGAATAACATTATAATGTGACACAAAGTTCAAAAAAGCCAATTTCACATAATACTGCCCCTTTAAAATGAAATAATATTGAACATCTTTCACATTGATGTAATTTGGCAGTATACAGATAAAAAGTGATTTGATTTGATTGATAAAATAGTATTTAAGCACACAATAGGCTCTTGTTATGTGGGCCTCCGGACTCTAGGTGGCCACATAAAAAGCACTGGGGGGCCAGATTTGGCCCCTGGGCCTTTAGTTTGACACGTTTTCTAGATCAACACAAAGTTCTACAAAAAGTGGAACAAATATGATACATAATTTTGATTTGAAATGAAAAAAGACACCCTGATCAAAGCATATGCATATTTAAAGGCCCAGTCAAAGTTCAGACCTCAATCCAGGCCAGTCTGTGAGAAAACTTCAAAAAGTCAATCTGAGCAGGTTTTTCACCAAGAATGAACAGCAGATCCAGGCTTCTGAGTTGAACAGCTAATATTCTCTTTATATGGATAGAGATATTCTAAGATTCTTTCTGCTCCTTTTCATAAATTATTTATTTGGCCTTTACATGAGCTACTCATATTTATTGAGTGAATGAAATAAAAAAAAAAGATTTAAAATGAATGATCAAAACTTCAAGTGCTTCAGCCCCAGGAGGAGTGGAAACTGGGCGAGTAAATTAACAGAATAAATGGCAGATGTGAGACGTGATCAAAGCATATGCATATTTATGGATGAATGACAGAGAGCAATTACAACAACACATACCGACTCGGGATAATAATAATAAACATAAAATGAATTAGTACAACTAAAAATAAATGAATGGAACTAAATAAAACAACAACAACACAAGAACCAGAACGCAAAAGTCAAGGCAACACGGTACGTTACATTTCGAGGACAAATTCTTGTTTCTCTTTCAGATTCAACCACAATCACAACAAACATTTCCCATAATTACGGATTTAATTAGAAACGAAAAAAAAAAACACAAGGCCGCAAACATATCTGTAACACTTATTAAAGCCAGTGGGACTTTTTCTAATTAGTACATACCACGCTGCCATATTGATATTCCGTCCTGCAGCTCGGCCATCTGATGTCAGCAGTCCTAATTACTCCTTTAATTTCCACAGCCTGGGAACGCGGCCGCCATGTTGACTTTAGATGCGGTCGCTTCCCGTCGGAGCACTGCTGGTGGAAGAAGCAGCTCCACTGGGACTTGGTGGCAACGTGCTGGTCAGACAGAGTTAAGGCAAGTGAAGCAGCAGAAACAGCTTCCGGCTGCTGTTTTAGTTGTTTTCATATACACATGTATTTCTTCTTTTATGGAGGAAATTCTTGGTCTCAAAACTGCACCTAATATTGTGGGTTTATGGGCTGAGAGAAAGTTAAACTGCTTAAAAACAAAACAAACAAAAAAACAGACGCAGTCACAGGAGATGTTTTACGGACTTTCTACTTGTCTTTGTATCGAAAATGTAAAGGTAAATCTCACGAAGATTGTTTAGTACAAAAGGAAAGAGCTTGTTCTCGTGCAGTACTTTTATTTTCTGATTCAAGCCATTAGTTCTGTAGCTATTTTTGCATCTTTTGTAAAAACCAGTACTTCAGCTTTGCTTTTATTCTGCAACCATTGTCCCAGGCGAAACGCTTCCTGTAGCTTTCTCTTTTCTGCTTTTGTTTGGACGAGCCAATAAGCGCTGTTCTTCTAAAACTGTGTTTTTATTTGCTGTGGCGACACGTGAGAGTATTCACATCCTTCAGCTTTTTGTTGTGCTACGTCTGCAAACTTCCATGTACCTCATTAGGGTGTTATGTGATAGACCAAAACAGCCTAGTGGATAGTTATATATCCAGATTTTTATTTTGTGTGTGTGTGTGTGTGTGTGTGTGTGTGTGTGTGTGTGTGTGTGTAAAATTGTTTTTGCACCTCATTATTCAACTGTTTGTGGAGCTAACGTCTGCGCCTGATCTCCCAACAGTTTTACAGAGACGCTGACATTTTCTCCGTCTCTTTTCTACTGATTCGATGGCGGACGTCTGCGGACGTCAACCAGTCTACATGTTTTGCCACAGATTCTCAATTGGACCAACGCCTGGAGATTGACTCGACCATCTTAGCACACCAATATGCTCTCGGTTCAAGTTTGGGGTTGTTGTTCGGACTTCAAACTTTCTTGTTATACCATTAAAAAAAGTGTGGAAAAAAGTTTATATGACCTCAATATTTCAAGGCGCTGTCCGTGGTTTTCCATCAGATCTTCCGCAATGTCCTGCTGGTTTGTGTTTCAGCCTTTAGAACTCAATATGTCCTGAAGGTTCAATTGGCTTCACTAGACGCTCCACAAAGATCCAAAACACTAAGTAAACTGCTGTGCCGATACGTCCCATACGTCTGATCCAGCAGGCTGATATCCTGATACTTGCACTCTGATTGCATCATCTCCTCCACCCCCCCTCCCCCCATCTCTCATTTGTAATGTTGCAATAACGAATTTGATGTCACTTTCATTCTTAAGGCACCAGAACAGGAAGTGGATCAGAACATTTTGCTTCCTAAATCATCCAACTCGACAGGACCGTTTATCTTTATCACATTTCATATTCCGTTATGAAATGATTTATTGTGGTTTCTGACAAGTGAAAGATCACAGCAATTAAGGAAAGGTAACAGAGTAGGAAGTGCTAAATCAATGATTCATGCATTTCAGCAAAACAAGATATGTTTTAAAAAATGAGGAAATGCTTCATTTTAGGCTTCTCTGAGTAGAATTAACACTTTGACAAAAACTTTAAGGTCCCAATGAAATAGGAAATGGTAAATAAAGAGCAAAAGTACTGGAACTGCAATTTTGTTGTCTTTCTGACAATGACAATTAAATTCTTCTGATTCTGATTCATAATGATGTTAAAATGCCAGGATTTGGTGATATCAATATATGTTGCATCCGTCCAACTGAAAAAAGCAAAGCTGTCACACTGGAAAATTTAAAAGTGCAGTAACTGGGTCGCATAACACATTTCAACTAAGGGTGTTTTCACACCTGACAGTCCGGTAGACTCGGTTCGATTTGGGACCAAAATCGCAACATTTGTTAATTTCCAGCTGCTGCAGTTCTCTTTCATACGGCACTGTGTCAAACAAACCAAACTCTTTGAAAAACCTGTTCCTCCCCTCGCCTGGAGTGGCGCCACACCAAGAATGACTGAAGGAAACTACACCAAAACCTCTGAAAAAGACATGAGCCCAACTTCCTTCTTTGCAAAATGTAAACAACTGTAAAAAAAACAACAGATTTTAGCACTAACAAAAGAGTTTGTTTTGGTTGTATTTACCCAGAATGCTTTGATCTGCTTCATGCATTAGGAGCAGTCTCCGGTTAGGTTGGCATCCGTATTCAAACCGTGCAAGAGTTCAGTTCAACCCGAACCGAGACCTTGGTTTGTAAAGGACCAGAGTAAAATTTTTTTGGGCATCAGAGTTTGGTTGAGCATTCACACATCCCCAAACGAGTCAGACTTTCTAGGCAAACGGACTAAAGTTAAACTAAAACGGACTAAGCTGGGCTGGTGTGAATGCACCCTAAGATGTAACTGAACGCCCTCAGTTTGCTTTAGCAGGAGTCTATTGGCAGCCCACATCTTGACTTGGTGACACATTGTACTCTAGATCAACTTGGGAGAATATCTTTTGTCCACAGATGAACCCAATGACTGAATTTGATCTAGCTATAGGGCATTGTGTCCTAACTAAAGTCGTAGCTAAAGCTTTTATTGTCATGTTAAGATGTTATTCTTACGTGGATTTTGACGTATGCTTGGACATGCTGCAAAATAAACTACAAGGTTTAGAGTCCAACTTGTCAGAATTCGCCATTCCGCTTTCTGGCCAGGCAGAGTCTGTTATTGGCCGATCCAACACCCCCACAGTTACCGTGACAGTAAATACGGGGAGGTTAGCGACAGAAACAAACACACTGAAGAGCTGGAGACTAGCTTAACTTCTGAAATGTAACCAAGCGAGGTCACAAAGGAGTCTCCTTCATCCTTGTATTCCCGACATCATTTTCCCTGCTGCCTTGTTTCCTCTCGCCCGGGTTGGTACGCACAGACCAGTGATGTGAGGATATGACCCCGAGCTGTCATTGTTTTCCTGCAAACTCCTTCCCTCTCCCTCCTTGTTCGTCCTCAGGGATGTCGGGCAGCATACATTGGGTGATTTTTATTTATTTATTTTTAACCATAAGTGCAGGTACCACATCTTCAATTTTTTTTTTTTTTTTTCTGAAAAGCCAGCAGAAAGTGTTTGGGATAACTCACCTGTAATGTCCTAACAGGCTGTCCATCACTGAGTTTTCAAAGTGACAGGGGAGCCATTAGCCCGGCTCAGAGTGTGTGTAATGGGATGAAAATGGTTGGGCTTGTGATGTTTTGAGTGCGTCTTCTATCATCTTTGCACTTGAAAGATGTATGAGAACTTATTCATAGAGAGACCTTATGGTTTAGGTGCACAACACATGTATACCCTGGTAGTTTTTTCTTCTTTATTTTTTTCTGTGCAATATTCGTAGTTTATAGGTGTGCGGATCTGAATTCATCCGGTGGTCTGCTGCATAGGGACACACACACTCACCTTCCCCCACCCGTAGCTCACCCTCTGCAAAACCTGCCATTCCCAGGTCCATGATGTAATGCTAGCACACACCCCCATCCTCTCCCTCCATCTTTCACACACTCCTCTCCTCTCCTTCCTTCCCCTTCTTTCGATTGGTTGCTTTCGTCTGCATCTGCTGGATCAGCTCTGACTCCTTTGCACACGCACACACATTTACACATACACTAGCAAACGGGGGATTCCTCCGCCACTGCAGCCTCTGCTCAAGTCTCCACCTGGCTCTCGCAGAAGAAAAAAAAACAAAACACGGTGAGTGCATCCTTCTTCCCTTTCAGACAGCAGGTGATTGTGGTTCTCAGTAAAAGACGAAAAGAAAAACGATGAGAAGATGCTGATTTTTTTCATCGCGGCTGCTGCATCCTAGGAGTTACGAATTGGCGTGAGGTGGAGGGAGGTTGGGGGGAAGCCGCTCAGTTACTACAGATACCGGTCATCTCGGCGCTCTGTGCCATGGCAGTGCGTTGCTCGGGGTTGTACGGCTCCGCGGATGTATCCGAGCAGGAAAGGAACGCCGGGGTGCACGTGCGTGAGGTGAGAAACTGCTTTGCACGTTCCGGCCGAAATGGGAAGCTACAATGTCCTCCAGGGTGTTGAGTGAGGTGTCAGTCACCTTGCTGTAGAGGTAAGGAGGGGAAGAAAAGAGCTGCGGCGGCGTGAAGTTGCTTGCTGCAGTGTGTTTTTTGGACCGGCTCGGATAAATGTCTGACAGTCCCGTTACGTTGCCTGAAGAAACAGGGTGTGTACATGTGGTGTGAACCGGTGACATTTGGTCTCTCGCGCGGCTCTCTCTCTCTCTTTCTCTCTCTCTCTCTCTCTTCTTTTCTTATTATGTGCGCTCCGCTCTTTTACTGTGGGACTCGGTGACACTGAGCATAATAGGAAAAGTAATTCTATTATCGCCTCGGCTTTTCACTGCTGAATGACACATTAATGATAATGGAAGTGGGCGAAAGGAAATCACTGGTCCATTTCTCTCCCTCTCTCGCTCTTTCTCTCTCTCAGCTCATTCGGACCAATTTGAAACATTTGTGCGATGAAATGTTAATATTTTAAAACGGTGGCTCTACGCTACTTCACTTGACATTTGGAAGCTCCCTTAATGATTTCATTGTAATGCGTTTCCATTTTCTTTGATTAGATTTTTTAAAAGTCCTACTTAGAAGTGCTTTGCAAGATTATTTATACATGAAAGCTGTTTGCATGGATTCATGTTACAAACGCAAACTTCTGTCTGTTTTGATACTTTTCTTTTTCTTTTCTTTTTTTTTTTTTTTTTTTTTTTTTTACAAATTAAAGTTTGAAAAGTGTGACTTGAATTTGCTCTCAGTTCTTCTGCACTGGGCCAGACTTTAAAAAGGGCTTTCAGAGATATTTAGCCCAGGGCTTCACGTGCTTGGGGGATATTTTTATATGATTTCATTTACAGTTGCAAGTTTAGCAAACAAACTCATAGAAACTTCATAAAGCCATATCTAGTAAGGAATTTTAATATAGTTGGGTTATATCAAGTCGTTAAATCAATAGATTTTGAAGATTATGAGCGATCTGCCAGACTGTTTTAACTAATAATTAATTCCTTCGTGCCAACCGAAGCGTTTGTCTAAATGTCAATGTACTGTAATTCTCTGCAGTCATGGATTCACGTCTACAGACTAAACTTGCTGATTATTTTGATTGCAAAATAGTCAGATTTGATGGAATGCTTATGTGAAACAGCGATTTTTACCCCAACATAAAAAATCCCATAAAATTCACGTTTTCGAACGTGGTTCCCATTTCTCACACATGATCAGGTATTTTGTTTGTGTCTTCCATTTTCCATCCGACCTGTGATTACATGTGCAGACATGTGGAGGTGTATGTGATGCACATTTGCGAACCGCCATGTGAAACATGGGAATAACACGTTTTTTTCTTTGCTTTCTTTTCATTTTTTATTTTTATACCAAGAAACGTTTCAAATCCACATGCAAGCACACGGTTTTCACATGTGAAATTCATGGGATTGTTCTGCAAGTGTAAGTCTTGACCCAGATTCTCAGTTGTTTGATTCTGGACTTTGATTGGACACATAAATACGCTTTGATCTAAACCCGGCTGGTCCTGGTTTTGGTTTTGTCCATCACGCCTCATTCGAAGCTCTGTCAGGTGTCGAGCCGCAGGAAAACACACAAACATCTAGGACAGGGATCACTGAGGACCAGGGTTGAGTTCATGTCTCCACGTCTACGTTGTAGATCGTCCTGTTGGAACCCACGTTTTGCACGGCCTTGAAACAAAACAGCTTTTCCTTCAGGATTGTGCTGTATTTAGGTCGCTCCATATGCCATTAAATCTATCCCCACAGCACAATATGAAGTGAAAACATCATTTCACCTCACATTATTCAGGGGCATCACAGTCAAGGTCCTGAATATGTATGCACACCACACGTTCTAGATTTGTAATCGCTGAAACAACAAATAAACAAAGCCATGAACGGCAGCAGCGCGAATCCACGAGACGCCACCAACTCACTGGCTGCAGGCGGCACAAAAGGAAACACACATCTCACCCTCCATCATCTGCGTGCCATTTCTTTCATTACTCAATAAACCAATCAGCTCTGCTATGCCTTTCAACAAACTCGTTATTTATTGGGACAGCTGTTATAACCGTCCAGCACCCCTACCCCCCTTAATTAGAGGTCTTCAGACTCAGCGGGCCTGATTTGAATAAGGCCCCTCATGAAACTGTGTGAGCAAATATGTGTGTTGATTTTTTTTTTTTTTTTTTCAAAATCAATGATTAGCACACGAAAAGACTCTTCCTGGAGGCTATTTAACTCTGACATGGACTCTGTGGGCGTAAATGGAGAATAATTATGATTGTGGCCTCAACAAAACAAAAGCTAATAAAGCAACAGACAATGAGGAAGAGGAGCTACATCTTCAGCTCCAATTGGCTGTTTGGGCAGCGTTTGGGCGTTTTAGAGGGATAGCGAGTGGTCATACTAAGATAGTTTATTGATTTCTTGCTGTTTCAACCTCATTACATCTGACAACAGACAGCAGTGTCGCCTTTCCGCCCCACAAACCTTTAAAAGTGACTCCAGAATCTCATGTTAAACTCATTTGCTGTTGGTTTACTTGATTTTACATAAAATCTGAGCCTCGTGTCTGCAGGGCTGCGTTTGGTACCCGTCTCTTGC
This sequence comes from Poecilia formosa, assembly GCF_000485575.1. Classification (NCBI taxonomy): domain Eukaryota; kingdom Metazoa; phylum Chordata; class Actinopteri; order Cyprinodontiformes; family Poeciliidae; genus Poecilia; species Poecilia formosa. Next base: position 2,278,651 of record NW_006799968.1, on the reverse strand, counting down.
TAAATGAATTGATTGGGTCTGCCCTGAAGTGATGTAAGAGCCATGTTTTGTTTTGTTTTTTGTTTAAATGAACATGAACAGACTCACAATGAAGTCTTGACAGACTTACAAATGGAAAAGACAGATTATATTTCAAATCAGGACCCAGTCTGTGCAGGCTCTTCTTCCATATCAGCTGCTTATTTCTCCTCATTTTATCTAAAGATTTAATCGCTTCCTTCCACCTGACCTCGGCTCTGACCCTCATCAGAACGTCTCCAAGAGAAAAGAACGTGCAGAGATTGCGAGGCCTCTGCGTTTGCCTGGTGCTTCCATTCCCAAGTGGCGTTCTATAAAAAGTCCTTTTTCTCCGAAGCTCATTCATCTTTGTTTTCATAAAATACTGTCAAAGGGGAAAAAAATAATATCTCCACCACATTCAAGTGCGCTGAGTTCTTTTTTATTTTATTTATTTATTTAAATTACATCACATTTAACTTTGGATGAGCTGATTGCAGATTTTGTGAAGCCGATACCCATTTTAGCCAATTTCAGTTTCTGTTTTGGAATTATAAATTACTAAACAGCCTTTAATAAACTATTTTAATGGGGGACTATTAGGGCCATTTTATAGCATAATCATGTAATTATGTTACCCTAAGTTGTTATAAAAATCAAATATAACTTAAAAGAAATCTTACTTCCCAATTTAATTCCTTGAAATTGGGCCTCTGTCTTTTTAAAAATGTCTGCTTTTTCTGAAACTCCACCTTCAGGAAGTCATCACAGCATGGCTCCTCTATTAACCCTTCAACAACGTTTTTACCAGCGTTTCACCGAGAAGTGGCTCCTATAATGAGCTCAGGTGTTCCACCAGGTGTTTGCTAATTTCTCCTGGCTAGTCTGAAGGAGCTGAGTGAGGGAGATGTGGTGGAGGGCTGCTCTGTGAGGCAGAAGCTTGGAAATGGCGGCTCAGAGGCGGAGCTGTGTCTTGAAGGCAGAGCTAGTTCTACTCAGGTGTTTTGTGTAGCTGAACGGTTGCCATGGATATGCATGAAAGAATTAAAGCAGTGCTCCAGGTGTGTTTTGATGAGGGAATAACATTAAAACATGATGATTTTTTTTCATAATACTCTCAAAATCTGCACAAAGTTTCATAGATATTTATTAATAAAAGTCTGTAAATATGCTCAAATCCAGATTAAGACAAGGAGGCTTTTTTTTTGTAGAGTTAAAACTAGAACACCTATAAAAAGTCAGATTATAGCTCGCCAGCTTTCTTTTTCTTCCTTTAGCACAGCTGAAAATGTTTAATGCACCATGTCAGCATCATGTCTGTACAAACAAAAGATGTGTCCGAGAAGGAAAAAAGCTCTGAATCGCTATTTATATGTCATATTGTTGAATAATTTATTCATTTATTGTAACTGTACGTGAGCTTTAGGAATCCATTCTGTCGTAGCAGATGAATAACTCTGTGTTTTGGGAGCAGAGGCAGGGATCTGAGTGCATGTAAGAGACGAGGAGCTAAGAATAACCGCCATTCTGTTTCTGATCCACAAACTGACCTTCAAGTGGAACCCAACAGGTTCTGATTCCCAGGGCCGTTGCAAAGAACTGCAACGGCTTGCAAGAAATTCAAAGGCAAGAATGCGTTCATAGAGTGCATTCAGTTTGATGCACTCTTTCTTTTGACGCTCTGCACTGCTCAATATGTGGATTAACTGAGTTTATTTGCACTGGAAAGGGCTAAATTCATTATTTCCTCCTCGCCGCCTGAGGCGTTTCCTCAAAGCCCTCCTCCCCCTCCTCCTGCTCTGCAGCTGTGTCGGACCTTCACCTATGGTCTCCTGCTGGGTAGCCCACAGCCTCCCGTCTTCAAAAAAAAAAAAACATAAAGAAAGACACGGGTGAACAACATTGTCTGTGCAAACACACCACTGACAAACGTCTTCATTTAAGCGGCGCGGGCCGTCAGACGTCACCGCCAAACTCTCAGGGGGGAAAATGGGACCAAATTTAGCCGCATTAATCTCATAACCGCTTGCAGAGTTCACATCATCGCCACATCTCAGCCCTTCCCCCAGAACAGAGAGCCTTTCATTCATCAGGGGAGACGAAGAGGTGTGCAGAAGTCCGTCTTGCTGCATGTCAGTGTTTCCTCGTGCTTGTTTTACTGATTCCTGACCTCAGAAGGAGAAGCTGGATAATCTACAGACACCTGCTTGTTTTTGTTTTTTTCTGATTCTTATCTTCCCCATTCGAACATTGATGCTGGGTACTTTTTTTAAGACTGACACAATTAATCGGATTGATCATGACAAATCGATTATTGAAATAATAATTGAGCATACAGACTCAAAATAAAAAGCAATTAGCTGAAACAAACCAACACAGTTGGAGCCGCAGTTAACCCAAAACTGTGCAGATTCATTGCATTTAAAGATAAAAACATCTTTGTCTGTCTGTAAATATGTTTTACCCAGAACTCCTGAAATGCTATAGTTTTAGCTTCATCCACTCTGCAATGCTATGGTTTTGCATTTCAGGTAGTAAGTTTTTTATTTTCTTATTAAGAAATGGAATTGAATTAGTTGTATGTTGACGTATTTTAATGAGTTTCTAATCTTGTATTAAAAAAGCCAAATTTTTTTTCCATCCGATTAATCGATTCATCGTCAGAATAATTGATTCCTCAGATAATCGTGAGTATTTACTTTATTTTTGGACCTTTCTTACAAGCTGGAAGAACAAACAGTTGGTTCCATCATCAAATCTGACCCACTGTGCTGCCATAACAGTGAAACGAGGATGCTTTATTTGCTCTGAAGTCTTCCACTGAGACCGCTTTCTGCGTGAAGAAGAGGGGATGATTAGTTACAGGAACCAAGGACCTTGAAGGAAAACACTCCGGGATAACCGAACATGAAAGTTGGCGCCAATTAAACCAGATGACATGATTTGCATCCAGTTTTTTTTTTATTGTTTTTCCTGTCGCTGTAAAGACAGGCAGTCCTCTGACATGTGTGCGTGCGTGTGTGTGTGTGTGTGTGTGTGTGTGTGTGTGTGTGCGTGTGTGTGTGTGTGTGTGTGTGTGTGTGTGTGTGTGTGTGCATGGCAGAGGAAGAAAGGTAGGACGAGGCAGCGGGAAGGGATGGGAGAGCAAAATAAAAACAGGGGAAGCCACTTCTCGTGTCTTTGATATGGACATGAGCTGCCATCTGCCGCAGCTGAGTGATTTTTACTGTCTCTGTGAGCAGCAGGTCGTGCTAGCTTGTACCAACAACCTAGCAGGCACTGGCTGTTACACAGAGTGTTAGATCATTCAACTGAAAAAATAAAGGAAGACAGAAAGAAAGTCACATTTAGCGGGATAACAGAGGATCTGAAGCCTGTAATTTCAGCCCGTACGAGGTGTTTCGATAGTCTGGATTTGTGCAGTACTTGGGGAAAATAGGAGTTAAACTGATTCATATTTTATATGCCCTCCCACAGAGCATTTCTTTGACAAAGATGCACCTAAACAACGCCTAAATGCTCCTTGGCCATTACCATAAAATATACACTGTAGCAAGTAATTCATATATTTCATGAAATCTAAGCGAAGTAGTCTGCAAATTAAGTTCCTGGGAACAAAACAGGAAACAGTTTGTGTCTCTTCTGACCACAGGAAGAGATTGTTGAGCAAGAAACGAGCTGAACGTTAGCATTTCTGTTGCAATGTGAAAATCAGCTTCAGTTGGCCTAAAAAGGAGAAGTTCAGATGATCTATGAGCAGATTTCTCTGATAAGCAAACAAATAATGCACTTTATGGCAATGACTTCTCTGAGTGGTTAACTACACAAGACTCCACTGCTGAAGAACAAGCATGTTAGCATGTTGGAGTTTGTTGTGCCTAAATGTGCAGGTTGGGATATAATGATGTGGGCTGTCCTAGCGCATGTGGTACTGGTAGACTTTATACCAGTACCATAGGAAGGAAGAAATGTAGTGTGATACTCTTGATAAGAATTTGAAGATGAAACGTGTGGATTTCCAAACAAGACAGTAGTTCCTAACACACTGGCAAGAAAGTGTTGCATTCTTCCTTAGAAAGAATGTAAAACTCCATCAGGAAAACTGCCACGCTTGAAAGGCCCAGTCAATCACTTGACTTACAGAGCTGAAAATCGTTTTAAATACTCAGAGATCAGAATCCATAGAATGGCAGAAGAATGGGTCACATTCTGAAAACTGTGTGAGGATAACTCTGGTCAACATGGTAGCGTTAAAGTTGTTTTTGTCCAGGATCACCGGTGGTCTTTAACTACACGTCGGCTACAGAGCCTGCTAGCTTGATGAAATGCTGTGAGACAGCTACAGTATATTCTGGGGTGGCCAAAGTTTTATTTGTAGGTTTCAAAACAACTTTTTTTGTTTCACTTTTTTTTTTTTTGTTGGGTGACTAAATCCTCTCCAAGCAACAGATTTCCAGATCTGCTGTTTGTCTGGTACTTAACCTGAATAAAAGCTCCGCGGGGGGCCTTGACCCGGATATGCATGGGCATTGGATGGCGCCTCAGTTAACGGATGATGACAGTAAGACATTAGTGGAGATCAGCATTAAATCAAGGGAGATGTGTTCAATATTAACAAAATAATAATAGTACGCTCCAAATAAACCCAGATAGACTTTTTAGGAACACACTACACATATCCAATCAAATGTTAAACTACTGGAGTTGTAGAGTCTGTAGCTGACTGAAAATGTGATTTTCTCATTTGTTATATTGGAACCACAAACTATAAGATTTAAGTACTAAGCAAATACACAATAGTTCATAATTGTGAAATTGAAGGACAATATTACCAATATACACAGATTTTTTTAGAGTAAATACTTTGTAAAAACAACTGATTCCCCCATTCTTCACGGCAAAATAGTTCAAACTCTGTGAGACTGGAAGAGGACCCTCTGTGAAAATCAGTTTTTAAGTCTCAATAGGTTTTAGATCTGGACTTTGACTGAACCGTGCTGACCATGAGGCTAGCCCATGTTTGCAATTAGATCCTTTTCTCTCCATGTTTTAGTTTTGTTCTCGTTTGTGTTGGTCTGTCACTATAAGATACAGCGACATTTTTGACTATATTGTGATTAAATGTGAAAACACCTATGAATATTTTGCATACCTGCTGAATATGCATCCACCTCCATCTGCTCAAAGCCTGTTTTCAGCATAAATCGGAGGATTCCCATCTCAGAAGTAAATCCCTGTTTGTATTTGAAGGATTACCAAGCGTCCCCGTAGATAAGGAACTTTGAGTCAGTGCCGGCCTACCGAGAGGAAAATGTGAAGAGACTTTTTAAAAGGGAAAAACCAAAGCAGGTGTGGGACAGAAAGCCAGCAGCATTGTCGTTAGGCTAACCTCTTCCTGTTCAGCATGTACGATATGTATTTACTGGAAGCAGGCTGTGAGTACAGACATCTGCCTCAACCTACTCTATCAGGAAAACTGCCACACAAAAACCCGGCAGAGAGCGACAAGATTTTCAGAACGAGCCTTCACTCCTCCGTCAAGCCGAGCCATTAGGATGCAGCCCGGAGCATTCTGCGCCTGCTTTTAGTTGTTGTCATCACATTTCTCAAAATATCTGTCAAATTCCCATGTTGCTTACAGTCGCTGAAAGCGCAAAGCTGGAGATTAATTATAAGACTATATCTCCTTTGCAGGTCTTTATTTGCCCCCACACCCCCGGGTGATCAATAAAATCGTCTCCTCCTGGGTTTTCTACGAAAAGCAGAAAAAGCGTAGAGGCCAGGACTTGCTGTTGCATTCAGTTATTATAGGGAAACTAGACAACTTAACTTTCACAGTTCTCTTTATTCTTCCAACAAGCCATAAAGAGATTACATGAATGGTTGAGTCTGGACGTGCCCAGGTCATTGCTTTTGTACATAATCCTTCCTAATTCTCTTTGTAGTGGACACGGTCAGCTGTCAGTCATTGTTTGAAGCCTGCAAGGAACAAAGAGGATAACTAATATCAGCGGCGACAGAGAAAGAGGAGTTTGAGTCTGGAGTGGACAAAAAAAGAAATCAGAGCTTCTTCTCTGTGTTTTGTTGCTTCGTGCTGCGAAAAGTACATTGCGTACGGCGCATTTTTTTTGGAAATAAGCGCAGTTCACACACTGAAGTGACATCTTGGTCCATCTTTGACTGATGCATGAAACTCAACACCAGACTGTTCAACATTGTTTCACAAAATCTGTGGTTTGTGTTTGAACTATAATTTCACTTCATTTAATAACATACTTATTATGCAGTCTTGACACAACGAAATGTGCTTCTATTTTCTTTTCAATAAAAATAAATAGCATATGGAACATTTGTTTTACCATACTCTGAAGTTGGGCATTTATCGTATCGTTTGTCATTTATCGCGATAGATTTGTTATCACGATTAAAAAAATTGAGTTCTCGTTATGATAAACTCCAATAAATGATGTTGACAATCCGTCAAAACAGACATGTTTCCATTACAGCCTACTGCTGTTGACGCGAAGAGCAGCCATTTTGAAACTCAAAGTCGGCCTCGACCATCTTAACTGGGAGTGGTCAGAGTTTCTCCCACTTTTCGAGTGGGAAGTTCAAGTTAGGCATTCCAGAGGATTTTTTCCAATGGAAAATTGTAATTCCCAAGTTCGGATTACAAGTGGAGCACCACTAATGCCTAAATGCCCTGAGTTTCTGTCATGTTGCCTGGTTGGCTGATTATGGAAGCAATTTATAGTGTATCTAATAAAGTGGTTGCTAAAATATCAGCTGACAAACAAGTTAACTGATCTGAAGTTTTCTCTTGGAGTCTAATTAAAATGTGTTGATTGGATTATTTACTAAAAATAAGTAATTTAATTATCATTGAACATCACATTTATAAATTAATGTCTAACATCCAGATGGTTCTAAAGAGTAATATTCAGAGTTCATCTTTATAGTGTGCTTTCTTTATCTTAATCGAGATATTAAAGGAATAACACCAATTGAATTTCCTTACACAAACTGTGATGTTTTTTATGTAACTTTTTGACAATTACATTTTTTTGTATTTGTTTATTTTTGGGGGGGCAAAAATCCTGCCATCAACTGAGTGAGGCGTACTATCCCTTTAATTATCGGTAGGGCTTTCTGTGTTTGTTTAGGTGTCCATTAGTTCTTCCTCGTCGTTTGCGTGATGAGCAGCAGCCGGTGTTCTGCTGGGCTCTGTGTCGGACGCAGGCAGCGTGTGCGGAGGGAGGAGCTAAAGTTTGGAGGCTTGAAAAGGGAGCAGCGTTCAGTTTGTAGCGTAGGAGATTTGCTTTTACACGCTGGGAGGATGTACGCCGCTTCCCTGTCAGCGCCGGGAGCATTTTGAGGATTTAACCTTTAACTTTGGGTCCGTTTCTTTTAATTTTTTTTTTGGCTCTTTTACCCAGGGACCGGGCGTTGTTCTCTGTGGAAGGTAAGCAGCTTTCTGCCTCCGCTCGGTTACAGTTTTATTACCCGCAGACGCCAGGTTTTTGTGCTTAAAAACAAAAAAGGTCTAAGAAGGAGGAATTAGATATTTTATAAATGTTTGTATCCGAACAAAAAAAAAATTCACTCCTATAGACAGAAACTATTATTTACGTTAGTTTTATTATTTTTTAACAAGCTGTCCAGTCTTCTGTAATTTTTCTTCCCCGTCCTGCTCACCTCAAGCCAGGGTTCCCCGTTTTCCATTCATGTCTGGCTGCTTTCTGACTAAATTACAGTTGCTAGTTCAGAAGAAAGGCGCAATCAGACCGAGATGATCAGCCCTGCTGTGCTAACGGTGCAGGTGGGGAGAGAGCCTGATGGACTTGTCCTCCTATGCTCTTCTTCTGGAGAAACAGCTGCTGTTTGCATCCAGCCTCAAACAAAACAACAAACGTCTCCTCTGCTGCCAGACAAAACAAACAAACAAACAAAAAAAAAAACACCGGGGGAATTGCTGCATGATCCATAATTCACATGTCAGAGCACAGGTCAGGATTGATTCTGCTCAATATTTTCTCTTCTTCAGCAGAGATGGATTTTATTTTTGTTTTTAAATTTCACATCTACAATTTATTTATTCTTTTAATATCTGACCAGCTTTTTGCATGTTCCCACTGGAATTCAATCTTTTTTTTTTTTTGATGCGGTCTAAGTTTTTGAGATTGGAAGACATTTGGCTTCTCCTTCAGTTCTGTCAGGACTCTTCACAAAAATGTTACTTCCAGTCACAACAAGCGGATGGGCTAAGTTACTTAATATAATTATGTAGTAGTTTTACCGTATCTGCGCTCCATACTCCTCAAAACCAGCCAGCACTTGCTGGAAGTCGGTAGGAGGGAACAGCATCTGCTTTACTGGAGGATTTATGATCTAAATCACTGGCTTCTAGTCGTCTTCAGTACAACATGATCTTTTTGTAAAAACGTATCCCCACTTGGAGTTGTAAATGGACATTATCTTTTCCCAACTTGCAACGAATGTGGAATATTTCCCAAATGTTCTGATGTTTTATAGTGATCCTTTTTTTAAAAAAAAAAAAAAAGTATAAATTACATCACAATGTTTATCTGCACAAACGGTTCTAAAAGTCATTCCTTAGTGTTCTTCTCTTTTATTCCTTCAGAATTTCCTTCCCAGCAGTGTGGCTTTGTTGTGATATTTTAAAGCGGATCTTTTGGTGCTTTTGCTGTTTTAACGATGGAAACATTGTTAAAATTTGATTGAACCGATTATTTACTGGAGCACACAAGAAGTATCTTGGCGTTTATCCCCAGTAAAATGGGTTTGACGCTGCCTGTGTTAATTGAGTTTCAGCCACTGAAATCACACTTGTATTAAACCTCTGCATGATTGTGGTGCTAGACAAAATATTGCTGACAAAATGCCTCTTTATACATTTGGATTCATATCCAATTCTGCTCAAAACAACAAGCAGACAGAATGTTGACAAAACTTTAGCATTGAGAAATTTCATCACTTTATCCCCATCAAAGGACTTTATTACGCTAAAATCTCTACCAGCGTACCAGTTGTTGCACATTTTAAGTATTTATTGTTCATAAAGATAATTTCTGAGCAGATGTGCCTTTTTAATAAAAATGAAGTTGTCATTAGCAGCTGCAAAGTTGTGTAAGTCAGACTGTATTAAGCTGTTTTCACTCTTGATACAGTTCGCGTATGTCGTCATGCTAAGCTACGTATCTTAGTACGGCTAATGAAAGTGTCTCTGTACAGCAGCCAGTTGATATTGCACATTTTATACAGAAATTCATTGTGGTGTTTACAACCACTACTTTGATTTTTTTTTTTTTTTCCTGGTTTGACAAGCATAGGTCCGAGTGTATATTGCTTGTTTTTTTTTGTTTTTCCTTTTAAGTATTTAGAGCGGTGACCACATTTGACGTTACATTGACAGGCAACCACAAAATAAAGTTTTAATAATTTCATACCAACCATCAAACATGCACACGGCATGTTTTCTCAGCTCCGCAACACAATGATGATGCTGGCTTTAAGTGGCAAAACCTATAAACTATATTAACACCAAACTTTGCGACTATATCAGTGTGATCCTGACCTTCTGCTCTGTAGGTTTGTTTTGGTTTGTCGAGTCTGACGTCTGGCGCGTATCACTACAGTTGTCTGTAACGCAAACTTGACCCTGGATAAAGCGTCACCTTTGCTCTGGATCTGGTCTCTGCAGATGACTCCTCAGGAAATCAGCTTCTTACTTTTTTCTTTTTTTCTTATCCTGAGCTTTTGGAGTTAAATCTGCTGATTGTGCCGCCTGCCTTGTGTTTGCGTTGGGCTGATACGCCTTGTTGGGTTCAGACTGTAAACGACCGCTGGAGCCGCTCCTTCTGATAGGCTCCAGCTTTCTTGTTGTAAACAGATTTTGAGGGTCTTTTTTCTTTTTTTTTTTTTTTTCTTTCTTGTAATTCAAGGATCAAGTTGTTCTCCCTCACTTTTTTTTTCCCCCTTCTCTTTTGTGATTACGCGGACCCCCACCCACATGTCGAAGCACTCAAAACAAACAGCCAGTCTCCACCCACAGCTTCAGAGGAATGGTCAGCATGCGGGGAAGTTGTGGTAAAGAGTCGGAGTCGTGGAGAGAGACCCTAAAGAACTATGTGTCCAGAGGGATTTGGGTCACTTGGGGGGGACAGACTGATGGGAACTTGCTTGTTTAGAGTCCCTCAGCAGCCTCTCTACCGGGGCTGGGATGTGGGAAACCGGTCATTTTTCTGGGTTGGATCCAGGTCACACCCAGGGACAGAACAGCCGTGAACTACGCCGCCTTTCCAGTATGTAAACAGAAGTTCTCCTTTCAAAACGATGGCTTCTGTCCATCCACAGCAGAAAAAGTTTGGGTTTTCTTTTTTTCTTTTTAGTGCATGTGGGGTTTTGTTTTTGTCTTAAGGTCTGACTCAAACATCTGGCAGCGATGGCTCCTCGTGATGGCTGAGGAATTTGTGAGAAGTCGCACTTAAGTGAGAAGGTTTGCATTTGCATCCAGGGACTTTGCCTCTCTCTCTGCAGAGCTGCTGCATAGCTTTTGTCTGCCGGCTGCTCGGTCATTCATATTCGGCATAAACCTACGGATCCTGTTGAACGCCCCCCCCCCCTCCAGGCCCTGCGGGGGGTTTTAGGTGCCGGGCCAGAGTGGGATTCGGATGCAGATGACTTACCAGGTGGTTCTGCTGGAGGTGCTGAATTTCATATGCAAATGTGATGCTCCGAATTTCATTATGGCTGTGTCGACATTCCCCTGCAAAAGTATTCACACCCAGTAATAATAATAATAATACATTTTATTTCAAAGGCGCCTTTCTGGCACTCAAGGACACCGTACAAAGTAAACTCGAGCCACATTTTGTCATGTTCCCATTGCTAGCGTTTATTTTATTTTATGTGCTATAGCAACACTAAACGGTGTTCAGTTTTGGGAAAAAAAGAGACCAGCACGACTGGTTGGAACATTTTTAAACCATCATATCTGTATTTGTGAACTTAAATACCTTTAAATAAAAGGAATCTTAAACGGTTGCTATCAGATTTCGCCTAACCAGAATCTGGCATTCTAGGCATTTACAGTGTTTATATCTGTAACATAGTTTCCCATTTGAATGGACTCTTATTGTCCACTTTATGTGTACCTACAAAGTGGCTGATGATCTAAAGGTTTTGAAGAGCAGGAGGGATATTTCTGTAATGACAAAGGGAGACAAACTGGAAAATGAAGGTTAATCATCATCCACATTGTTGTTGTTTTACAGCAAACGTTTTGCAATTTCATATTTTGTATCATAGCTTGGCTACACTTAACGTGTTTTCACACCTGATTACGCATTCACACCTTCCCAAATGAACCAGACTTTCTAGATGAACTTCCTGGAGTTTAATTAGATCGGACTCAGTGGGGCTGGTGTGGATGCACCCGAAGAAAACTAGCGCTGTATCCTCCATTTACCTGGCTCAGTGAGGTGGTATTGTTTACTAATGTCTGTTTTGCACTTTATTAAACTGTAAAATCAGTGATGTTGAGCTAATCATTAATCTTACCATCAGTTCCCAACCTGTTTTAGTTCTGTTGTATTTCTTCAGTAGCTCCATGCTAGTCTTTAGCAATGGGGGCTTTTTCTTGATGAAGCTGCATATTGACAGCTGCTGCTGTGGTCAGCGTCTCGGTTCACCTAAACGCTCTCTGTAGGTTTCCAGTGGAAGTGGGCTTGTATCACCGCCGTTTCTATTTGTGTTGAAGGTTAGACAAAGTGCACTCGGCTGCGGCTCGCAGGAGATCCTGACTGAGGTGGCTATCAGTGGATGGAAACGTGTTGCATAACGAGCTCCTCTCCGGAGAGAAATGCAACATTTTTTCTGCTCTCCTTCAGTTTTTTTTTTTTTTTTTGAAGGAAAGCCAGAGAAAGAGAGCATGACTTCTTGGAATGAAAACACACCTGCTTTATATTTGGAATGTTTTTTTTTGTTTTTATTTCTTAAGAATTGGAAGTTTGCTCATTTTCCTGGAAACATGCAGCTATAAAACTTTAGAAATCTGGAATTTTCCTGTGTGTGGTTGATGTATCAGATCTGAAATGTCGACTCGCCTACATCCAGCAATTTGCAGAAGTATTCATGCTAGGGGTGGGCCATACGGACTTGAAAGTTTTATCACGATATTTTTGGGGTGTTATTGTGATATTTATTACTGCTTTGTTAGGTGACTGTGTGTCACGGCAATTATAGTCCCACAAACACAAATGCTGCTCTGCAAAAACATTCCTATTAAGTTCTTTGTAATGACATCAACCTCATAAAGAAGTGTGATTTGTATCACTAAAATGCACAGTAACTACATTTTATCATATTTTTAAATTTTTTTTATTTAGTTTTTAGTTGATCTCGAACAGTGGAGAAAAATGGTAAAGCTCACAATCCCATCGACACTTTTTTTTTGTTTTTAGGGTTTTCTAAATTGGAATTTATTCCTGTAAGAATAAATTAATCAATGATGAACAATACAATCAGTGTCCACCCCTAATTCATACTCCATAAACCTGTTTTGCAACCACAAAATTCAGACATTTTATTGCAGTTTGACACAATGGCATTGAATTACAAAGTGGAAATAAAATGGTAAATGGTTTTGAACTTCTTACAAATGGGTGAAAAGAGAAACCTTTAGTGTACATCAGTACGTGGTCAGTATCTTTGGCTTCATTTACAACTGTAAGTCTTTTATGCTTCATATATTCTCAGTTGGATTGAAGTCGCTGTAAAACATGACTGAGGTCGGTCTGAACCGTTCCTTTGTATCTCAGCTGTAGGTTTGGGGTCGTTTTCCTGCCGCAAGGTGAAACTTCACCCATGTCTGCTGACTTTATCCATTTTTGTTGCCGCTTGGTGAAGACCAGATGTGTGGTTTACAGAAAATACGTGGAAATTGGAAAGCTTTGAACACTGTTGTAAAGCACTCCATTCAGTTTCCTGTCTGGCTTCATGCTGGATGACATGAAGTCATTTTTCAGAGGTTAGTGCGAGGGCTTTTGGTAGAGCAGCAGAGGATCTTCTTACACTGGATCAGTTTAACTAGTTTTTGGTTTGGCAAAGAAATTCAAAAGCATATTTCATTTTTAATCCACCTTTTATGAAGCAGGCTTTGGTGAGGGTTTGGCAAAAAAGTGCCCTCTGTTTGACTTCTACAGCATAGAAAATAGGATGTTGAGGTCTTTTTTTATGATCTGTAGCTCCTGGTAGTCCTTTAAGCTTTTGGACTGACTCCATACTAAGATTACAGTGTTGAAAAATTGCTCAAATTGCACCTGTTGGCACAGCAAAACCTGGATCTAGTTGAAGGATTTCACCTGCACACATGAAATGACTCATTGCAGAACAGGCCTGTGCTGCCACAGTGAGTAGGTGGATATGCAATCAGGCATAGAGTTTCTCCAGAAATCTGATTTTAAAAACACGGAAGAGAGGAATTTCAATTTTACCAAGGGGGGAAAAAATAAAAAAAACATGGGGATTTTCCTGAGTAGATGTTGCCTAATTGTTTCCCAACCTTCAGTTCTATTTTCTTTTTCTCCCCACAGGTGGTTAGTTGAGAAACAATATTTCTACTGTATTTCTCTGAAAACTCTGTGGAAAAAAACATCCATCCCCATTTTCACTATTCAGGAACAGATGGAACACGTTTGTCATTCTGGACAGGGTTACAGAGCCATTCCTGGGGTTTTACATCTCTAGGGAACCGCAGTGAGGACCGTTATCCACAAGCGGAGAAACCATGGAGCAGTGGTGAACTGTCCCACTACCAAAATCACTCCCAGAGCACATGGATAGTTTCTCCAGGAGGGCACAGAAGACCCAATGAAAAAACAAAAACAGAAATGCCTGTCTTATATTTGTCAAAAAAAATCTTGATTTTTCCAACAGCAGCCTTTTGACAAATATTCAGTGGACTGATGAGGCAAAGTTGTAATTATCTTTTTTGGAATGTCGTTGTCCTGGTATATCTCCTGTACAATATTCCATGAAAAGATTATGCGAATAAGCTTTGGTGCTTTGTGACCTGGACCGCTTGCCATATTTGATGGAACCATGAATTCTGCTGTTGACCAGAAAATCCTGAAGGAAAATGTCTGACAATCTTTAAGCTGAAGGGTTCTCGGTTATGCTGCAGGAAAAAGATCTAAAGCACACAAAGTCGGCGTCGAAATGGTGACAAGAAAACAAACGAATGCAAAACAAAATCTTTTGGACTGAGCTTTGCTGAAGCCCAGATTTTGATCTGATTCAGATGGTTTGTCGATCTCTTAAACAGGCCGGTAATGCTGTAAAACTCTACAATGTGGCAGGACTAAAAAAACGGTGATGTAAAATACTGATTACCAGTTTGCCGGCAGCTGCTGCACAACCAGTTATTAGGCTGAGATGGGGGGGGGAGCTTTTACTCCACATCTAACATAAACTTAAACTAACAATAAAAACGGCTTTTGTATTTGCTCATTTGTCTACTGAATTAATTTTGATCTTACACAAATCTGAAAAAAAAAAAAAGAACTCTGAGTAGAAAACACTTTCACAGCACAGCACCTGTCCCTTATTTTGGACTAACGGTTCAAAGTCCCAACCGCTGACCTCTATGCACTTTTTTTTTTTTTTTAAAGCTGAAGATAAACAGACATCTGCCTTGGGGCGGCAAAGCTGTCAAATGACTCATCCAGTCCATATCGTGTTCCCACCTGGAGCGAGCTATACGTGAACAGACTTGCGGTCGCAATCATGGAAATTTCTACCTGAACCCAGAGGTGGTTTGTAAATCTTCGGGCCCAACAAGGTGAAATGGGGGGCCAGATTCACAATACAGTCATCTGATACGCTTTTAAATCCCATTGCACTGCTTGTCAGATCACGTAAAGAAATGAGTCGTCATGTCGGTTTAGCCACAGGGATTAATCCTGCAGAGGTACCCCCCCTTCTCCAAACTTGACGTGCAAGTCATGAGATGACTGGTTCGCTACAGTCAGCCAACCTCCTTCAGGTTTTACGTTGTAATTAGCAGATGAACTGTGTTGCTGACACAATGCGTTTTGGGCCATCACAAAGGCCTTGGTTGTGCGATTACGCGACTATACATCATCGGTCTTTTGTCACGCAAAAGAGTTGGTCGACAGCGTTCCCTGACGTCAGGACCAGCCATGTGGATGACTGAGATGTCGTCCTGTTGCTCATAAAGCAACAGTTCATTGACATCTTTGACTGATGGAGAATGAAGCTATATGATCTTTAGTTCCTTGCGTTTCCTTTGTAAAGGATGTTCCCACCCAAAGCAAAATGTTGAGCTCTTTTCAGAGGGATTTCCTGATTGGTCAGAGAACTTTGTTAGACTCAAGTAGGTCATTGGGTTGGAAGTGTGGAAAGCTTCTCAATCCAGAAGAACAAAACGAAAACAAAGGGGATTAGTGTAATCTTGGTGTATACTTGTACAGTGGGCTAATGGCCATTATATTTTATAGCTGTAAATATAGCTTCTTTCACATCTAAAGACGCTTCTGCAGTTTCTATAACGGGGCTTTGAGTCTGACGCACGGCTCATAATTGACGCTTTAAAAGTTCCTCAAGCAGCGGCGTCCCACTGTTCCCCCGTCAGGCTCGAATAATTTGAGGCGAGGGCACGTCTGTATTAGAGGGGAAAAGGTGACCCCGGCTCTCCTTCCAGCACTTATCTCCTCCGCCAGCTCCGTTTCACTCGCTCTTTCTGAAACGATAATTGCCACTTCCTGCGTGGCGGAGCCGGGCTCTGATCTTGAATGTTCCTCTGAGCCCATTGGACAGTAGATTACAGTAAGAGCAGAGCGCCTTTTGGGGTTTGTCACAACTTGCAAGGAGACTCTCTGGAAGTCCTGCAGCTAAGTTTAAAGAAGCACTCCTGCAGCGGTTAACCATTTCACTCAAAGCCGTTTGGTCATTTCGGGTCATACGAAGCATATTTATTGTGAAGCACCATAAAAAAAGGCCTTATAAGGCAAACCAGCAGATGCATTATGTGCTTTCTAAAGGGAAGGAAATGGGTTTCAGACTGCATTAGAGGATCTTGTGCTGTGTTCTCAGAAGATTATTATTATTATTATTGCCCTTTGGACTGAGGACTCACTAATGAAGCATAACATTATGACTACCTGCCGTCTAAAGTGATGCTTGCACTTTTTTTTTTCCGCACTTTTTTTTTTCCCCTGTAAAAGCAAAAAGTTTTACAGCCAGAGAGCAATTTAGCCTATCTTCTGGAAGTTGGGTAGTTGAGGCCGTTTTCAGCAAAAATAAACGCACATACACGCGTGGAAATTCAGGCCAATCACACAATAGTTTCGTACGCAGAAGGAGGTGAAAAAAATTGCCAGGGATGTTGTGACAAGAAGGTTGAGAACAAAATGTTGCGATTTTCATCAGGCATGTGCGACAATGAGAACTGATTTCAACAGTTCGGTCTAACAATGTAGATCCATTAACTCTTCTGGACGATTGAAGAAATGCTGTAATGTCTGCCTCCAGGATGTTGGAAGCTGTGATCTTCATCCTCCTTGCATCAGATTTGTTTATCCACCTGTAGATGAAACAAATGCCAAAACATGTTTTCCTCAAATCATTTCTTAACCATATTTAGCTGTGGTAAGAACTTTGTCCTTCTAAAGTGCCAGAAGCAGAGATTCTCATGAAACAATGTGAACATGGCCTGCAACAAGGATAAGGTAGGAGGTCCGTTTCCAAGTAACATCCATATGGAAAGCAGTACCCAAGGTTTCCAGGCAGAACGTTGCCAATACCATTCCTGTACCTCTGCTGGCTCATCTGCTTTACGTTGCTGCTTTTGGCTTGGGGTAGGATTCAGCACGGGCACCCTGTGTGCTCTGGCAACAGACCGCAAGAACAAACCTCTGGTTCTGTTGAGACATTAACTTTGGCCAGCGGTGAGAGCTAGCTTGTCTGTTGGCTCAAACCACACAGTCCAGCCTTTGCTCCCCATGTGAGTCCATTCCCTGGCTCAACGCTGGTTCTTCCTTGAACCACTTTTGATTGCTGTTGTCTGCTGTGGTCAACTTTTCGAGATGCACTTCCACTTACAGGACTAACTCTCCTGTTACTGCCCATTACATCCCACTAATGAAGAGACACTGAGTTTTTCCACTCTGCCTGTCAGAGTCATAATGTCATTCCTGACTGACGGAAATTCACTGCAAGTATTTGCATTCGTGGCTCTGCTTCTACTAATCATGTTTCCATTGTTTAAACAGTTAAATTCCATGGATTTGCCCAACTTTGCAACTCAAACCTCGACAGAAATTGAAGTTTGAAAAACTCCAAAGCATTCGGTGAAAATTTTTATTTAAATTCACATCTGCTGGGCAACGAGATGAGCCGCCACTGAGTGTTTAATCACACATTCAGGTTAGTACTTGGCACTATTCTTCATCAGAACCAATCCATTGGAACCTCATCATCATCATTGTATGCTCAAATGTTCCAGGGACATGACGCAGCAGGATGCATTACAGCCGGCGATCATCACTCTGATAACTGTGTGAATAATTAATGGTACATACATGAAAAGTCGTCTTCCTCATGCGATTGGTCTGCCATCATACGCATAAATAATTGATTATATAAATGAATTTCAAACTTCTGTTTTTTATTTTATGAATAGTCGTGTTGTCGGAGGACTAATGTCCCAATAGATTGAAGGATGAGGAAAAGATGAAATGCAGTGTATTAAATAATTAGCCATTGATTAGTGGGGAGGACTGCTGCTGTCTGGAACCGTTTGTGCATACTTGTGAT
Organism: Poecilia formosa; assembly: GCF_000485575.1. NCBI lineage: Eukaryota > Metazoa > Chordata > Actinopteri > Cyprinodontiformes > Poeciliidae > Poecilia > Poecilia formosa. Next base: position 2,260,798 of record NW_006799968.1, on the reverse strand, counting down.
CATTATTATCGTAATTATCTTTTTTCAGAGGTAGTTTTGCCTTTGGGCCTCAGGATCCTGAACCTTCAGCCTGCTTATGTTCAGAGTTACACCCATAAAAGTCAACGCATGCATGCTGGTTTCTGTGTCATCCTGGTTTAAACTCTTTATTTGCTGCATGCCGACACAGAGGCCGCTGTCGGTTTCAGATCCAAGACGAAGCGGTACCTGCAGGGGAAAATGAAATGGGAGAGTCAATATTTTTCTCCAAATATATTACGTCTTGGTTTTTCTTTTTTTTTTTTTTTTCCCTGTCTCGTGCGGTGTAATGAAAGGGCACCACTGAAACTAGATTGTAGGTGATTCTATTCTCTTTGTTGTTCTAACTAAGAGTATTTAAATAAGGATTTAATTTCCTGCAATGTGGTATTTTTTATTTTTTTTAAAGGTGGTCTTAAAGGTTTCTTTGTTGTGGTCTGTTTTTATGAATGCAGGTCATATTAAAAAGCACCCAAGAACTCCGGTTGGAGGATATCCTGGAGATTTGGGTCTGATATACCTGTCAGCAAAGAAAGCAAAGAACCCATTTAGCACCGCTGCACTCAAGAAGCATAACGCAGAGTGGACTTCCTGTTTTCTAAAGACCGTTTTTTTTTCTAACATGTTTTGCAGATTTACTGTTCAAAGTGCTAACTTTTACAATGACGCATATTTGGGTCATTATAAAATGACTCAAATATGGACCCACATACCCATATACATGTAAAACCATGGCTTTTACATGGCAAAGCTATGTAAAACTAAATGCATCTTTTTACTACTGCAGCATAATCTCTCAAAATTCTATAAAAATTTAAAAAGAAGCAGACTGCTCCCATTCAGTGACGCAAAATAACTCTAGACGCCTTCAAAACAAACTTACAGGCACACAAAATGTTAAAATGCTGCTGTTTTTTTATTTATTTTATTTTTCTTCTCAGGTTTGATGTATTGAACACCTGAAGCTTATGGTAAATAGTTTGGGATAAACTATCTACGTGGTCATCCACAGTACTTCCTGCCTGTGTTTGTCTTCTACTTGATGGGGTATTTTTAAGTTTAAAGTTGGAAACTCTTAAAAAAACATGAACTTTTATTCACGGAAAAGTTGAGGATTTCTTACCAACCCCTTCCTCGAAATCCAATATGGCTGCTCTGAATATTAAGTATAGTTTATAGCTAGAGTAAAAGTTTCTTAACACTTCCAACATGTAGTTAGCATTTCTGTTCAGATGTCTGCATCAAAGTTAATTTGTTAGAACCAACTTTGATCACAACAATGATGCCAAACTTTGCCAAACTCTCTTTACCCATTTCTCATAATGCAATTAAAACAAACATTTCCAAACATGTTTTGTTGTTGTTCTTGTATTAATACAAAATTAAAGGCTGGCTTTTTCTTTTAAATAAAAAATCAGAGTGAGATTGTGCTACGACAGCAGAAAAAACCAGACAAGCAATGTTTTTTTTGTTTTTTTTAACACACGTCTTTAAGCCTGCCAATAAACTGGTTCACATCTGTATTGTGGCTCAGGGAACATGGTGAGCAACATCTACGTGCAGGTGTGCACCGCATCTGCAACCGGTTACGTCATTCCAGTCATCTGTTCCTCATCGTTGTCTTGCGCCTCTCTCTCTCTCTCTCTTCCCTCCATCCAGACGTGCTGATTCATGCTCGGGTGTCGGGTAAACTCGGAGTCACACTCGTTCGCTGTGATGATGAATTTACGATGAACCCTGCCAGCTCGGGGAAACAATCGCTGCAGTCTCAGCTGCTGCATGGGGGCCCTTTGGAGTTTATTTTTAACCCAGACGTGATTTATTTAGCAGTCTGCTTTCTTGGTTTGTGCGAGCAGTCTGCTGAGCTCAAACCTGCGCCGCGCTGCTCCGGCTCATCTGTCCCTCCGCTGTTATGGTTCATTGTTTGTGTGCCGCGGCCGTCAGCCAGCCACTTAATTTTGTTTTCCATCGTCCGGGGTGCATATGGCTGCTTTCTTTAACTGCTTTACAGCAAATAATGTCCTGTGCCACATTAACCATCTGTGAATGCATTTACCAAATTGGTGTCATTTTTCATTAGGCCTAGATATTTTAAAACTGAACTACTTTTGAGTGAAAATGACTTTATTCACCCTGTTTTGCTTTATTTTTGTTTATACTTTTTTTTAATGCTGTGCCCCCATATGTGCAGATAGAAGTCAGATTTATGCTTTTTATTTCACATTTTCTGCTGCATTTTTACCTGTGCAGTGCAAATTAATGCTGGTTAAAATTAATCAACACAATGACAAACTAAGCATGGGCTGAATCCCAACACCAAGCTCTGCCAGACTTTTAAAATTACACTTCAGCAGCTAAGATTTCTCACACAGAGCTTTTTTTTCTCTCTCTCTTCCTTCTGTTTCTTAACATCTCCTTCACCAGCCAGTGTTGCCAGGCAGAATGGCGTGTTTTTGTGTTGACACCAAATTCAGACCCTACGATCAGATTTTTCACCATCCTGGCCATTGCCTTCTTACACAACTGAGCTCAATTCAAGTCTCACTGTGTGGCCTTTCTCCCATTGACTTGGATTCCCTCTGGTAGATCTTCAACTCAGCCAATCGGCGAACAGAAGAAGTTGTGGATGATGTCGATTTTTCTGCCTGTAGTTGTAGCCATGGTGGCGGAGAAATTGAACAAAGCCGTCCAGTCCGTGTTGGCCAGTCTTCCAAATATTGAATTATCAACAACCATTTTGTGCAGTTCTCTCTTTGCAGTGGAGGAGAGGTGTTTACAGACCAGGTAATTTCCGGTAAGCTTCATAGTGTCGAACTGGCGCGTTGCATATATCACAGACAAACATTAGCGAGTCCACGCTTCCAGGAAGTAATCATTTCTTTGTAGTTCTCATTTATTTGAGCTACATCACCACGTCAAGGTACATGAATGCATTGAATTCTTTTTGGAGATGTGAAGTTTTTGACAGGCAAGTCAAAGTCAAGTCTCATTGTGTTTTTGTTCTCGTTGCTTTTTTTTTTTTTTAAATATGGCAAGACTCTTGATTTCCAGGTGGATTTTTGTAGAACGAACATCAAGCCTACAGCAGTGAATTGTATTTTCAATAAAGTTATAATGCTTTTCCAATGGGTAAAGAGGGCCATCACCACCAATCGTGTATTGATTGGAGATTTTGTACCTTTCCTCTCCTCCCCCTAGTTGATTCCTGAACCAAGCCAGGACTGCCGCCCGCACTAAGCAGCCTGGCATAAGTGTGAATTATAATGACAAACACAGCAAGGAGTCTCTGTCTTGTCAGGCTCCCACTGAGGTCTTTTCTGCTCAGTATAATGGCTCTATAAATCTCATTGAACAGCCAGCTGAACCCAAGACATAATGTCGTTTTAAGGGTCAGACACCGAAAAAGACGAATTTCACAGTTCTGCGATATCTGGACCAACGGAACAGATTTTTCTTGAGGTTTTTTTTTTTTATTCTCATCATGGTGTAAATTGCTGATGGATGTTAAATCAGGTTTATTTGTACAGCACATTTCAGCGACAAGGCAGTTCTAAGTGCTTTAAACCATTAAAAACATAATAGAGTAACAAATTATTAAACAAGCACTGAATGCAACATCTTGTCAAATCCCAACATTGAAATCAAGCATGTTGATCAATGTTCCATTTTTATTAAATCAACTGTGACTATAAGCTGGTGGGTTTTTAACCTTGACTTAAAGGAACTCAGTGTTTCGGGTGTTTTGTAGTTTTCTAAAAGTTTGCGATGCATAGAAGCTGAATGCTGCTTATGCATGTTTGGTTCTGGGAATACAGAGTAGACTAGAACCAGGAGACCCGAGTGATGTGCGAGACTGACAGTCGCCATTTGTATCTAAGAATTGATTTCAGAGATGCCAATTAACTGAATTAAAGTTGATCTATGAATGATGGAGATATTTGAATCTTAATCAAGAATCTGAGACTCTAAACAAAACCTAATATTGCTGTTGGCTTGGGGGGTTTATTGGTGCGTCTCTTTCCCTGATCGCTTTGCAGACATTGCTTACATGACGCCCAGTGCTGGATGTGGAGCTGGTCCACGTCGCGTGAACGCACGCTGTTCCCCGTCCTCTGAAGTCGACGCGACCCGGCGGAGTGTGTCGTCCAGCTCATCCGTCACATCTTGTCTGTTTCTGAACAGATGCAGATATTAATGGGGAGTCTCCGGAGAGGTTTAGAAGGTTAATGAATCAGTGGCTTCAGGCAATATGGCAGCAGCATCAACCTTCACATATAGGGAGCAGCCTAAACAAACAGATGGGTCCTCTTGGACCGAGCATAGCTGGTCACTTGAACTGCATTGGGAACAGACACGTTTCATGTGACTTTATGGTTTAGCTGTGTAGAGTAGAAATACAACATGCACAGCTTTATATTTCATGTGCTCTTACAGTGTGGAGATCCTCTGGCCTATATAAACAGCCAACTCGCTTTTCCTTTTATCCCAGTCTGAGGAATCCCTCTGAACAACATCCTGTAGTATTTCATTAAAATTTTAAAAGACCTGAGGAGTTGCGTAAGGAAGCACCCTGGGAACATTGCGACCTGCAGGTTCCTGCCGCACGTTTAGCTGCTGTGCATGTCGTCCCAGCAGGCATGAGGGGGACGACAGGAGGAGGTGGGGATGCAGCCAGTGGAGGCTGAGCTAGCTTCACTGAAGCTGCATGAAACAAAGAGCCTGGTATTTGAGAGTTAAGAGCAGCGGCGTTCACAGATATTTTAAGGGACGTGCGTTCAAATGGGGGAGAATATAGGGCACCTTGTGCAGCACATGGAACCGCCGACTGCAGATTATCTTAAGTGCAATATGTATGTATATATATATATGTATGTATGTGTATATATATAATTTTTTTTTTTTTTTTTTGCACAGTTGTGGCTAACCAGATGGCCTTTTTTGAGTCTGTATACTCCAGTTAACTAATCATTAATAAATTAGTTGACGACTATTTCAGGCGATTGTCTCTTCTTTTAGTTAAATCATTTCTCTTGGTTTCCAAGCTACTACCTTTTATAAAATAATCTGCAGTATTTTATTTTATTTTATTTTTTTATTTTTTTTCCAATATTTTTTTTTATAGGCGACGAGACAAAAATGTGCCGATCGATGCACCTCTAGGTTTCCTTCCCAAGCAATAGATTGATTACGTGGCATTCGGGTGCAGTAAGTTCAGCTCCTCCGCCTCCAACCTTTGTCTCCTCAGGCAGCAGAAAGGCTCTAAATATCTTTCTGGACAGTGTTGTTTTAGCACTTGTTCAGTCTGATTGTATGTCTAAAATGGGAAAAGCTCAGTGAGAGCCCGTCTGGCCACGCCTTTGTTCTGTTGGAGGATTTATTAGCTACCGTAAATCTTTGAAGGAGGTCACCTGGGAGTCGCTGTAATGATGCAGGATACGTCATGTTCTCCTCTGTGTTTACGTTTTAAACTCTACCATCTTTTGCTAATTGGCTGCTCCAGCTGCTCGCGCAGGGGAGTAACGAGTTATCACAGAAGAAGAATCCTCTGGTCTGTTCACTCAGCTCAAGTGTGTGTGTGTGTGTTTGTGGCCATTGCATCATATTTGTAGATTAATAATGAGAAAAAACAGTTTTCGTCTAACGGTGTGCAGCTGCTGGGGGAAGGGAGGGTGCTACTTCACTACATTTACACAACCTGGTCACTTTGGTACTTTCTCTAATAACTTGGTCACTTTAAAATGCATTAGTTTTACTCTTGCATCCTCAAACAACTTATTTATTCATTTGTATACATGTGTGTGTTTATAAATTCCTGACCTGCTTGTTCCAGCTCTTTCTGACTCCCATTTTCTTAAGAAATTCTGAGTTCAGCTGTGAACAAACATCGAATATACGGTGGAGGGTTTTTAACAGAGGCGCTGGTTTTAAATCAACATTTAAAAAACTAAACGCATTGCAGTATTATCCATAGCAAATGGGCCTAAACTTTTCCTTAGAAAACCCAACTTAAACCAAATAATTGAATCTAATCAGAAGTTTGTTGTTTGTACTTTAAATGAAGATAATCGTGTAATACTTTCTTTTGGATTCTAAAGGATTTCCACTGTTAAAAAAATCTGCAACATATCCTTAAGAAAAAGCAAAATTGGCCTCAGAAATCGACATCAGGAAAAAGCCGATCGGTGTGTCTCTGCTTCAGACGACGACTAAAATTTATTTCCCCTGAATGTAGAGTTGAATTAAAAATTTCCCCACAAATTCAACTACATCGTTTTTAACTTGACTCCCACTCTATCCAACAACCTTTTTGCTTTTGTCTCCATCTGCATGGTAGAAGGCTGGATTTGGAAATTGGCTTGTGCAGCATCTTACTAAAGCGTCTTCTCGTATCCAACATAAACGTTTCCTCTCCTTTCTCCCCCACAGATCCAAAACAATTATCACTAAACGGCCACTCGTGTGAGTTCATCACTGACCCATCAGAAGGAGCTTTAAGTACAAGAAAACAAGCAGCCGTTGAGCCAGGAAGGATTCCTGTTCTCCGGGCTAACTCTGCGTGTGCGGACCTCTGGGAGCGCAAGAATCCAGTCAAGGACACGTTCACTCCCTCCTTCGCCTCCCTTTCTCAGCCTGCAGGAAGATGGGAGTGAAAACATAGTCGTGCGGATTCAAGAGAAGCTCTTAATGAATTCCAGGGAATCCTGAAAACAAACTGAGCATTTGTCGGTGTGTCGGAACTCGGCGGCCATGTGCTCGGTAGCTGTGACCATCCGGCGTCTTCTGGCTGCCGCGCTGCTATTGGCTGGAGGCCTGGAGTCGGCGAGCGAAACTGAGGAGGACGTCACGCCACGCATCAGCTTTCCATACAGTGAGTAAACGCATCCACCTGCTACGCCACCAATAAAACATGAATTGGACAGTACAGCAATGTGTATAAATAAGTGAAGTCACTGATTTACACATTTTTATTGACACATTTTTTCTGCTCCTTTTCTGACTAATGTACAACAACTTCAGTGAATCTTAAATACTATTTAATTTCAGTCAGGTTGGGTTTTTTAATTAATTTTTTTTAATCAAAGTTCATTTTAATTTGGTGCATGCATTTAGGTCAAGTATTTAAATATGCCTGCTGGAGAACGAACATCCATGACAAATGCTTATTTTTCCAAGAAATTCTTCTTTTTAAAATTTATTTTAACTCATTTTTTTTATTGTATAATTTCAATTTTTCAAGTGAATCACTATTTAAAAAAAAAAAGCCATTCTTACTGATGAGGGTACTTGGTACTATAACTGTTTTCATCCTAAAAAGCTCTGGGGATTTTTTTATATAATATACTGAAAGCAAAAAAACAAAGGGTTTCCCCCTCACCCACCCATCAGTGGATTCTTATGACAGAAACTCAAAATAAAATTGGAAATGATTACCTCTCTCTGCTTGTTGAAACACATCAACTTGAATAGTTAAAGTGCATGCAAGCTGGAAATGAAAATGTAATGCCGTATAAAACTGAAACAACAGGAAGTGTTGGGATCTCGGGTTTAAGCTGCCTTTGTTTTCTTTTAGTTCTCTAGATGTCATGTCTGTAATATGGGTGCAAACAATAAAACAGCTGTAAACTGAAGTTACAGGGGACTGAGGGTGAGTTAATCAAAGGTCCAGGTCTTCCCAAAATGAAAGCAATCAGTTTTGAGGCTGGCAACAGGAGTGTTTAGGGATACCTCAAGGCCTGGGGGGCATGCATGCCAACTCAAAGATCAACCAGGGAACAAACACCACATGTTCATAAATACATGCAGGTGCAGGTTTTTTGTTTGTGCATAAGATCTCTTGCCTCTGTTTTCATTTTGAGCTTTTATGGAAAGACTGGAGGGGGAAAAGGAGCCTGGAAGCTTCTCTGCAGCTTCAGTTCGTTGCTAAAGTGTTTACAACCTGAAGTTTTGATTTGTCTCCTCAGAACAGCAAACTTCAATTTGTTCCATTGGGATTTTATGTGCTAAAACAACACGGTAGTGCTCATTTGTCATATTAAAGGAAAACGATGCATTATTAAACTTTGGATATATAATGACATCCAACACACCTTTCCACTGCACATCAACATAAAAACGCACCATCTCAATTGTACCACAACTGAATGTTAAAGATTGATGCACGTTCTTAAGTTGGCATGGTCTAGTCAAAGCCCATATCTAAATTTAATAGAGAGGTGATGAGACCTGAAAATTGCTCTTCACAAACGCTCCACCCAACCTGACTGAGCTTGAGCCATTTTACAAAGAGAGAGAGGGGATTGTAACCCACTGAAAACCATAGATCATTTCACAATTATCTACTTTGCCTTGGCCTGTGACCAAATGTGAAAAATGTAGGGACAGTACGCTACAGAGCGTGTGGTAAGTGTGAATAGATTAACAATTCTAGTTTGTATGGCTTAGCACTTAGTTCTGAGGAGACATGACTCTAGCTGTAAGACACTGAACGTCCCAAAGACGTTTGGTTCTTCCTCTTTTTTCTCTCCAGTTGTCCATTTTTAGTAATACGCAGCCATCTGGTACTCAGGAACTTAACGTCTAGCTGCTGATTTTAAATGGAAAGCCTTTTCGCAGCTGACTGCGTCATTAAATGCAATCACTTTACATAAACTATATATGAAGTGTGGATTAAGCTGTATAACCTAACAGCAGGCTGCTGTGTTTTCAGCATTCGTTCAGCTGACAGCCTTTTGGTAATGGATTGATGCTCTGCGGGAGCTTTTGACAAACAGGAACGCTGTTCAGATGTGGCTGTCAAGGGAAAATTGACTGGTTTTTCTTCTTTTCCAGGAAAGCCTCTCTTTACAAACTATTTGTGAAGCAGACAGTTGATCATAAGCAACAGGTTGCTCCTTAAAATCGCCTCCATTCTTTCTTTTCAACTTTTCTCTGTTCTCATGCTTGGAGACACTCTGGTCCAACAATAGCCTAACTACAGGCGCGACAGCTACACACCGGTTTGCTTCTCAGCCAACTGCGTGAGGCGTCAAACCCTACTTGGCATCATCCACCATTAAGAGGAAACCATTCTCCTTCTCTAGCGTGAAGGGACTCCATTGATGAAACTGACTGGTTCCCAGCATAGTGGTATTTTTCCACTCCCCAAAGTTTCCCTTCCTCTGCATTAATGATCCAAATTCCATCGGCTCTGACACAAAACGCGTGTAAAGGTGCGTATTTTGATTATATCGGTATAAAATGGCACACATTGCACATTTTTCATAAACAAAGTGTTCAACTTTACTGCCTTGCTGAAAGTTTCTCCTAAAAACCAGGATCTCTATTTTTGGTGTGTGCTGCCTGTAAGAACAAGGGGTCCCTGGATATTTTTCTGAGAGGGGATCCTTGCCCTTTTCCTAGAAAAGCATCCTTTTACTTTATTTTTTTTCCTTTCCCCCCCTCCATTCCTCTTTTCTTGCTCCTTCCTTCTCTCCTAATGAGCAGGCTAATCTCAGATGTGCAGTGAGTGAAAGGGTTTTGTGGCAGAAGGAGGGCTTGTCTGTTTTCCATTATGCCTTACAGGCTTCAGGGCAGTACATGGAGTATCAAGAGGCTTGAAGCAGTAAGTGTTGGTTAGGCAACCATGCAGCATGTATCCCTGTTGGTTGTCAGGAACCTCTTTGGCAGCTTGTCTTCCTACAAAAATGCCCAGAGAAAGCTTTTTCTTCTTTAAAGCTGCTTTTGCCTTGAGAAAATGGACATTGACAGATTATTCATTTAAACCAAACTATGATGCAGGAAAGTGATGTCTGAAACATCATTGCACATACTGCAGCAGGAGGGGTTTAGGAACTTGGCGCACCGTTTCCTCTGGACTTTGACAGTTGTGTGTGAAAACAAATGTCACACAACCACGTGACCAGGTGTCGACTATTTGAATTTGGCCCAGTCAACCTGGGCCCTTGAGTTTTCCCAAGTGAGGCATGGCTCTATAGGAAACTCTAGGTTCCCTTCTCCAGGTGAGCCACTATGCTTTTATGTAATTCTGTGCTGTCGAGGCCTTTGAATCGCTCATTGTTTGATGATTTTACCAGGACCTTAAGTCTTGACCAATACATCACCCAGAAAACCAGATAGGATGATATGTTCCCCTTGGTCAGAGGCCAAGGTTCTCTGTAGCAGACAGGTTGACCGCTTCCTCTGGGTTCAGGTTGAGTCTCTGCCTCAAGCAAAGGAATGCAAGTATGTTGGTGTGTTGTTTACGAAGAATGGCAGGATGGAACATTGTGGACATACTAGGGCTTTACTCCTGAATCGGAACACAAAGTTCTCCATTTTCTGATCCATCTACATTCCAACTCTGGCCTACAGGACAGGAAAAGAGACGCTTCTGCCCGTCAGCAAGGCTCGATCTTAGAGATGGTGTTCTTCCCTCTGTCAACTGGAGAGAAGCTCGGAGCAGACTGGCTGCTCTGGTGGTTCAGGAAGCCTGTCGTGCCTCGTTTCCACTTTTTAATTTTTTTTCCATTGTAAAGCCAGCCCATACAACAGACCCGTACCGCACCACTCCTGGTCCCTCTTTGGTTGCAGGTCTGTAGGACAATTAGGGTGGAGCTACTAGCTTCACATAACTGTGCATTTATTGCGTGACAGAAATGTGTCACCACTTGAGACAAGCACAAGACATTCTAGCTCATCACGCTTGTTGTTGCACTAGAAGACAAACCATTAGCTGTTTGGGTTCAACCCTGCCTTCCCATTGAGGGTAAAACTGAGTGGAAAGGCTCTCCTGAATACGCCAGACCATAAAATAGGGTACCGAACCGTACTGTTCAGTGTAAATGAAACTTTTTTTTTTTTTTTCTGGTGAAAACCCAGGGTAGACCCAAAACTCTCTGAGGAGGTTGATGATGCCGAAGCGGTAGGTTCAACAGGTCTGATCCGAAAACCAACATGATCCAAAAATAACTTTGTTGTTTACTTTTAATTGAGGTCTTGGTAGGAGACTTTTCCTTCTAAAAGGAAAAATATTGGTCAGTTCTGCTGTAATGACTTTCACATCGATGTCCTGTAGGAAACAAATGATGATTGGTGCTGATTAATGGATGCCCGGTGTTCACCATGTCCTTTCTAGTCTCCAAGTTGATGTTTAGCGGATATTGTGCGCCCTCTCTCATGCATGCTAATCCACTGACCTTGGCAATGTGTGGACCTCAGTTCAGCAACCAACAGAGGAGGAGTTAAAAAAAATGTGTGTGTGTGTGGGGCGTGGGGGTGCGAAGAGTGTAGAGTTGGCTGGGGTCAGATAAAATACTCATGGGGTTTTAGACATGCTCCGATGCCCACCTAAATCCCAGCAGAGGACACGCCCACCGATCCTGAAAGAAAAGCAGCCTGTGGCTTCCAACAGAGGTGGCACTCACAAGTGCCTGCACATAAAACCGCAACGGGTGCAACAATGGAGTGTAATTACAGCACATCAGCTCCGTTTGTTTCAGACATTTTAATGACTTTGTTGCTTGCACGCTCCAGGGAATGTATAGAAGCGCTCAGTCTGCACAGATTTCCATCAGCAGCCTTTTGATTTAAAGAAAATGGCAGGCGGCGAGAAGTCTTTGTGTTGCCGTTAATCGAGGAGGACAGAGAGGAATGTGAGGTTAGAGTGTCATCGGGTGATTTTTTTTTTTTTTTTTTTTTTCTTCCCCTTTGTATTGCAGCGATGAAGGGTCCAAGAAAAAATTGGTTTATTTTCCACCCATTTAAAGAATTTTTTTTTTCCTTATGTGTTGGATGTTGCTGGGTGTTCATCACCCTGGTTGAATTGAGTCTCTAGCAAATGTCAGACTTGTTGCATTCATGTGGATGTCAAGCAGGATGTTTGCTTTTTTCCCCTACCTTCCCCAACATTAAAACTGAATATGCTCCATTTATCCCATGTTCTTGTCTGACAGGCCGTTTATGATCTTGTTGATGTTGTATATAATGGTTTATGCCAGGTTTAAAATCAACTCTGCTGTGTAAGTAAATCCTAGAACATGCTGATCCATGTATCCTTCAGCTGCTATAGTTATGTGCTGTATTTACATTAAAAAAAATAATAAAATCAAACTGAATATGGAAACAAGTTTTGGCATAAAGTTCACTTGATGCTGTCAGATGTTGCTGCTTAACACATTCTTCTCCCCAATTTCTGTATTTTGTCAGCAAGGGCATAATGAAAAAGCCCTTCTGAGTTGGCAGTATGCAGCAACAAGTGGGGGAGGGGAAGAACTGCATTACTTTGAGTACTGTAGTTATTACACAATTTCTTGTGCACATTTTTGACTAGACTGTTTTTTTTTCCACTCAACTTTCCATGAATTCTTGGATGCAGCTCTTTGTGAACAACCAACTTCTGTTAATAAACTTCCATTTTATTAACAGAGAAGTGAATTCAGCAGTTTTCACTGTGATTGTTTAGCCCATAACATAGCACATGTTTGGAAAGTCTTTAGGCTTTTTATTTTTATATTTTAAATAAATATTTTTATTAAATATTCACATTTTCAGAGATATTGGATTTAGGATTTCATCAGCAATAATGATAAATTAAAATGTGCTAAAAGAAACTCTTGAAGTGCATCAGCCGAACAAATGTATACAATTTTGTCTTTTTAAAAAGAAAAATTTAATCACTTTAACAAATTAACTTTTAATAATAAGCTGAAAAGATACACTTGTCTTAAAACAGTCCAGTGAATTACAATTTGCGACATTTGACATCATTTTTAAGATTTAAATCTTCATTTTATCAGGATAAAAATGCATTGAGATTAAAAACCTCTTTTTCAAAGGAGTTCTGGCCAGGAGGCAGCAACAAATACAATACACAAAAAGATACAGTTGGTAGAAAAGGTCAAGCTATAACAAAAAAACAGGTACATGTCATAGAATCCACCTCAAAACATTTTAGTTTAGATTCAAAAGCACTAACTGAGATGAATTCAGCCAATCATAATGACACAATCAATCAGTTTTATTTATGAAGCACCTTCATCCTAATAGCAGCTCAAAGTGCAACGTTTCACGTAACGGTGTGATCGAGGACAAGCATGTTTATGCAGTAGAAGAAACTTAACATTTGATTTGAGTCACATCTGGAAGGGTAGCACCAAGCTTCTCATGCGTCCCTCATTAAAACTTTCTTGATCCTGTTCCAGAACTTTAACGCACTCCACATGCCTCGCTCTGAACATGCATGCAGAAACGGTCTTTCTGTGCTTGCCTGAGAAGACTGGAGATTCATCCAAAAGACAACATTAACGGGGCAATTTTTCTTTAAAGTGGAAGCAACTGGCCTTCCTTTGGAGAAGTTTTGCTGCTATAATCCACAAATACATTGACTAATCCAATGGTCCTTCGCTCGTTTGGGTCCTCATAGCTTCATGACCACAGGAATTAAATGCAGCAGGGAAAGTGCAAGAGCTAAAGCAGCCATTTAGCTAAAGCTGCGTGCAAGACGAGGTAAACCGTCAGCAAAGAGTATAAATCCATATGTTGGGACACTTCTCCTCCTCAGTCAACGCTGTGGGTGAGTGGAGAGATGGAGCAACTTCAGGCTGCTCTTCTCATCAAGAGCCTCTCCAGGGACTTCGCATACAGATGGAAACATGGCAGAGGACTGTGTTTGGATGATGTGGCACCACTTCAAAGACCTTTAGCATGCCAGTCCAAAAGTGAGGGGCTCTTCACAAACTGGAAGCCGAAAAATCGACAAGTGGGCATTGACTTGTAGAGTACAACGAGGGGAGTCCATGGCTGCAGAGAAACTGTCTCTAACGACGTTTAAGCCAGCTGGGTTTTTGGTAGACATGTGGCTTTATTCCCCTGCTCCGAAACACTTGGCTGAGCTGTAGAAATGCTATAATGTAATTCATTAAGCACAATTCTCAAGTGTCCTCAGTCATGCTAATGGCATTTTTCTCCATAGATGCTGCTGGTAAAACAATGAATTTGTGCTAGACATACTTCCTCAGTTGTTGAATATCTTTTAGGATGCATTATTTGTTCATTGAGTGAGTCTTTAAGGGTCCTCTTGTGTTTCCGTCTCTGCACACACTCTGGCCTCGTTGTTGTGTGGACATTTTGTGTGGGGTAGTGTGACAGGGATGTTCTGGGACTGACCCTGGCAGGTGATCCATTTCCTTAACAGAAATATGCTTAGCTGCTGCTCTATCAGTCTTAGCCTGGCGGCCTTCCTGCTTAGTGAGAGTCAGTCGCACTGGGGGGGAGGAGTTGGACAAATGGCGTTTGCTATGACCGGACAAAATAAAAGATGGCCATAAACCAGGTGCTACTCTTAAAAAAAAATAAAAAACTTTCTTGGAATATCCAAATGAATACTGGCAGCCTTGGATTTTTAAGGAAATGATTTCATGGCTGGAGTGGAGTCCAGTCAGGCCAGTAGTTGGTCGTTTAGTGGGCCCAGGGCTGTTTGTCTGCTAAATAAATGCAGATAATTGTCCAAGACCACAAGGGAGGGTGTTCTTGTCCCACTATGATCACAGTCCAAGTTGGCATCTTGGTGGCAGGTCTAAACAGCTTCTATGTGGCTTCAGAGCAGATTTGTTTTTCCCTTTTGGACATTTATCTGACTGCATGTTCATCACCAGTTGCCTTCTTCCGAAGTCTCCTTTTAGCAAACCTTGCATTCTTCAATCGGTCCTATTCTCTCCAGTTGACACAGCGTGTTCTTGGCTTCACAAAGGATGGAACAGTTTGTTCTTTGCTGCCATAACTGTAAAGCAGGACTTTCATTGAGGCAAACAAACCTTTCAGGACAATATTTACCAGACACTGTGAAAAGATTTGACAAAAAATAGTCTGAGGAGTTTCCCGACACACAACAAGCGCAGACGTGTTTGTTATGCGTTGCTAGTGAGGAAATTATACCATCCATCCGTCTTTGTGTCGTTAGGGTCGCCATATTTGTTTAAACAGCTCACCCAAGACAACACAGAGTGACTCTCTGTCTCACCAATGTTGTATCTAGGATTTTGTAATCTTTCAGGTGCAGTGTCGCGTGGGTGCATGTCGTCTTAGGGTGCATCAATGAGACCTGAAAGCCTTTAATTACATAATATCACACCACATGCAGGATGTGTCTTCACCTTGTTTTGATGCACTGACTTCATGCTCAGTTTAGGCTTTAGGTCTCTTAGATGCCATAACATTTTCATCAAACACTTTGGGTTTTTTTCCAGCGGTTGCCTTGATGGGGTTTCTACCCTTGTTGCCCTTTGGCACCATTAACACATTTCTGAAATATAATCCTGTTAGGAATCACTGGACACAGTTTTCTCTTGGCCTCTGCTTATTATCTTCAAGGTGCATATGTCACTTTATTATGGCTGGCATAAGTTCACACGCTATCGCATATAAACGGAATGGAAACAAACATAAATTTGTTCATATTGCAAGCACAAGCGTCAACGTATTTTATTAGCTTTTAAAAAACTAACATGGTTGTGCATTATTGTAAAGTGGAATAACAACTTTGCATTGAATGCAAAGTTGTTGTTTTTTTGCTGATTAACAAGAAGAAAACTTCAGCGTTCTTCAATATTCAGCCTCCTAGAGTCAACAACTTGACTTTGGTTGTTTTTGTTTCAGCATAGCCCATTCAAAAAAAAACAAACAAACATGGGACCTGGGTAGACGGGTGCCTGAGGCTGCAGCCCTGGGAAGCGCTGCCCTTAAAGAAAAGGCATCCGCCTTCAGAGAGCAGGAACATCTGTGCTCATCTGATTAGATTTTTTTTTTTTTTCACTCATGTTCTTTGTAAAGTAGCTTAAGCTCTTTCAGATGAGATGGCGACGGTCCTTCCCAACATTTAGTTTTTGCAGCCACCTACACGTTTTCTTCCAGGATTTATTTCCATCAATTGCTCCATTAATGGATCAAAATACAGAAATTTGACTGATTTAGGTCATTTTATTTCTTTCGTCAGTGCCATCGTCATATCATGCCAAACTGAGCCTGTGTAGGCCATTGTAGCCTTGAATTGCAGATTACCAATTCTAGTTTTGTTTTGTTTGTATATTTTCTTCCTGTCTGAAGGAGTTGCGTTCTGGTTTTCACAGCCTGGCTCAAAGTGAACCTCTTTGCCCTTGTTACCCAGTTGCCTTGTGACTCGGCTCATGCTGCCCTAGTAAATCTGGGGCATGTTTACGCTCGGCTCTTACAGTCCTGGCAAGAGTAACACCTACCATGCTGCCAAGCCATCACCCCCGCCTTTTATGTGCTGTTAAACTCTGGAAAAGGAGGGGGTTGATCCTGCTCCCTTTTTTTTTTTTTTTTTTTTATTTTATCCTCACTCTGCCGTGTGTTTGCATTCATTTCTCTGCAGACTGCCACTTTTTATGAGATGTCAGTTTATCTTAACGTTGACACTCTACAGGCTTCTAGCTGGTTCAGCTTTGACCAGCTCGTTCTTTTTAAACCAAAATGAGGAAAAGGTGCCAACTAAAATTAGTCTTAACGTTGGACCCACAGTGGCATAAATGCAGCTTTACATGTATATCGCACAAGGTTAGTTGAGACAATTATGTAATTATCTGTTCGTCCTTTCCACCCCATCTTGGTATATACTGGGGAGCATGCGAACATTTAATCCTCAAAAGTGACGTGTTGGAAGATGAATTGGGCAAACGCAACGGGTCCGATCACCTCCCAAACCAAACCTCTGGAGTGTTTTCTCTACAGCGTGTCGGCGGTTTGTGACCCTGAAATTTCATTCCAAATTTCTTCAACTAATTTTCCTCTGTTTGACACTCGTGTTGTAATTCGTAGAGCTGGTGGTGCCTGCCAGTTTACTACATAAACACAGACAATAAGGCAGCGGTGTTGATGGTAGGTGCGATGATCCCTGGCAGAGAGCCTGACCTGCTGACAGCCAGCTGATTAAACCACCGGGTGATGAATGGAAATCGAGTTTGAGTGTGAAACTGTTTATATCCGTAGATGCTACATTGAGGTACTCCACTGCATCATAGCGTGGAAAAAAAACTCAAAAGATAACCTCTTGAAATGGCTGCATCTTGACATTTGTTACTGCTTGACATTCAGGTTTTTTTTTTCTTCTTTCGTTCTTTTTTTTTTTCTTTTTTTTTTTTTGTCCGGTGTGCATACTCTGTTTTTCATAGGTCAAGTTCTCGGTCCAATCATCCCGGTTACCACAACTCCCTCAGACCCATCCACCCCCTGATAAATACTCTTTGTCTGCCCTCTGAGTAAAAGTTTCATGAGTTTGCTCTCCAGTGCTCGTTATTCCATTGTCCGTCTGAGAGACTGTCACCGTGATTTATGTCAGAGAGTTTTAATATGCCGAGGAGAGGCTGCCGTTTGGTTCCAGCGAATGTCCCAAACCCTTGGGAGCCTTGACAGTCGGGCCATGATATGTCCCCCTTTAGGGAGGAGACGGCCCTCCTTTGTCTGCCAAGTGTCCGCAAAGTCTTAGGATACGCATCTTTATGAGCATTTATGAATACTTTAATTGGGTTACCTTTACCTTTTTCCCTTTCTCCATGCAGGAAGACTTGTGTCCTGAAGGACCCACCAGTGACAAAAGGGAGTTTTTTTGTTTTGTTTTTGTCTTTTTCTTTCCCCCTCCCCACCCCTCTCTGTGCCTTGATTTTTAGTGGCAGGCCTCTGTCCTGATTGACTCCAGATGTCTCTGCGTTTTTAAAAGAGAGTAATGTGGAAAGGGCCCAGCGTTTTGAATCTGGACGAGATGCGGCTTGCACAGCTGGCTTTCACTCCCACAAGGGGAAGGATGATCATCTGCCAAACTGCCCTGAGTGCAAGATGAACCATTTGTGAGCACGTGGAGAAGTTTACGTCGCGGGCTGTAAACATTTACTGCGGTTTTCTGCCTCTATTTGCATTATGGCCCAACGCACCACCTGGGGCGTTGAAAATGAACGTGGGGCTTGGTTCCTTTTTTTGTTTTTTCTTGCCATCAGGATAGTTGGGATCTGAACTGGTTTTCTGGTTGTTCACTGGGAGTTTGGGGTTGTTGGGTGGGAGGGTTGTAAATGGCTTAATTGTGGCAGATATTAGCTTTTACAGCCCTGGCTAGAAGCTCGTAATCTTGTGTGGATAAACTCGTGGAGTTTGTGACCACTACTTTTTTTTTTTTTTTTTGGCACAGAGAGGCCATGGAGTGCGTTTCAAATGTTTGGAATAAGCAGGAAGAGACAAACATTTACAAAGACGGCCCTAAATTGCAAACAATTTAGAAGTATGACAAACAATAGATGGAGAGATGTAGCGTCCTGCTCATTTAATGCCTGAATGACTAAAATCACCCAGTGCAGCTCTTGGACAAAGAATTTTTTTAGGACTCTTGTGACACCATATTGGTCTTTTTATTTAGTCTTTTTGGAAAACCGCTCGCACATTAATTGTGACGGGGCGTAATCTAAAGGTAAACTGCTTGCTTTCAGCAAAACAAAACAAAAATAATGTGGTTCAGAAATGGAGCTGGAAATGTCAAGGATGGTTAAAAGTGTGGAAGAAGAAAAAAGTGGAAGTTGTTTTACTTCTGAAATTCAGAATGTGGACTTTAAATTTATTGGCAGTTCTAGTAAAGATGTTTAAAAAAAAAAGTTTTAAGATAACTTTATCTTTAATTGCAGTGACTCTCAGAGAATAATTTAACAAAATCACCGGTTGCACCGGTTGTTGGTGCCACTAAGTATCTCTTAAAAATAAAGTTTACCAGAGTTTCTAGTAACTTATAATTGGTGGTTCCTGGTTGCCTGGGGTATATTTATTACGCCACACAGGGACCCAGGTCTTTGAGCTGCTTGGCTGCAGAATGACTTACTTGGCTCCCGTGCACTGATGGCAGGATGGAGATGGAGATAAAAAAAAAAAAAACAGAGATCACTTTTGGAGAACTGTCTCCAAAAGTGCTTTTTTTTTTTTTTTTTGGGAGTGTGGGGACATTAAAAAAAAAATGTAAAAAGTGGTACATTAATGCATTTTTATGCTGAGGTTTTCAGGTGGTGTAAACTTTGCCAAACTACAAGGTTCTGACTGAGCAACTTTTACTCGTAGTTGAGTAAGGTTTGGCCTTCACTATCGGTACTTTTACTCAAGTACTAGGGTTGAGTACTTTGTCCAGAGTGGTCTTTTACCCAGCAAGTTGTTACCAAAACTCATTCATTAGTCGATCCTAAATTAGCTCGAGGCTAGAGACGCGTACTGACGTCTATTTGAACATACCAGCCTGAAATGGAAACAAAAGGAAACGTGCTTCCATGGACGAACAGTGAAACACGATGCTCCGACTCTCTTGTGCTTCCTAAATGGAAAAACAAGAAGTGGTTTTATCAAAGTGGAGCAACAAGCTCTACAAGTTAAAGGAGATTTAAGTGGTTTTCTCTCAGGTGTCACTCCATTCAGATTTGAGGTCATTTGATGGTCGTTGGTGGGTGGAACAGATGGGCATTATCATGCAATAATGAGCACATAAGATTAAAACTCGTCAAAGGAAGGACGCGGAAGGAAATCTTTAGTCCTTTATCCCCTCTGAAGAGCAATAAAACGGACAGCGTTTGAGTTCTGGTTGTACTCTGAGCATCAGGACATGTTCTGTACCCTTCTGTTACTTTTTGTTCTGCCCTTCTCTCTGATAATAATCTACTGTCTCCTCCTGTGTGTGTGTGTGTGTGTGTGTCTGCCTTCTTCCCTGTCCAGATGCAAAGGAGAGATCAGCCAAGAGATTTTCAGTGGGTGGCGTCTTCAATTACACCTCTCTGCTGTTGAGCCAGGAGGACGACATGCTGTACGTTGGAGCCAGGGAGGCGCTGTTCGCCCTCAGCCTCTCGGACATCAGCAAGACCAAGCTGCAGAAGAACGTAAGAGGAACAGCGAGCCAAGCGGGTTAAAAAGTCAAAACTAGAAATTCACCAGTCAGGCTTTTCCTGGCCAATCAAGATTTGTTTCTTTTTTTCCTCCTAATTGATTTAATTTACTAAAAAGATGGGCATTTAACGCTGTAAAGGTTTTTGTCTTTAGCTTGTAGATTCCAGTCTCAGGCCATTTAATTGGTCCATTTTTAGCAGAGTGTTTGTGCATCCTTAAAAAGTCTTAAATTAAAACTTAAGTCTTAATTTAATTTAAAGTCTTAAACTAAGACTTTTTAAGGACGCACAATCACTTAAGACTTAAAATAAGTCTTTAGTTTAAGACTTAAATCAAGACTTTTTAAGTCTTAATTTTAAAACTTAAAATGTCTTAATTTTAGATAGGACATTTTAAGGCCTTAACTCACTGCTAACAAACCCTACCTGGTTAACTAGCTAGCTCTTTTGCATTTATCATTAAGCTAAAATTTATGGCCAGTTGGCTGGACAAAGTTTGTACGTTTTGAAATCTGTGAAGAAATGGCTCTTAAATCCCATTCATACTGGTCTTAGATGGTCTTAAAAAGTCTTTAGGTTTGAGTTGGTGAAACCTGCAGTCTCCCTGTTTAGTCCAAACCTCCTACTTAAGTTTTTTTATTTTTAAGAAACTGCTGAATACTTGTCCTGCAGATGAGCCAAAGTTCAGTCCACTTGATCCATCCATCTATTATCTCTGGTTACCTTTTATTTTATTTGACTTACTCAGCTTTTCCTCCCTTTTTTTCCCCGTTTCAGCTGACGTGGGGAACTCCAGCTGGAAAAAGAGACGAGTGCAGCTTTAAAGGAAAGAACTTGGAGGTAAAAAAAAAATCAGTCACAATGAACATTTTTTTTTTGTACCCTTCACCATGTGTTCGGTCTCCCCTTGCGATCTGCTATTTGTTTCACATGTGAGGCAATAACATGAGCAGAGAGCTGACAAACCTTTCCAGCAGATACAAACAGACTCATCAAGTGTGCAGGCTCCCCGGGGGAACAGCTTCTTCTTCTTCAGTCTGTCTGTTAGCTTGTTGTCATGCCA
This sequence comes from Poecilia formosa, assembly GCF_000485575.1. Lineage (NCBI taxonomy): Eukaryota > Metazoa > Chordata > Actinopteri > Cyprinodontiformes > Poeciliidae > Poecilia > Poecilia formosa. The sequence continues at coordinate 2,239,828 of NW_006799968.1, read as the reverse complement.
GCTGTTGTGTCCCTGGGTGAGAAGCCTCTGTAATCCTCCTGCTGCAGTGCACAGCTCTGTCTGTATTACACAAAGCTCTGCAGGCAAACTGCTCTGTACAGCAGACAGGTTTTCCCAACAGCGTTTGAGGAACGGTTTCTGTCAAACGGCCTGCGAAAGCGCTGCCTCGGATAGAGAAAGTCTGTAGAAGTGCAGGATTTAAGTCTTCTGGGTTTGGATTTGCATGGAAAGTTATTAGCATTTTATCTGTTCATTCATTCATCCATTCATCATTCTTTCTTTATTGAGATTGTCTGACGATACATTGTCCGGATGTCAGTTTATCTATCCATCCTTCTGGTTTCCATCTATCACTTTTTTATCTATAGATTGATTGATTGATGATTGATCACTTGTTTTTTTATCCACCTTTGTCCATCCATCTATTCCTCCACCCATTACCTCTCCACCAGCAATCAGATGTTTTTATCCATTCATCTATCCCTCTATTTGTATCCATCATCCCTCTTTTCATTTATCCCTCGTTTTATCCATACATTCGTTCCTCTTTTATCCATTCATCCATCCAGCCATTCCTCTTTTTTTGTCCATACATGTATCCATTTGTTCACTCATTTGTTCATCATCCCTCTTTTTCATTCACACCTCCACAAATCCATCCATCACTCTTTTTTTTTTTATCCACCCACCATTAAACTGCTCAGTATCTATTGGAGTTTTTTCTTTTTTATCTATCACTCAACTGTCCATCCATTCATCCATTCTTCCCTGCCTCTTCATAATAGCTTGCCGTTTTTGCGGGTTCCATATTTCAAGCCCGTTTTGCTACATTTAAAAATCAGACTGAGGAGGACTGGAAACATGTCTGTAGAATATTGATGTAAAGTTACGGTGTGTGAAACATGGCCGTATCGTCGATACCGGCTCTCAGACGGTAACTTCACGATCAAACTTTTCAGCAGCTTGTTGAAATGTCTTTTGACTTTCTGCGTTTACCGCTCTCTCCGTTTTGTTTTCATCCAGACCGATTGCTTCAATTACATCAAAATTCTCCTGCGGCTCAATAGCACTCATCTCTATGTGTGTGGTACCTACGCCTTCAGTCCCGTCTGTGCCTACATGGTAAGTATCGATCTCTCATTCTGCCCTTTGTTCACATCCAGAAGTTAACGCATCTGCTGTATAGCAAAAAAAAACAACAAACTTTTTCCTCCTCCTCCTTTTACTATAACCCGTTTGAAGTTGGACATTCTTTTTAAAGATAAATTCAGTCCCTTTTATCCTCTGAGTCCTTGTTGGATTTTTCTCCACATGAAAGTAAATCCTGCTGAGGTTCAGAAGCTCCTAGAAAGAAATAGATTTATCAAGTAAGTGAAGGCAACTATCAGAAGACATGACATCGACTTTTACTGTTGGCGCTTCAGCTAAGCCTGGAGGCCGCTCTGCTTTTAAGCGAGAGGGAATTGACCTCCCGGCATTGACGTCAAAGTGGAGGGAAAACACGGCGTGGCTCGGATTCGAGATGACTTGGCAGGACATTGGGCCCTGAACTGGGATTCCAACAGCGAGTACGTCCTCTCTGGGTCTACAGAAGCACTCGACAAAACCCTCCTGTGTGTGTGTGTCCGTCTAATAATTTCTAACAATATAGGTCCCGAGATCCCGAATATCATCACTGATAAATGGTTTGTTTTTGAAGGCGCTCATCCAGACGGACACGGGGGAGTTTAGGAGAAATGTAACGGGACACTGAGACACTAAACAATCAGGATGACAGACACGAACTAAAACAAGCTCAGAGTAAAATCATCTGATCTGGAGGAGACGGGAGAGGGCCGCCCCGAGCCAGGGGCGCCACTTGTATGTTCCTGTCAGACCCCATCATGGGAACAAGTTGTCGTTCCTGCAACTTACCCACATCTAAGTGCCATTTCAGTGTAACTTCATTGCTGACGGGTATAAGATTAGTGTAACCCTTCCTCACTTTGCTGAATTTTCTGTTTCATTCTAGCTGAATAGAGTTCTCACATTCAGATGAGATTGGTGATTAATTGTCCCGTCGTACCATTTTAACACAAATAAAGGTCTAGATTTCTAACTGAGTGGTTTAAAAGCTGTTCTGTTGTGAGTTTGTAGATTTGTTGGTGTGAGTGACTCAGCTTTAGATTATTTTTGAAAGAAAAGAAGCTTTTTTTTTTTGTTTTTGCTAGAAAATCTTTTGTGCAAGCCACCTGCAGATGCACTTAGCAGAACAATAATGTAATTTTGTTTTTCACGAGTGCTCACTTTATTCTTGCCCCATGCATTGACTATGAAATAAAATAAAAAAGTGTTCCTCAAGTAGGGTCAGAGTTTGGACCCAAAAAATGCGAAGCGATTGAACGATTCCCGACATTTACGCGTCTCTAACCAGAGTTATTGTTACTGAACTCAAGTTCATCAAAGAACATGCTGTCTAATGCGTTTATTGCCTAAAAAACAAAATAATTTGCCATCAAAGGATCCCAGGATCCCAGGATCCATCAAAGGATCCCAGGATCCTTTGATGGCAATTTATTTGCCATCAAAAATCTGGAGGAAAAGAACTGAATCACGATCAAGCTAGTTAGCTGCATGTTCAACCATCAGAAGTTTTGTCTTTTATCAGTTTGTGAACCGTGTCCAGACCACCGATGTGCTTTGAGCTGTCAAATCGAATGCAGACAAGAGCCGACGGTAACGCAGTGCTGCCCCTCCCATACCTGTTGCTGCGCGCCGTCGTTGACTTGGTGAAAGAGGGGAGCTACGCTTCTACCTCTCATTCAAGAAACATTCAATACTGAAAGAATGCCAACCATGACTCCTATGACTGTAACTCTATAAAATATATGTATATGTGAAATATGCCACATAAATAACGATGGCAAGGATCGCTGGCAAAATAGTTGAACTGAACAGGTGCGATTAGCAAAAGTAGAAAAAGAAGTCCTCTTGAGTCATGATTAAAACCAACTCAACAACGTTATTCATGAAAATACTGAAGGTCGGATGCATTGAATCCTTTCATTTGTTCTTGGTGATGGCAAAAGATTTATTGCATAAATCTTTTAAAAGACGAGTCTTTAATAGCAATAACAGCTGCCCACTTTAGCTTTAAGCAGATGGCCCTTAAACAACAAAGTAACTCGAGATTAGTTTAAGCGAAAGATTATTTTGCATAAGTGAGGATTTATAGCCAAGATTATTTTGCATAAGTGAGGATTTATAGCCACCTGACTTCATATGAGGAATGAAGGGAAATGTAGTACAGCCTTTCAAATGGCGAATGAACACCTGATGATTTGAAGAGTTAAATGGATTCTTCTTGAGATTTGTTGATATAAGTTTAGAAAATGAGTCGGGCATGGGCGAGTAAGAAATGTTCGCACTGTAACAACCGTGAGTAAAAATGTGATCACGATCTTATAAAATGTTGCCATCAAATGAATAGGAGTGACATATACAACATAAAGTTAACGAAAATTGAAATTGAGAAAACATTTTTGTTGATTTTAAATAAATAAAAACAGTAATTAATGGGGGGAAAAACTACAACTAACTACAACTATATTGTGCGTTTATAAAACCGACTAGAATATACTGAAATTAGAGACGTATCCTTCGTTTTTGTGTTTATGAATCTATTCGCCTTTCGGCAAATTATGGCACTCAATACGCCACCTAGTGGCAGTTGCGTCGTTCTGCAACATGACAGCCAGTCAGTTGGCTGTTCAACAATAGTTGAATCAATTTTCGGCACCTAAAAATTGTCAAAGTATGGAAAAAAACTAAAACTGCTACTATAACTAATAACTAATTAAAACTAACAAATTGGATAAAAAAAACAGAACTGATTTATAATAAAAAAATAGAACTATTACAACCCTGCATAGTTCCTAGAAAGCTGAAGCTGAGCACTGAACCAAAGTGTGTAAAATGTGCAGATTTCCACTCTGCTGGGCGTCTATGGTGTGTGTATGGTGTGTGTACGGTGTGTGTCCTGGTGGAGGACATGAGCTGGACGCCTCAACCTCAACTTGCTCATTTCGCTGCCTCTCCCTGATCACGTCTTTCTTTCCCCCCTCCATTCGTCCCAGAACACGTCGACGTTTACGCTGGCGAGAGATGAAGCGGGCGAGGTCGTGACGGAGGACGGGCGGAGCCGCTGTCCTTTTAACCCGGAGTACAAATCCACCGCCATCATCGTGGGTACGTAGTAAGACTCTCGCTCCTCCTGAACGGCTTCCTCCCGGGAGCAGGCAGGAAGCGGCTTTGATGTGAGCGCCATCATTTTGACTCGCCGATGAGTCACGATGGAGCTGCTAATGTCTGCCTGCGTCAGAGCGTCTAAGTAGCCGGAAGTAAAGAGTAAGAGGGGTTTTTGTCTTTGTTTTTAACAGGCGATTAGTGAATAATTAACCTTGATGCTGTGGGTGTGGGAGTGGGTTTTATTCCCTCAGTCCCTGCTCTGTTACAGAGCTTACAGTGACTTAAAGCACTTAGACTGTTAAACTGTGCATCGCAGACACGTTCGTCTCTGAAATGGTTATCTTTGCACCAGAAAAATGCATGTCTGGGACAAAGGAGGCAAGAATCCAGTTCTTTAACATCTGAGGGATCTCACCAAGCTAATCGCCATTGAACTGGGAATAATTATTCATGCTTTTGTTTCCTCGCATTTGGATTATTGCACTATTCTCACGTCAGATCGTTCTGTTTATTGGCGCTGAGACTCTGGAAATCCATTTCTTTGGATGTAAAGTCTTTTTTAAGTTTTGGCACTCTTTTTTCGGACTTTAAAGGTACTATACAAAATAAAGTTTTACTTTAAAGTTTAGTAACGGTGGATATAAAACTCGAATATCCTTGTTAAATACTTAAATCCCAAAAAATTACACCAAAATGAATACATGTTCTAAATTTAATTTGGAGTTTTAACAATCAAATAATGTGCTGGGAATGATTGGAGAGAAAAAAACTCCAATAACTTGGTTACATAAGTGTGCACACCTTTTCTAGTGCTTTGTTTTCATTTACAGTGCTCAGTCTTCCTGAATACATGCCGACTCTGTATGCTGTAGACTACAATATATGCAGAATATATGTCACAGTATTTGTGGGAAACGTTTCGAGTTGCCTTATTCCGAAGATCTGCATTGTTAACAGAGCTGTTCACACTGAGAGCCACTTCCAATCAGGAGGAAATTGGTCGGTTCTGAGCACTTGCTAATTGATTGGTCCATCATTGGTTTACCGGTAATTCTCCTTCAATGCTTTGTTTGTTCTCCCCTTCCAGACGGGGAGTTGTACACTGGTACCGTCAGCAACTTCCAAGGGAATGAGCCGGTCATTTACAAAAGTCTGGGTCAGGGAACGGCACTGAAGACTGAGAACTCTTTAAAATGGCTTCAAGGTGAGTGTGTGTTTCTCATGTCCTCCATTAGGTAGCAGCCACAGCAGATAAGCTCTGAAAAGCAGCCGTCATTAGTGAGGCAAAGTCACTAATGGGAGCAAAGACGAGCCTCGGTAGATCGGTCCTATCGTCAGCAGCACTTGCACATCAAAACGGCATCAGCCGACTGCTGCTGGAGTTTTTTTTTTCTTTATTTCCTGCACGCTGCACACAATTAGGATGGCTCTTGTCTTTTGATCTCCTGGTAATCTGTGCAGAGTGGTCCTGATGAGGCATCTGAGTGCAATTACACAGAGCATCCTGTTTCCTCTACTTTCTCCGGACTCTGAGATACGACTTTCCAAACATTTTTTTTTTTTTTTCCTCTGTCTCAAAGCAAATATTCCATATTTAGTCCATAAGCGACCAAGGCAGAACCCCTTTGTCCAACTAAATGTCTGTCTGTCGTGGACAGATCCCGTCTTTGTTGGGTCGGCCTTCATCGAGGAAAGCCAGCCAGCGGGGAACCCTGTGGGCAACGACGACAAGATCTACTTCTTCTTCAGCGAGGCGGGGAAAGAGTTCGACTTCTTCGACAACACCATTGTGTCGCGGATCGCTCGCGTGTGCAAGGTAGGGCGCGGGAGTGTCGCACGACTTTTTAAAAAGAAACAAAAAACTGACTCAAACTTCCTGCCTGTAATCCTCAAAACAAGCCGGGTCCACTCCCGTGTCAAAACACGTCCGTCCACATTTAACAAGACGTCACGCTTGTTTGGACATAGCGGGGGGGGGGGAGACAATTGTTGGCACATTGAAGCTTTTTCTGTACAAACATGTTTTCAGCAGATTTCTGTTCCTCCTTGTCTGAATCATCATCGCCACCCCTCTCTTCCTCCTCCTCCCCTCCTTCCAGTTTCTCTGCAATGTCATCTTCCCCTCTCCTTCCATCTCCCTCGCAATGTCAGCTGCACTCGTCCATCCCACTAGGCTCCTCGCCTTTCACCAGCAGCCCTTTGAGCTTTGCAGGAGTTATTAGTATTTAAGGGTGCTTGCAGGAAAATGAAATGGTTTTTTTCTTATTTTTCCCGTCTTTCTGTTGCAGGGAAAACATACAAACTAGCTAACCGTTCCCCCCCTTTTCTTTCTGTTTCTTAACCCTCACTATGTTGATCTATCCACCTGGACAGACTTTGACCTCTTTTCATCTGTCTTTAAGGTTGCAAAACCGCTTGATAAACATCTGTTCAGCATCCCTTTTTCTGACTGATGCCTCTCTTTTGATCTTTTTTTTGTGGCGGAGGCGGTAATGTGAGGAATCACGGAGACAGCATGTAATCTCAAGTGACAGCCTAATGACTTAGTCCTGCAAGGCTCTGGTAGTCAGGGGCTGCGACACCTCCAGCAGCAGAGCACCTCCCAGCTTCTATATATGGAAATCATTGGCAGACTGTGGCAACTCGCTGCAGTTCAACTGTGCAACGCAGAGAGAAGAATAGCTTTCTCTGCTCTGTGAAGCACCTTTTATTTTGCTGGAATGCAGCTGCCGTCTTGTTTTTTTCTTTTTTTTTTTCCTTTGAATGACGTCTTTTCAGATGCCGCTTTATAGCCATACAGTAGGCCTGCTTGGTTTGCTCACACGTCTACCAGTGTTGTTTAAAAAAAGATGAGTTATAAAGATTAACGCGTTTTTGTCAACTTTTTTCAGTGCCTCCAAAGGCTCAGCTTGGTAATAAAATATAAATTTTCAGTCTTTGCAAAATATAATAGACACTCAAGGAAAATGGCCAATTCTTATTTGTGTGTATTTGAGGTGACATCACAAGAGGCAAAAACATGGTGGACTGCCGACTCCCAACTGAATTTGATAGATTCTGACCCATGTTAAGGAAATGTGTATGATATAGGAGTTGATCTAAATATAATTGATCTTATGGATCAACTAACGATTCATTGATAAGCGGCCATTTTCTTAAAAACCTGAGTTTTTCTTGCATCAAGATGGCCAGCTGTCTTTCTGTTAAGAAAAAAAAGTCTAAAAAACATTTTATAACATGTTGCTGTATCTCGCCTAAATGAGCGTTAAGTTAATAACTTCTAGAGAGAGTCGAGTGTTTACATTTCAAAACAGAACCGCATAACGGAGTCCCACACCGGACTCCGTTTAGATGGTTTCTCTTTTCTGTTCTGGTATGGCCCGCCATCTTTATTTCTGTATCAACTACTGCAGTTTAAGGATGACTGCAACACTAAAGGAAAGTTTAAGCAGATACAAGCCTGTCACAATGATAAATTGCCCCAGAAGTTATTGTGATAAACAATATTATTTTTAGACCATTTTCAAGTAATGTAATGACAATGGAAGTGAATTCTCAATGATCAATAAACATTAAATTCTAATGAATATTTTAAAATGTTCATTAGATGAACATTTTAAATGAACATTTTAACACAGGAACTGGAAAACATTTTAAATATCCAAAAATAAAGAAAACAAACGATAAACATTATGAATTCTGCCAAAAATTGGATTCCTGAGAAAACAATAAATTATCCAAATGGAAATGATGGGGCTCATTTTAATTTATCATGCAGTTAATTAATTTATCATTTATTGCATCAGGCATTAATACAGTATTTTGTCCAGTAGCTCAGTGGCTCGCAACCGCAATTGGTACCAGGCCGCGCAAGAAATAATTAAATATTCTGTTTTATGTATTATTGGAGTCTGGAGGATCTATTATTTTGAAAATCCTTTAACCGGATTCTCTGTTACTTACGCACCAACACT